>NC_091282.1:1076102754-1076409504 GCF_032444005.1 Ranitomeya imitator | reverse complement strand
ATGATGACATCATCCAGCTGGGCTGTCTCAGACAGGAAGCAGGACGCCGGGAGACAAGCTGTGCTGTGTGTGTGTGTGCCTGCATGTGTGTATGTGGTGCTTTACATGCGAGCAGTGTTAGCTGCAGCCAGCAGCTAACGCTGCCCGCTATTAAAGAGAAATGGTATTCACGTCTCTCCACGCCCAGAGGGGTGTGGGGAAGCGTGAATATTCATTTTGCTTTAGCAGCGGCGACAGGATCCTGTCTCCAGCTGCTGCTACGTTGGCACATGGTGGGCCCCCTTCACTCAGGGACCCCATAGCCATTGGCTGGGAGCTCTGGAGCAGTGGGAGCCCTAGGCAGCTGCTGGCCAGTATGCCAGTAGGTGTCAGTGCCTGGGCCAATGGAGAATCCTCCGGTTCTCCAGTGGGCCAGTCAAAGCCTTCCAGTACCCCACCTCCAACTTGCTGACGTCTGAGTCAGAGTGGAGCTCTCTGCCCTTTACTGATCCAGACTCTGACCCATCCATCTGGCCCATCAAGAGTCACTCTCATTTCATCAGTCCATAAAACCTTTGAAAAGTCAGTCTTAAGATATTTCTTGGCCCAGTTTTGACGTTTTATCTTATGTTTCTTGTTCAAAGGTGGTCGTTTTTCAGCCTTCCTTACCTTGGCCATGTCCCTGAGTATTGCACACCTTGTGCTTTTTATTACTCCAGTAACATTGAAGCTCTGAAATGTGGCAAAACTATTGGCAAATGGCAGCTTCACGCTTGATTTACCTCAATTCATGGGCAGTTATTTTGTGCCTTTTTGCCCAACACGCTTCTTGTGACCCTGTTGGCTATTTGCCATGAAATGCATGATTGTTCGGTGATCACGCTTCAAATGTTTGGCAATTTCAAGACTGATGCATCCCTCTGCAAGACATCTCACAATTTATGACTTTTCAGAGCCCCCCAAATCTCTCTTCTGACCCATTTTGCCAAAGGAAAGGAAGTTCCCTAATAATTAAGCACACCTTATGTAGGGTTTTGATGTCATTAGACAACACCCCTTCTCATTACAGAGATGAACATCACCTGATTTACTTCATTGGTAGTTGGCTCTCAAGCCTGAACAGCTTGGAGTAGGACAATATGTATAAAAAGTATCATGTAATCAAAATACAACTTGCCTAATAATTCTGCACACAGTGTATTATCACACCTTATGAATGATGCCTAAGCACATTCAGCTTTTACCCATCAGTTTTTAATGTGACTAAAACACATTTTTATATAGATTATTTATTATATCACTAACCTCAAACTTGGATTAATTACTGACTACTTGGGTTCATCTTCCATCCAGTCATCAGGTCGCTGAATGCTGAACCAACATCTAGTCAGCATGCACAGCTCATGCATGATAATAACGTTCCCGAGGTACTGAATAAAATTCAACCTGGGGATTTTCTTTCCCAACATACACTATGCTGTAAAGCATAGTGGTCACAGGAGACAGAAGCCGGCTGCTGCGGCTAAAAACTGTGCCCACTGCTAAAGAGATGTGAATATTCACTGCACTGGCAGTGAGTATTAATTTCTCTTATAGCACAGAGTGTCAGCCACAGACACCAGCTTCCAGCAGCTGCCGGGTTATCACAGTTGCACGATACTTAGGGCTATGTGCCCACATTGCAGAAATGCTGTGGAAATGCCCTCAGTATTTCCACAACTCATCGCCGTGGGAAAAACGCATGCGGAATTTGCATGCTTTTTCCCGCAAAACACAAGCGTTTTGCAAGCGTTTTTAGCTTGCAGAATGCTTGCGCTTTACAAGCGATTTGAAGCACTGCTTGGAAAAGTGATTGACAGGCTGGTCACACTTGTCAAGCATAGTGCTTGACAAATGTAACCAACTTTTTACTATTGATGCTGCCTATGTTAAAAATAATAAAAAAATAAAAAATATGGTTATCACCTTCCGACGGCCCCTGATCTCCTCTGCAGCACTCCCGATACGTTACATTCCCAGGGATGCTTTGCGCTAAGGACCTTTGTGACATCACGGTCGCATGACAGTGCTATCATCTCAGGTGATTAGCGCAATGCATTTCTGGGACCGGAAGCCACCGCGTGCACCGCTGAGAGCCGAGAGGACTTCGGGGGCCATCAGAAGGTAAGCATATCCCTATTTTTTATTTTAATTCTTTTTTTTTACAGGAATACTGTACCCAGTGCCTGGAGGAGAGTCCCCTCTCCTCCAAACCCTGGGTACCATCCACACATGAAGCGCTCACTTTACGCATGATGGGCCTAGCCACATGCGTAAAGTGAGCATTTCAATGCAATCCTATGGCGGCAGAACATGCTGCAGATTTTACCGCTATGCGATTCTGCAGCAGGAAAATTCGCAGCATGGGCACAACAACTGCGGAATCTCATAGGATTGCATGGGAATTCGCTTTTAAGCGTTTTTTAGGCATTTCCGCTGCGCAGAAACACGTAAAAAATGCAACGTGGGCACACAGCCAAAGAGTTATGAATATTCATCTCTCTCCACTTCCGGTTGTGGTGCATGGAAGCTCCATACTGGCTAGAACATATGGCAAAATGAAGAAGATCCAGCACTAGCAGAAAAAATAGATAAGTATAGGACTTTATCCACGACCATTAAAAATGCGGGGATAAAAATCACAGGGAAGAATAAAAGGGTGATGAATTACCAATTTTCAATGTTTTCCTGAAAAGTAATTGTTCCAATGACACCAAGCTATATAGGAAACCAATACGGGGTAATTCCATCCTACACCCCACCAGTTGTCATCCTCAACCTGTGTTAAAAAATCTTCCTGTGGGAGAGTTCATCAGAGCTTACCATACTTGCTCTTGTGATCTCTCCTTTTATCCTTTCATGCCATTTCATGTATCTATACATCATGGAAAGGAAGAAGATCCCCACTGATGAGGTATAGATACATCACGATACATCACATTCATGCGACCACCATGACTAAATGCACGGTGATCGCATGAAGGTTAAGGTACCGTCACACTAGACGATATCGCTAGCGATCCGTGACGTTGCAGCGTCCTGGCTAGCGATATCGTCCAGTGTGACAGGCAGCAGCGATCAGGCCCCTGCTGTGATATCGCTGGTCGGGGAAGAAAGTCCAGAACTTTGTTTCGTCGCTGGATCTCCCGCTGACATCGCTGAATCGGCGTGTGTGACGCCGATTCAGCGATGTCTTCGCTGGTAACCAGGGTAAACATCGGGTAACTAAGCGCAGGGCCGCGCTTAGTAACCCGATGTTTACCCTGGTTACCATCGTTAAAGTAAAAAAAAAACAACCACTACATACTTACCTACCGCTGTCTGTCCTCTGGCGCTGTGCTTCTCTGCTCTGGCTATGAGCACAGCGGCCGGAAAGCAGAGCGGTGACGTCACCGCTGTACTTTCCGGCTGCCCGGCGCTCACAGCCAGAGCAGAGAAGCAGAGCGCCGGGGACAGACAGCGGTAGGTAAGTATGTAGTGGTTTTTTTTTTACTTTAACGATGGTAACCAGGGTAAACATCGGGTTACTAAGCGCGGCCCTGCGCTTAGTAACCCGATGTTTACCCTGGTTACCGGCATCGTTGGTCGCTGGAGAGCTGTCTGTGACAGCTCTCCAGCGACCAAACAGCGACGCTGCAGCGATCCGGATCGTTGTCGGTATCGCTGCAGCGTCGCTTAGTGTGACGGTACCTTTAGTGTTGAGTGATACCGTCCGATATTTGAAAGTATCGGTATAGGATGGTATCGGCCGATATCCGAAAAATATCGGATATCGCCGATACTGATATCCGATACCAATACAAGTCAATGGGACACAAATATCGGAAGGTATCCGTAATGGTTCCCAGGGTCTGAAGGAGAGGAAACTCTCCTTCAGGCCCTGGGATCCATATTAATGTGTAAAATAAAGAATAAAAATAAAAAATATTGATATACTTACCCTCGGACGGGCCCTGGTTGTCACCGCTGCAATCGCCATGCTTTTCTTCCTAAAAATGAGCGCTTTAATGACCTTCGATGACGTCGCGGCTTGTGATTGGTCGCTGAGCGGTCATGTGACCGCTCACGCGACCAATCACAAGCCGCGACGTCATAGAAGGTCCTTAACACGCTCATTCTTAGGAACGCAAGCATGGCGATTGCAGCGGTGACAACCAGGGCCCGTCCGAGGGTAAGTATATCAATATTTTTTATTTTTATGCTTTATTTTACACATTAATCTAAATCCGATATTTTTGTGATATCGGGAATCGGTATCGGGAACTCGGTATCGGAATTCCGATACCGCAAATATCAGCCGATACCCGATACTTGCGGTATCAGAATGCTCAACACTAATGAAGGTGTCTACTGTGTCTGACAGCAGGACACCTGTGCTCGCTGCAATAAAGGGGTTCGCTGTTCCCCCCATAACTATGATGGCTGTGAATAGCTGTTAAATTCTAAAGAGCCAATCACACCTATTTCAGTGTTTCAGGCAAAATAAATGAGGTTCAGCCTATGATCGGTGTGATAACATCACTGATCATATGTTGGTGCTAAGGACCAGTAGTGTCAGCAGCCACAGCACTGATTGGAGTGATTGGACGATGTTGTCCAATCACACAAATCAGTGAGCAGAGACGCAGTTTGACCCTATAGCGACTGCTCTGCACCTCCTCATTTTAGCATGGAGACATTGCAGAGCAGTGTCATTCTGCCATAGATCTGCTGGGCCTTGTTGTGCCACAGACACAAGCCTGTGCCTTTACTGCTGCTGTTGCTGTAAGAAGAAAGAAGTTCCTGATCTGTTCATGCGAGCAGAAATCAGAGAGGATCCCTGGGATATTAATTGGGCTGCTAAGCAGAAAGGGTGAGAGCAGGCTCCAATTTATTGAAAACATGCTGGTGATCAAGTGCAAGGACAAGAGTGATGACATTTTCTTGACCACTATATATGTTAATGGCAGCACCCCCATCACTGTACAAGGTGCACCTACGCAGGTCACCAAACCAGAGTCTGTCCTAGGGTACAAATAATAATAAATATAAATAATCCATATTTTTATATAGCGCTATCATATTACGCAGCGCTTTACATGTACAACAAGAACATGGGGGGAGTTGATCTCTGATCAAGTTCTCCAACCCTATAGTGCCATGCAAAAAGCTAAGATGAGGCACAATAAACTGGCACATTGTACAGATGGCAATGTGCAACTCTTGCACTCTATCAGACACAAGAAACTGGACGTGCACTTTGTACAGATGTCAATGTATAACTCTTACGTGCTATCAGGATGTGCAGGCCAGCTGGGATCTTCCTTCAGCTCCAGGAGGTAGTAATCAAGGCCCTAATATTTGGAAGTCACGAATGGGAAGGACCCAGTACGTTTGGAGGTGATGATGCCTGTGTTATACCAGGTCAACATTTCCCCGGTGAGCACCCTCAACCTGCAAAATGAGTAAGGTTGCAATAAAGGTGCAAAGTATGTTACAAAATATTCAAAAGGACACTACTTATCAATGTGACACCTGGATCCGACAATCCAGGTCTGTATATGAAAAACTGTTTCAGAGTTTACCACTCTTAGGCTGCCGTCACACTATCAGTATTTGGTCAGTATTTTACATCAATAATTGTAAGCATAAACCAGGAGTGGGTGATAAATGCAGAAGTGGTGCATATGTTTCTATTATACTTTTCCTCTAATTGTTCCACTCCTGGTTTTGGCTTACAAATACTGATGTAAAATACTGACCAAATACTGCTAGTGTGACGGCAGCCTTACTTAGACTACTAAATATATTTCTGCATGACTTGATGTATGCTTCACAACTTACATATGACAACTAGAGATGAGTGAGCACTAAAATTCTCGGATGATCATTAATCAAACCAAGCAATTCCTAATGCGTGGATGCTCGTTTTGCTCATTTTTTTAATGGACGTCAATGGGAAATCCTAGCATTTTTCATGCAGACCCTACAAGGAGGTCTGGGAGGTAGTGAATATGTAGAAATGGATGTAAAAGTGCTTAACAGAAAGAGCATAGCATGGGGAAGACTCCTAGAAGTATCTTTGACCCCCAGATTGCTGCTGAGAATAATCGTGTCACACTTTTATTCCACTAACAATGAAACATTCAAAATGGACAAGAATTTGGAGTTTGCAGGAAAAAATCCCTGTATAATTATTTGTATACAGTACAGACCAAAAGTTTGGACACACCTTCTCATTTAAAGATTGTTCTGTATTTTCATGACTATGAAAATTGTGTATTCACACTGAAGGCATCAAAACTATGAACTAACACATGTGGAATTATATACTTAACTAAAAAGTGTGAAACAACTGAAATTATGTCTTATATTCTTGGTTCTTCAAAGTAGCCACCTTTTGCTTTGATGACTGCCTCGCACACTCTTTGCATTCTCTTGATGAGCTTCAAGAGGTAGTAAGAATGGTTTTCACGTCACAGGTGTACTGTACAGGTGAAGGTCTGTACTGTATAAGGAAACATTTTTAAATTATTTTAAAAAATATATTTTAGGGGGCGTGGCCTACTTGCAGAGGGAACAAGACGTGGCCTACGAGAGCTCCTGTAAAATTACGTAAAAACTAAGGAATAAGTGAGCCCTCTGCTACAAATTGACTCCTGGAGTCATCTGAACTCACCCTGCACCCTTTGAAGACAAAACCATGGCAGTGAAGTCAACACGCCTCACCTCTGTTTGAGCGGTTGGACGGACTGCAGGGACCCGGCCAGGAGAGGACAGGCACCATCTTACCATCCCAGGAGGCTGCAGTTGTCGGCGGACAAAGACCAGGGGTTTACACCATGGAGGTACCATCTAACAGAAGCATCGGGCTTCCTCCCTTCCGTCCCTCTATCCACACTGACTGGCCCCGTTACCTCCTCCTGAACTCTAATGCGCTGAGCGCCATGGAGCTCCCCCTGCTCGCCTCCAGCATCTCTTTCCTCTTGAACAAAAAAAAGAGAAAAAATCCAGATTCCCAAAAATTTTCCAAATTTATTGAGAGTAAAATACAAAGCCTGCTACTCACAATCATGTGAATCATCTGAATGCACTTTGTATTTTACTTTCAATAAATTTGGAAAATTTTTGGGAAGCTGGATTTTTTCCCTTTTTTTTTGTTCATAGTTCCACGTGATGACTACACTACATCCGTGCTTCCCCACAACACATGCCTGTTATGAAAGGCAATTCAGAATCACAATGGACATGGAGGTCAGAGCACATACAGTGAACTGACAATAACCCAAAATAATAGAACGAGCTCTGAGACGTGGGAACTCTGCAGACCGCAATCCCTAAGCCTATCAAACCACACTAAAGGTAGCCGTGGAGCACTCCTGACCAGAACCTAGGCGCCTCGTCACAGCCTGAGAAACTAGCTAATCCTGAAGATAGAAAAATAAGCCTACCTTGCCTCAGAGAAATTCCCCAAAGGAAAAGGCAGCCCCCCACATATAATGACTGTGAGTAAGATGAAAACAAAAACATAGAGATGAAACAGATTTAGCAAAGTGAGGCCCGACTAGCTGAACAGAACGAGGATAGGGAAGATAACTTTGCGGTCAGCACAAAAACCTATAAAAAACCACGCAGAGGGGACAAAAAGACCCTCCGCACCGACTAACGGTACGGAGGTGGTCCCTCTGCGTCTCAGAGCTTCCAGCAGGTGAGAAAAACCAACAAAGCAAGCTGGACAGAAAAATAGCAACAAAATAACATAAGCAAAACTTAGCTTTGCAGAGCAGCAGGCCACAGGAATGATCCAGGGAAAAAACAAGTCCCACACTGAAACATTGACAGGAAGCATAGATCAAAGCATCAGGTGGAGTTAAGTAGAGAAGAAGCTAACGAGCTCACCAGATCACCTGAGGGAGGAAACTCAGAAGCTGCAGTACCACTTTCCCCCACAAACGGAAGATCCCAGAGAGAATCAGCCGAAGTACCACTTGTGACCACAGGAGTGAACTCTGCCACAGAATTCACAACAGTACCCCCCCCTTGAGGAGGGGTCACCGAACCCTCACCAGAGCCCCCAGGCCGACCAGGATGAGCCACATGAAAGGCACGAACAAGATCGGGAGCATGGACATCAGAGGCAAAAACCCAGGAATTATCCTCCTGAGCATAACCCTTCCATTTAACCAGATACTGGAGTTTCCGTCTTGAAACACGAGAATCCAAAATCTTCTCCACAATATACTCCAATTCCCCCTCCACCAAAACCGGGGCAGGAGGCTCAACAGATGGAACCATAGGTGCCACGTATCTCCGCAACAATGACCTATGTAATACGTTATGTATGGAAAAAGAATCTGGAAGGGTCAGACGAAAAGACACAGGATTAAGAACCTCAGAAATCCTATACGGACCAATAAAACGAGGTTTAAACTTAGGAGAGGAAACCTTCATAGGAATATGACGAGAAGATAACAAAACCAGATCCCCAACACGAAGTCGGGGACCCACACGGCGTCTGCGATTAGCGAAAAGTTGAGCCTTCTCCTGGGACAAGGTCAAATTGTCCACTACCTGAGTCCAAATCTGCTGCAACCTGTCCACCACAGTATCCACACCAGGACAGTCCGAAGACTCAACCTGTCCAGAAGAGAAACGAGGATGGAACCCAGAATTGCAGAAAAACGGTGAAACCAAGGTAGCCGAGCTGGCCCGATTATTAAGGGCGAACTCAGCCAAAGGCAAAAAGGACACCCAGTCATCCTGATCAGCAGAAACAAAGCACCTCAGATATGTTTCCAAGGTCTGATTGGTTCGCTCGGTCTGGCCATTAGTCTGAGGATGGAAAGCCGAGGAAAAAGACAAGTCAATGCCCATCCTACCACAAAAGGCTCGCCAAAACCTCGAAACAAACTGGGAACCTCTGTCAGAAACAATATTCTCTGGAATGCCATGCAAACGAACCACATGCTGGAAGAACAAAGGCACCAAATCAGAGGAGGAAGGCAATTTAGACAAGGGTACCAGATGGACCATCTTAGAAAAGCGATCACAGACCACCCAAATGACTGACATCTTTTGAGAAACGGGAAGGTCAGAAATAAAATCCATAGAGATATGTGTCCAAGGCCTCTTCGGGACCGGCAAGGGCAAAAGCAACCCACTGGCACGAGAACAGCAGGGCTTAGCCCGAGCACAAATCCCACAGGACTGCACAAAAGCACGCTCATCCCGCAACAGAGAGGGCCACCAAAAGGATCTAGCCACTAACTCTCTGTTACCAAAGATTCCAGGATGACCAGCCAACACCGAACAATGAAGTTCAGAGATAACTCTATTCGTCCACCTATCAGGGACAAACAATTTCTCCGCTGGGCAACGATCAGGTTTATTAGCCTGAAATTTTGCAGCACCCGCCGCAAATCAGGGGAGATGGCAGACACAATTACTCCTTCCTTGAGGATACCCGCCGGCTCAGATAAACCCGGAGAGTCGGGTACAAAACTCCTAGACAGAGCATCCGCCTTCACATTTTTAGAGCCCGGAAGGTACGAAATCACAAAGTCAAAACGGGCAAAAAACAACGATCAACGAGCTTGTCTAGGATTCAAGCGCTTGGCAGACTCGAGATAAGTCAAGTTCTTATGATCAGTCAATACCACCACGCGATGCTTAGCTCCTTCAAGCCAATGACGCCACTCCTCGAATGCCCACTTCATGGCCAGCAACTCTCGGTTGCCCACATCATAATTACGCTCAGCAGGCGAAAATTTCCTGGAAAAGAAAGCGCATGGTTTCATCGCTGAGCAACCAGAACCTCTATGCGACAAAACAGCCCCTGCTCCAATCTCAGAAGCATCAACCTCGACCTGGAACGGAAGAGAAACATCTGGTTGACACAACACAGGGGCAGAAGAAAAACGACGCTTCAACTCTTGAAAAGCTTCCACAGCAGCAGAAGACCAATTGACCACATCAGCACCCTTCTTGGTCAAATCAGTCAATGGTTTAGCAATACTAGAAAAATTGCAGATGAAGCGACGATAAAAATGAGCAAAGCCCAGGAACTTTTGCAGACTTTTCAGAGATGTCGGCTGAGTCCAATCATGGATGGCTTGGACCTTAACAGGATCCATCTCGATAGTAGAAGGGGAAAAGATGAACCCCAAAAATGAAACCTTCTGCACACCAAAGAGACACTTTGATCCCTTCACAAACAAAGAATTAGCACGCAGGACCTGAAAAACCGTTCTGACCTGCTTCACATGAGACTCCCAATCATCCGAGAAGATCAAAATGTCATCCAAGTACACAATCAGGAATTTATCCAGGTACTCTCGAAAAAATGTCATGCATAAAGGACTGAAACACTGATGGAGCATTGGCAAGTCCGAACGGCATCACGAGATACTCAAAATGACCCTCGGGCGTATTAAATGCAGTTTTCCATTCATCACCTTGCTTAATTCGCACCAGATTATACGCACCACGAAGATCTATCTTTGTGAACCAACTAGCCCCCTTAATCCGAGCAAACAGATCAGATAACAATGGCAAGGGGTACTGAAATTTAACCGTGATCTTATTAAGAAGGCGGTAATCTATACAAGGTCTCAGCGAACCATCCTTCTTGGCTACAAAAAAGAACCCTGCTCCTAATGGCGACGATGACGGGCGAATATGCCCCTTCTCCAGGGATTCCTTCACATAACTGCGCATAGCGGTGTGCTCAGGCACGGACAAATTAAACAATCGACCTTTTGGGAATTTACTACCAGGAATCAAATTGATAGCACAATCACAATCCCTATGCGGAGGTAGGGTATTGGACTTGGGCTCATCAAATACATCCCGGTAATCAGACAAGAACTCTGGGACCTCAGAAGGAGTGGATGACGAAATTGACAGAAATGGAACATCACCATGTACCCCCTGACAACCCCAGCTGGACGACATGGATTTCCAATCTAATACTGGATTATGGGCTTGTAGCCATGGCAACCCCAACACGACCACATCTTGCAGATTATGCAACACCAGAAAGCGAATAACCTCCTGATGTGCAGGAGCCATGCACATGGTCAGCTGGGTCCAGTATTGAGGCTTATTCTTGGCCAAAGGCGTAGCATCAATTCCTCTCAATGGAATAGGACACTGCAAGGGCTCCAAGAAAAACCCACAACGCTTAGCATATTCCAAGTCCATCAAATTCAGGGCAGCGCCTGAATCCACAAATGCCATGACAGAATATGATGACAAAGAGCAGATCAAGGTAACGGACAGAAGAAATTTTGACTGTACAGTACCAATGGTGGCAGACCTAGCGAACCGCTTAGTGCACTTAGGACAATCAGAGATAGCATGAGTGGAATCACCACAGTAGAAACACAGACCATTCAGACGTCTATGTTCTTGCCGTTCAACTCTGGTCAAGGTCCTATCACACTGCATAGGCTCAGGTTTAAGCTCAGGTAATACCGCCAAATGGTGCACAGGTTTACGCTCACGCAAGCGTCGACCGATCTGAATGGCCAAAGACATAGACTCATTCAAACCAGCAGGCATAGGAAATCCCACCATGACATCCTTAAGGGCTTCAGAGAGACCCTTTCTGAATATTGCTGCCAGCGCAGATTCATTCCATTGAGTGAGCACTGACCACTTTCTAAATTTCTGACAATATACCTCTATCTCATCCTGAGCCTGACAAAGAGCCAGCAAATTTTTTTCTGCCTGATCCACTGAATTAGGCTCATCGTACAGCAACCCAAGCGCCAGGAAAAACGCATCGATATTACTCAATGCAGGATCTCCTGACGCAAGAGAAAACGCCCAGTCCTGAGGGTTGCCGCGCAAAAAAGAAATGACGATCCTAACCTGTTGAATTGGGTCACCAGAAGAGCGAGGTTTCAAAGCCAGAAATAGTTTACAATTATTTTTGAAACTCAGAAACTTAGTTCTATCATCAAAAAACAAATCAGGAATAGGAATTCTTGGTTCTAACATAGATTTCTGATCAATAGTGTCTTGAATCTTTTGTACTCTTGCCGAGAGCTGATCCACACATGAAGACAGACTTAGTTCTATCTCCAAAAAACAAATCTGGAATAGGAATTCTCGGTTCAAGCAAAGAATTCTGGACCACAAAATCTTGAATATTTTGAACTCTTGCCGTGAGCTGATCCACACATGAAGACAGACCTTTAATGTCCATTGCTACACCTGTGTCCTGAACCACCCAAATGTCTAGGGGAAAAAAAAGACAAAACACAGTGCAAAGAAAAAAAATGGTCTCAGAACTTCTTTTTTCCCTCTATTGAGAATCATTAGCACTTTTGGCTTCCTGTACTGTTTTGAAAGGCAATTCAGAATCACAATGGACATGGAGGTCAGAGCACATACAGTGAACTGACAATAACCCAAAATAATAGAACGAGCTCTGAGACGTGGGAACTCTGCAGACCGCAATCCCTAAGCCTATCAAACCACACTAAAGGTAGCCGTGGAGCGCTCCTGACCAGAACCTAGGCGCCTCGTCACAGCCTGAGAAACTAGCTAATCCTGAAGATAGAAAAATAAGCCTACCTTGCCTCAGAGAAATT
Organism: Ranitomeya imitator; assembly: GCF_032444005.1. NCBI lineage: Eukaryota > Metazoa > Chordata > Amphibia > Anura > Dendrobatidae > Ranitomeya > Ranitomeya imitator. The sequence goes on along the minus strand of NC_091282.1, from coordinate 1,076,396,908 downwards.
CCCCAAAGGAAAAGGCAGCCCCCCACATATAATGACTGTGAGTAAGATGAAAACACAAACATAGAGATGAAACAGATTTAGCAAAGTGAGGCCCGACTAGCTGAACAGAACGAGGATAGGGAAGATAACTTTGCGGTCAGCACAAAAACCTATAAAAAACCACGCAGAGGGGACAAAAAGACCCTCCGCACCGACTAACGGTACGGAGGTGGTCCCTCTGCGTCTCAGAGCTTCCAGCAGGCGAGAAAAACCAACAAAGCAAGCTGGACAGAAAAATAGCAACAAAATAACATAAGCAAAACTTAGCTTTGCAGAGCAGCAGGCCACAGGAATGATCCAGGGAAAAAACAAGTCCCACACTGAAACATTGACAGGAAGCATAGATCAAAGCATCAGGTGGAGTTAAGTAGAGAAGAAGCTAACGAGCTCACCAGATCACCTGAGGGAGGAAACTCAGAAGCTGCAGTACCACTTTCCTCCACAAACGGAAGATCCCAGAGAGAATCAGCCGAAGTACCACTTGTGACCACAGGAGTGAACTCTGCCACAGAATTCACAACACATGCCTAACAAGTGAACTGTTTTTTTTCCTCTTATTTGCTCTCTTTCCTCTTTCCTGCTTCCTGCAGGGGGGTGACAAGCGGTGTCTGCTCACTGTGGTGGAGCACAGTTCTCCCTTCCTGCTCTCCTCACCTCTTGTCACTGGGGATGAGATTCTGAGGAGCCGGACCACGGAGGGCTGAGACGGCGGGATCCAGCACAGATGGGAGTTGTGAGACAACTCCTCGGGCATTAATACGTCTCAGGACCCCTGAATTGAAGGTATCTGGCAGCTCCCCTCTTCTAATAACTATTAGGAGGTAATATCAGTGCTCTAGACCAGTATATATGCTTGAGGAGACTGCTCATCCCAGAAGCTATTGTAAGTGCATATATATATATATATATATATATTAATCTATTAGAAATACAGCTGACCGCACCACCGCTTCTCAAAATAGCCGAGTCTGCTCACCTGCAGTTGAAGCCAGCCGCCGGATCATGGGTGCTGTAGCCGAAGACACATGCTGAACATTCCAATGATGAAGAACAAATAGGCAGCACTCACCAATCCTCCGAGTCAGGTAACTTTATTAACTTACAGTAAAATCTTCACGGCCGGGGGTGTTAATGTTCAGAGTGCGCAAAGCCAGACCATATATAAATATATTACTCTTAATACAAGCTTATATTCTTTAGGCTATTATTGGGAGTGTCACATGGCATTATTATGAAGCACCCACTTTTGTTTTATTAATGCAGATTATTAAGCTTTTTTCCAAAAGCCCTAGTGAGTTATAACTATGACACACTAGGTTATGCACCTTGGGCACAATCATGCACTCAAAAATATAGCGAGCCTCAAAAATTAGAGGTGCAAGAGCAGCATGGTCTTTAAATAATGCGTCCTAAAAACCCGCAGCCCCTGAACCCAATACTAGATCGATTTCACATTTATTATCTTAATGTACAAAATCAGCGAGCTCCGACATGTCATCGTCACAATCAACCTCATAAGGCTCCAAAAGTTATTCCCAGAGGACACAACAGGCCAATGGGACGCCATTAACAAATATGATACCAATGACCAGGGCCGGTGTCAGTACCCGGCGCACCCGGGCAAGTGCCGGGGCCCTGAGCAGGCAGGGGGCCCACTCGTCATCGGGGAACCTGGCGCACTATAGTGCTGGCCTCGGCGAGTGGATCCCCCCGCCTGCTCTGGGCCCCGGCACTTGCGATACTTACCTCTCTTGGTTCCAGCGCTGCAGCGCCTTCCATCCTCTGACTGTGACTTTCAGGTCAGAGGGCACGTTGATGTCACCAGTGCGCGCCCTCTGCCTGAGCAGTCGCAGCACAGAGAGCAGGAAGATGCCAACGGTGAGGAGTCCAGAGCAGAGCAGCGTCAAGCAACGAGAGGTGATTATTTCATTTTTTTATATTTGGAGCAATATATGGGGACCATCAGAAGGGGCCCATATATGGATCATTATATGGGGCTAATTCTATATGAAGTATCTTATGGGGCCAATGATATAGGGAGCATCTTATGAAGCCAATTCTTTAGGGAGCATTATATGGGGCCAATTTAATATGGAGCCAATTTAATATGGAGCATCTTATGGGGCCAATTCAATATGGAGCATTATATGGGACCCATTCTGTAAGAAGTATTATATGGGGCCCATTCTGTATGGAGCATCATATGGGGCCCATCCTGTATGAAGCAATATATGGGCCTCCATATACTGTATGGAGCATTATATGAGGCCCATTATATATGGAGCAATAGATGGAGCCCATCATATACTGTATGGAGAATTATATGTGGCTCACTATACTGTATGGAGCATTATATGGGGTCAATTCCGTATGGATCAATATATGTGGCTCATTCTGTATGGAGCACTCTGTGGTGCCCATTATAATGTATGGAGCATTATATGAGGCTCATTATTCTGTATGGAGCATAATATTGGGCTCATTATTCTGTTTGTAGCAATATATGGGGCTCATTATTCTGTATAGAGGACTATGTGGTGCCAATTATACTGTATGGAGCATTATATGGGGCCATTATACTGTATGGGGTGATATATGGGGCTCATTATTCTGTTTGGAGCAATATATGGGGCTCATTATTCTGTATAGAGGACTATACTGTCCAGTTTCTGAGCTAATGTAGAATGTACATTAGATATCACTCATGTAATGTAAGAAGTAAGTGAAATCTTTGGCATTGTACAATACCTATATTTCTCTGCTCCATATCAGCATGGGTTTATGAGAAATTGCTCCTGACAAACCAATCTAATCAGTTTTTATGAAGAGGTAAGCTATAGGCTGGACCACGGTGAGTCATTGGACGTGGTATATCTCGATTTTTCCAAAGCGTTTGATACCGTGCCGCACAAGAGGTTGGTACACAAAATGAGAATGCTTGGTCTGGGGGAAAATGTGTGTAAATGGGTTAGTAACTGGCTTAGTGATAGAAAGCAGAGGGTGGTTATAAATGGTATAGTCTCTAACTGGGTCGCTGTGACCAGTGGGGTACCGCAGGGGTCGGTATTGGGACCTGTTCTCTTCAACATATTCATTAATGATCTGGTAGAAGGTTTACACAGTAAAATATCGATATTTGCAGATGATACAAAACTATGTAAAGCAGTTAATACAAGAGAAGATAGTATTCTGCTACAGATGGATCTGGATAAGTTGGAAACTTGGGCTGAAAGGTGGCAGATGAGGTTTAACAATGATAAATGTAAGGTTATACACATGGGAAGAAGGAATCAATATCACCATTGCACACTGAACAGGAAACCACTTGGTAAATCTGACAGGGAGATGGACTTGGGGATCCTAGTTAATGATAAACTTACCTGGAGCAGCCAGTGCCAGGCAGCAGCTGCCAAGGCAAACAGGATCATGGGGTGCATTAAAAGAGGTCTGGATACACATGATGAGAGCATTATACTGCCTCTGTACAAATCCCTAGTTAGACCGCACATGGAGTACTGTGTCCAGTTTTGGGCACCGGTGCTCAGGAAGGATATAATGGAACTAGAGAGAGTACAAAGGAGGGCAACAAAATTAATAAAGGGGATGGGAGAACTACAATACCCAGATAGATTAGCGAAATTAGGATTATTTAGTCTAGAAAAAAGACGACTGAGGGGCGATCTAATAACCATGTATAAGTATATAAGGGGACAATACAAATATCTCACTGAGGATCTGTTTATACCAAGGAAGGTGACGGGCACAAAGGGGCATTCTTTGCGTCTGGAGGAGAGAAGGTTTTTCCACGAACATAGAAGAGGATTCTTTACTGTTAGGGCAGTGAGAATCTGGAATTGCTTGCCTGAGGAGGTGGTGATGGCGAACTCAGTCGAGGGGTTCAAGAGAGGCCTGGATGTCTTCCTGGAGCAGAACAATATTGCATCATACAATTATTAGGTTCTGTAGAAGGACGTAGATCTGGGGATTTATTATGATGGAATATAGGCTGAACTGGATGGACAAATGTCTTTTTTCGGCCTTACTAACTATGTTACTATGTTACTATGTTACTATTATGAATTGTGGTATGTGTTAAAGAGGCCCACTGGGACTCTTTCGCCCATGGCCCATGAAAATCTGGAGCCGGCCCTGCAAATGATGATGGAAGAACTCTTAGTAACCATCCAGAATACATTTAAGGTCAAGTTATCAACAGCTGTGAACAACTTCACACAGCAAATCCAAGATATTGTACAGAGAATAGTGTTGAGCGATACCTTCCGATATCGGAAAGTATCGGTATCGGATTGGATCGGCCGATATTCAAAAAATATCGGATATCGCCGATACCGATACCTGATCCCAATGCAAGTCAATGGGACCAAAATATCGGAATTAAAATAAACCCTTTCTTTCTTTGTAGGTTCATTCTACATGAAGGAAAATAACAACAAAGAATAATGCAGGATGTATTTGGGGAGGTGGCGGAGACATTAAAGTCATAGAGGTTTAGCGCAATCAAATAGAATAGCCTTTTTTTTTTTTTTAAAGACGTTCGTAGTGACAAAGATATTGACTATGTAATTTTTTTTTTATTTTGTCAGATATTGATGTTTCACTATTCCACGCCCTTCCCCTTTTTTTTTTTTTTTTACTTTTCCCACATTTTACACTTTCATCTTCATCATCATCAGCATCTTTGACATCAACTTTCTTCACCTTATTCATCTTCTTCTTCATCTTCTACCTATTTTTTTTTTATTACATTCTTCATATTCATTTTATTCAACTATTATTATTCTTCCTATTCTACATATTCATTTTCTTCAACTATTATTATTCTTCCTATTCTACTTCTTCATCATATTCTCATTTGTGACAGGCATTCCCGTAGTTGTTATCTATAAAAGTTTGAAGATTACACCTTCCGTTCTGCCAGTCACAAAAGTTACATTTGTCCGCGTTCAGTTTGGCCTGCAGCATCAGGCTTTATCCAGGGGCACCACGAGGAGGAACGGACTCACCCCCATACACTGCTTAGTCTTCTTCTGCATATAATTTAGATAATAACTTTTGCTCTGATATTAAGTGTTATGCTTAATGTTCTTCTGCTCTTTGTTCTGCAGCCTCTTGTTCTTCTGCTTCTCGGTCTTCCATGACTTCGTCTCCAGGGTCGTCGTCTCCAGGGTCGTCGTCTACGCCATCGTCGTCTCCGCCGTCGTCGTCTCCGCCGTCGTCGTCATCATTGGGGTGGTCTTCCGGGTCGTCGACTTTAGGGTCTTCAACTTGGAAATGTAACAGAAGGTACAAGAAGGCTGAGAAAATGCCAAGAACCAGCTGATGGAACTGGAACTCGGATGGCTACCCGAAGGTTCAAGAGCCTATGGAACTACCGAGGACCAGCTGACGTTACTGGAACCCGGTTACTAAGCAGGAGGTACCCGTGCTAAAAAGCACTACCAAGGACCGCCTGACGTTGGCGGAACTCGGATACCCAGAAGGAGGCACCTAAGCCAAAGGCTCTGCCCGGAACCAGCTGACGTTACTGGAACCAGGATGGGGAGCAGAAGGTACAAGAGCAAAAGACACTGCCGAGAACCAGCTGACGGTACTGGAACCCGGATGGGTAGCCGAAGGTCCAAGAGCCAATGGAACTACCGAGGACCAGCTGACGTTACTGGAACCTGGTTACTAAGCAGGAGGTACCCGTGCTTAAAAGCACTACCAAGGACCACCTGACGTTGGTGGAACTTGGATACCCAGAAGCAGGCACCTAAGCCAAAGACTCTGCCAGGAACCAGCTGACGGTACTGGAAGCAGGATGGGGAGCAGAAGGTACAAGAGCAAAAGACACTGCCGAGAACTAGCTGACGGTGCTGGAACCAGGATGTGGACCAGAAGGTCCACAGGAGAGGAGAGAACAGCTAGGCCGCGAGGCAGCCGCAGTTACCGAACCCCAACAGTCCTACAGGGGGAGCTTGGCCTACTGGCACTACAGAACCAGCCTTGACTACCAATTCATGCAGCCCACATAGGAAGCTCCTAAACTGGAGGCACCCTGGAGTTGGCTAACCCGACCGCAACACGACGGGGCAAGCATAGGTGTCTCAGTGAGTTTGACAGTCCCCGGAAACAGCTGACGGTGCTGGAACCAGGCTGGGCACGAGGGAGTACCCGTGACAAAAACACTGCCGAGAACCAGCTGGCGGTGCTGGAACCCGGATGTGTCGCCCCAGTGTGCAAGAGCCAATGGCACGACCGAGGACCAGCTGACGGTGCTGGAACCCGGTTACTAAGCTGTAGGTGCCCGCGCTTAAAAGCACTACCAAGGACCGCCTGACGTTGGCGGAACTCGGATACCCAGGAGGAGGCACCTAAGCCAAAGGCTCGGCCCGGAACCAGCTGACGGTGCTGGAACCAAGTGGTGGACCCGAAGGTCCACAGGAGAGGAGAGAACAGCTAGGCCGCGAGGCAGCCGCAGTTACCGAACCCCAACAGTCCTACAGGGGGAGCTTGGCCTACTGGCACTACAGAACCAGCCTTGACTACCAATTCATGCAGCCCACATAGGAAGCTCCTAAACTGGAGGCACCCTGGAGTTGGCTAACCCGACCACAACATGACGGGGCAAGCATAGGCGTCTCAGTGAGCTTGACACTACCCGGAAACAGCTGACGGTGCTGGAACCAGGCTGGGCACGAGAGAGTACCCGTGACAAAAACACTGCCGAGAACCAGCTGGCGGTGCTGGAACCCGGATGCGTCGCCCCAGTGTGCAAGAGCCAATGGCACGACCGAGGACCAGCTGACGGTGTTGGAACCCGGTTACTAAGCTGTAGGTGCCCGCGCTTAAAAGCACTACCAAGGACCGCCTGACGTTGGCGGAACTCGGATACCCAGGAGGAGGCACCTAAGCCAAAGGCTCGGCCCGAAACCAGCTGACGGTGCTGGAACCAGGTGGTGGACCCGAAGGTCCACAGGAGAGGAGAGAACAGCTAGGCCGCGAGGCAGCCGCAGTTACCGAACCCCAACAGTCCTACAGGGGGAGCTTGGCCTACTGGCACTACAGAACCAGCCTTGACTACCAATTCACGCAGCCCACATAGGAAGCTCCTAAACTGGAGGCACCCTGGAGTTGGCTAACCCGACCACAACATGACGGGGCAAGCATAGGCGTCTCAGTGAGCTTGACACTACCCGGAAACAGCTGACGGTGCTGGAACCAGGCTGGGCACGAGGGAGTACCCGTGACAAAAACACTGCCGAGAACAAGCTGGCGGTGCTGGAACCCGGATGCGTCGCCCCAGTGTGCAAGAGCCAATGGCACGACCGAGGACCAGCTGACGGTGCTGGAACCCGGTTACTAAGCTGTAGGTGCCCGCGCTTAAAAGCACTACCAAGGACCGCCTGACGTTGGCGGAACTCGGATACCCAGGAGGAGGCACCTAAGCCAAAGGCTCGGCCCGGAACCAGCTGATGGTGCTAGAACCAGGTGGTGGACCCGAAGGTCCACAGGAGAGGAGAGAACAGCTAGGCCGCGAGGCAGCCGCGGTTACCGAACCCCAACAGTCCTACAGGGGGAGCTTGGCCTACTGGCACTACAGAACCAGCCTTGACTACCAATTCATGCAGCCCACATAGGAAGCTCCTAAACTGGAGGCACCCTGGAGTTGGCTAACTCGACCGCAACACGACGGGGCAACGCATAGGTGTCTCAGTGAGTTTGACAGTACCCGGAAACAGCTGACGGTGCTGGAACCAGGCTGGGCACGAGGGAGTACCCGTGACAAAAACACTGGCGAGAACCAGCTGGCGGTGCTGGAACCCGGATGCGTTGCCTATTAAAGATTGTCTTCCTAGAGCCCCAACTAGCGGTGTTGGAGCAAAGGGTAAGCAGGGGGAGCAGAGTGTAGGCCGAAGCCTGCACTGGAGGCAGCTTTGTGTCTGAGTTGCGTTTGCAGGACACTTTGCCGGCTACACAGTGGGGGAACAGCTGGCGTTGCTGAACCCCACTGACACAATGGCGGGTGTTTTTCTCTGTGCAGCTAGCACTTCCGGGCAAAAACTTGCGGTGTTAGAGCCCAGGGGCAGCAGGAGGAGGAGAGGAGCAGCGTGTAGGCCGAAGCCTAGTTGAACCAATTTCAAGGGAAACCTTTAACCCCCCCTCAGGTCTTACAAAGTACAAGACCACACCTTGTGCAGCATTAATGCTGCACAAGTCAAAGGTTGCTCTATTAATTTGTCTACTTGCACACGCTGAATAAAAGACGTACACAATTTAGCCCATTCTACAGTCAAACTGTAGTGGAGGCGTAACTTGTCTTTTTAAGGAGAAGCAGCACAGGTGTCCCAAATAACGCCTTGGTGCTTGGCGCAGCTTCCTGAGCGTTTTTATTTGCTGTACAGGAGTCTGTGCTCTTGTGTTATCCCTTGGCAATGCCCTGTTAGCGCTGCCCGTCTTATGACCTCATTTCATGTTGGCCGGTGCGGTTAACGATGGCCATAAATCCCAGACCCACAGTGCCTTTTCATAAAGTCACACTGCGGTGCTGGGATTCGTGGCCTTGAGCAGTAAATATTTTTGCCGCTCACACACGTCCTTACACCTGCTTCAGACTGGGCGGCCTCTGCTGATCCCTTCTCGCATGCCGCGGCCATGAGGCTGCACAGTCTGAAGAAGGCGGAAGGAGATGAGTGACGACAGGCGAACATATGCACTGCTCGTGCCCATAAACCACACCCTCGCAGTCAAAATATATGAGACAACGAGGGGCGTTGTGTCGGGCAGGGCGGACGCACAGGCACAGCCAGCCAACCAATGATGTCAGCAGACGGGCAGCGCTAACAATGGGGGTGCTGCGTGTCATTAAAAAGGAAAGTCACACCTCAGGGACATTGTAATGGTCTCTACTGAGACGCATTTTGTACGTGTTGAGTTCCACGTGGGCAAGAAGAAAAAGTCAGCCACCTTGTACAAATGCAGCAGTACTGCTGTACAAGGTGGCTATTATACATTGAAACACCTGGGGGTGGGGGGCAGGCTCCCTTCAATTTCAGTTCATGTGCCTGCGTGGCGTTTGCAGGTCACGTTGCCGGCTACGCAGCAGGGGAACAGCTGGCGGTGCTGAACCCCACTAACACATTGGCTGGTGTTTTCCTCTGTGCAGCTAGCACTTCCGTGCAAAAACTAGCGGTGTTTGAGCCCAGGGTCAGCAGGAGGAGGAGAGGAGCAGAATGTAGGCCGAAGCCTCCATTGGTGGCAGCTTTTGGTCGGTTGTGCCAGCGTGGCTTGTGCTGGACACGATGACGGCTACACAGCAGGGGAACAGCTGGCGGTGCTGAACCCCACTAACACATTGGCTGGTGTTTTTCTCTGTGCAGCTAGCACTTCCGGGCAAAAACTAGCGGTGTTTGAGCCCAGGGGCAGCAGGAGGAGGAGAGGAGCAGAGTGTAGGCCGAAGCCTCCACTGGTCGCAGCTTTTGGTCGGTTGTGCCACCGTGGCTTGTGCTGGACACGATGCCGGCTACACAGCAGAGGAACAGCTGGCGGTGCTGAACCCCACTAACACATTGGCTGGTGTTTTTCTCTGTGCAGCTAGCACTTCCAGGCAAAAACTGGCGGTGTTTGAGCCCAGGGTCAGCAGGAGGAGGAGAGGAGCAGAGTGTAGGCCGAAGCCTAGTTGAACCAATTTCAAAGGTAACCTTTAACCCCCCCTCAGGTGTTGCAAGGTACAAGAGCCACACCTTGTTCAGCATTAATGTTGCACAAGTCAAGGGTTGCTCTATTAATTTTGTTCCTTGCACACGCTGAATAAAACACGTACACTATTTAGCCCATTATACTGTCAAACAGTACTGGAGGCGTGACTTGTCTTTTTAAGGAGACGCAGCACAGGTGTCCAAAATAACGCCTTGGTGCATGGGCGCAGCTTCCTGAGCGTTGTTATTTGCTGTACAGGAGTCTGCGCTCTTGTTATCCCTTGGCCATGCGCTGTGAGCGCTTCCTGTCTTCTGACCTCATTTCATGTCGGCCATTGCGGTTAGCGATAGACATGAATCCCAGACCCACAGTGTGTTTTCAAAAAATCACACTGCGTGGCTGGGATTCGTGGCCTTGTGCAGTAAATATGTTTGCCGCTCACACATGTCCTTACACCTGCTTTAGACTGGACGGCCTCATCTGATCCCTTATCGCATGCCGCGGCCATGAGGCCACCCAGTCTGAAAAAGGCGGAAGGAGATGAGTTAACACAGGCAAACATATGCACTGCACATGCCCATCAATCACACCCTCGCAGTCAAAATAAATAAGACACCGAGGGGCGTTGTTTCTAGCAGGGCGGACGCACAGGCGCAGCCAGCTAACCAATGATGTCAAAAGACGGGCAGCGCTACCAATGGTGGTGCTGCGTATCATTAGAAAGGAAAGTCACACCTCAGGGACAGTGGAATGGTCTCAATGAGACACATTTAGTACGTGTTTAATTAAACGTGGGCAAGGAGAAAAAGTCAGCCACCTTGTATAAATGCAGCAGTACTGCTGTACAAGATGGCTGTTATACATAGAAACACCTGGGGGGGTGGGGGCTGGTTCCCTTTAATTTCAGTTCAGGTGCCTGCATGGCGTTTGCAGGACACGTTGCCAGCTACACAGCAGGGGAACAGCTGGCGGTGCTGAACCCCACTGACACATTGACTGGTGTTTTTCTCTGTGCAGCTAGCACTTCCGGGCAAAAACTAGCGGTGTTTGAGCCCAGGGGCAGCAGGAGGAGGAGAGGAGCAGAGTGTAGGCCGAAGCCTGCACTGGTGGCAGCTTTTGGTCTGTTGTGCCAGCGTGGCTTGTGCTGGACACGATGCCGGCTACACAGCAAGGAAACAGCTGGCGGTGCTGAACCCCACTAACACATTGGCTGGTGTTTTTCTCTGTGCAGCTAGCACTTCCGGGCAAAAACTAGCGGTGTTTGAGCCCAGGGTCAGCAGGAGGAGGAGAGGAGCAGAATGTAGGCCGAAGCCTCCACTGGTGGCAGCTTTTGGTCGGTTGTGCCAGCGTGGCTTGTGCTGGACACGATGAAGGCTACACAGCAGGGGAACAGCTGGCGGTGCTGAACCCCACTAACACATTGGCTGGTGTTTTTCTCTGTGCAGCTAGCACTTCCGGGCAAAAACTAGCGGTGTTTGAGCCCAGGGGCAGCAGGAGGAGGAGAGGAGCAGAGTGTAGGCCGAAGCCTCCACTGGTGGCAGCTTTTGGTCGGTTGTGCCACCGTGGCTTGTGCTGGACACGATGCCGGCTACACAGCAGGGGAACAGCTGGCGGTGCTGAACCCCACTAACACATTGGCTGGTGTTTTTCTCTGTGCAGCTATCACTTCCAGGCAAAAACTAGCGGTGTTAGAGCCCAGGGTCAGCAGGAGGAGGAGAGGAGCAGAGTGTAGGCCGAAGCCTAGTTGAACCAATTTCAAAGGTAACCTTTAACCCCCCCTCAGGTGTTGCAAGGTACAAGAGCCACACCTTGTTCAGCATTAATGCTGCACAAGTAAATGGTTGCTCTATTAATTTTGCTCCTTGCACACGCTGAATAAAACACGTACACTATTTAGCCCATTATACTGTCAAACAGTACTGGAGGCGTGACTTGTCTTTTTAAGGAGACGCAGCACAGGTGTCCAAAATAACGCCTTGGTGCATGGGCGCAGCTTCCTGAGCCTTGTTATTTGCTGTACAGGAGTCTGCGCTCTTGTTATCCCTTGGCCATGCGCTGTGAGCGCTTCCTGTCTTCTGACCTCATTTCATGTCGGCCATTGCGGTTAGCGATAGACATGAATCCCAGACCCACAGTGTGTTTTCAAAAAATCACACTGCGTGGCTGGGATTCGTGGCCTTGTGCAGTAAATATGTTTGCCGCTCACACATGTCCTTACACCTGCTTCAGACTGGACGGCCTCATCTGATCCCTTATCACATGCCGTGGCCATGAGGCCACCCAGTCTGAAAAAGGCGGAAGGAGATGAGTTAACACAGGCAAACATATGCACTGCACATGCCCATCAATCACACCCTCGCAGTCAAAATAAATAAGACACCGAGGGGCGTTGTTTCTAGCAGGGCGGACGCACAGGCACAGCCAGCTAACCAATGATGTCAAAAGACGGGCAGCGCTACCAATGGTGGTGCTGCGTATCATTAGAAAGGAAAGTCACACCTCAGGGACAGTGGAATGGTCTCAATGAGACACATTTAGTACGTGTTTAATTAAACGTGGGCTAGGAGAAAAAGTCAGCCACCTTGTATAAATGCAGCAGTACTGCTGTACAAGATGGCTGTTATACATAGAAACACCTGTGGGGGTGGGGGCTGGTTCCCTTTAATTTCAGTTCAGGTGCCTGCATGGCGTTTGCAGGACACGTTGCCAGCTACACAGCAGGGGAACAGCTGGCGGTGCTGAACCCCACTGACACATTGACTGGTGTTTTTCTCTGTGCAGCTAGCACTTCCGGGCAAAAACTAGCGGTGTTTGAGCCCAGGGGCAGCAGGAGGAGGAGAGGAGCAGAGTGTAGGCCGAAGCCTGCACTGGTGGCAGCTTTTGGTCTGTTGTGCCAGCGTGGCTTGTGCTGGACACGATGCCGGCTACACAGCAGGGAAACAGCTGGCGGTGCTGAACCCCACTAACACATTGGCTGGTGTTTTTCTCTGTGCAGCTAGCACTTCCGGGCAAAAACTAGCGGTGTTTGAGCCCAGGGGCAGCAGGAGAAGGAGAGGAGCAGAGTGTAGGCCGAGGCCTGCACTGGTGGCAGCTTTTGGTCTGTTGTGCCAGCGTGGCTTGTGCTGGACACGATGCCGGCTACACAGCAGGGGAACAGCTGGCGGTGCTGAACCCCACTAACACATTGGCTGGAGTTTTTCTCTGTGCAGCTCGCATTTCCGGGCAAAAACTAGCGGTGTTAGAGCCCATGGTCAGCAGGAGGAGGAGAGGAGCAGAGTGTAGGCTGAAGCCTAGTTGAACCAATTTCAAAAGTTACCTTTAACCCACGTACACTGTTTAGCCCATTATACTGTCAAACAGTAGTGGAGGCGTGACTTGTCTTTTTAAGGAGACGCAGCACAGGTGTCAAATTTTACACCTAGGTGCTGGGCGCAGATTCCTGAGCGTTGTTATTTGCTGTACAGGAGTCTGCGCTATTGTGATCCCTTGGCGATGCGCTGTGAGCGCTGCCTGTCTTCTCACCTCATTTCATGTTGGCCGGTGCGGTTAGCAATGGCCATGAATCCCAGGCCCGCAGTGTGTTTTCAAAAAATCACACTGCGTGGCTGGGATTCTTGGCCTTGTGCAGTAAATATGTTTGCCGCTCACACATGTCCTTACACCTGCTTCAGACTAGGCGGCCTCAGCTGATCCCTTATCGCCTACCACGGCCATGAGGCCGCACAGTCTGAAGAAGGCGGAAGGAGATGAATTAACACAGGCGAACATATGCACTGCACATGCCCATCAATCACACCCTCGCAGGCAAAATATATGAGACAACGAGGGGGGTTGTGTCGGGCAGGGCGGACGCACAGGCACAGGCAGCCAACCAATGATGTCAGAAGACGGGCAGCGCTACCAAGGGGGGTGCTGCGTGTCATTAAAAAGGAAAGTCACACCTCAGGGACATTGTAATGGTCTGTAATGAGACACATATTTTACGTGTTTAATTAAACGTGGGCAAGGAGAAAAAATCAGTCACCTTGTACAAATGCAGCAATACTGCTGTACAAGGTGGCTGTTATACATAGAAACACCTGGGGGGTGGGGCCAGGTTCCCTTTAATTTCAGTTCAGGTGCCTGCATGGCGTTTGCAGGACACGTTGCCAGATACACAGCAGGGGAACAGCTGGCGGTGCTGAACCCCACTGACACATCATTGACTGGTGTTTTTCTCTGTGCTGCTAGCACGTCCGGGCAAAAACTAGCGGTGTTATAGCCCAGGGTCAGCAGGAGGAGGAGAGGAGCAAAGTGTAGGCCGAAGCCTGCACTGGTGGCAGCTTTTGGTCTGTTGTGCCAGCGTGGCTTGTGCTGGACACAATGCCGGCTACACAGCAGGGGAACAGCTGGCGGTGCTGAACCCCACTGACACAATGGTGGGTGTTTTTCTCTGTGCAGCTAGCACTTCCAGGCTACAACTGGCGGTGTTATAGCCCCGGGTCAGCAGGAGGAGGAGAGGAGCAGAGTGTAGGCCGAAGCCTGCACTGGTGGCAGCTTTTGGTCGGTTGTGCCAGCGTGGCTTGTGCTGGACATGATGCCGGCTACACAGCAGGGGAACAGCTGGCGGTGCTGAACCCCACTGACACAATGGTGGGTGTTTTTCTCTGTGCAGCCAGCACTTCCGGGCCCCAACTGGCGTAGTTAGAGCCCAGGGTCTGCAGGAGGAGCAGAGTGTAGGCGGAAGCCTACTTGAACCAATTTCAAAGGTAACCTTTAACCCACCCTCAGGTGTTACAATGTTGAAGAGCCACACCTTGTGCAGCAGTAAAGCTCCACAAGTTAAAGGTTGCTCTTTAAGTTTTGCTCATTGCACACGCAGAATGAAAGACGTACACAATTTAGCCCATTGAACAGTAGTTCAGTTCTGTATTGGGGGCGTGACTTGTCTTTTTAAGGAGACGCAGCACAGGTGCATATAAATAACGCCTTGGTGCTGGGCGCAGCCTCCTGAGCGTTGTTATTTGCTGTACAGGAATCTGCGCTATTGTGATCCCTTGGCCATGCGCTGTGAGCGCTGCCTGTCTTCTCACCTCATTTCATGTTGGGCGGTGCGTTTAGCAATGCCCATGAATCCCAGACCCGCAGTGTGTTTTCAAAAAACCACACTGCGTGGATGGGATTCATGCCCTTGTGCAGTAAATATGTTTGCCGCTCACACATGTCCTTACACCTGCTTCAGACTGGGCGGCCTCAGCTGATCCCTTATCGCCTACCACGGCCATGAGGCCGCACAGTCTGAAGAAGGCGGAAGGAGATGAGTTAAGACAGGCGAACATATGCACTGCACATGCCCATCAATCACACCCTCGCAGCCAAAATATATGAGACAACGAGGGGGGTTGTGTCGGGCAGGGCGGACGCACAGGCACAGGCAGCCAACCAATGATGTCAGAAGATGGGCAGCGCTACCAAGGGTGGTGCTGCATACCATTAGAAAGGAAAGTCACACCTCAGGGACAGTGGAATGGTCTCAATGAGACACATTTTGTACGTGTTGAGTAGTGTTGAGCGATACCGTCCGATACTTGAAAGTATCGGTATCGGATAGTATCGGCCGATACCCGAAAAATATCGGATATCGCCGATACCGATATCCGATACCAATACAAGTCAATGGGACATCAAGTATCGGAAGGTATTCTCATGGTTCCCAGGGTCTGAAGGAGAGGAAACTCTCCTTCAGGCCCTGGGATCCATAGGGATGTGGAAAATAAAGAATTAAAATAAAAAATATTGATATATTTACCTCTCCGGTGGCCCCTGAACTCAGCGCGGGTAACCGGCAGGCTTCTTTGTTCAAAATCAGCGCTTTTAGGACCTGAGAATCACGTCCCGGCTTCTGATTGGTCGCGGGCCGCCCATGTGACCGCCACGCGACCAATCACAAGCTGCGACGTCACCGCAAGCTATTAACGCGCTCATTTTAAAAAATGAGCGCGTTAATGACTTTCAAAGACGTAGCGGCTTGTGATTGGTCACGTGGCCGCGACCAATCACAAGCCGCGACGTCACCGCAAGCTATTAACGCGCTCATTTTTAAAAATGAGCGCGTTAATGGCTTTCAAAGACGTATCGGCTTGTGATTGGTCGCGGCCACGCGACCAATCACAAGCCGCTACGTCTTTGAAAGTCATTAACGCGCTCATTTTTAAAAATGAGCGCGTTAATAGCTTGCGGTGACGTCGCGGCTTGTGATTGGTCACGGCCACGCGACCAATCACAAGCCGCTACGTCTTTGAAAGCCATTAACGCGCTCATTTTTAAAAATGAGCGCGTTAATAGCTTGCGGTGACGTCGCGGCTTGTGATTGGTCGCGTGGCCGCGACCAATCACAAGCCGCTACGTCTTTGAAAGTCATTAACGTGCTCATTTTTCAAAAATGAGCGCGCTAATAGCTTGCGGTGACGTCACGGCTTGTGATTGGTCGCGTGGCGGTCACATGGGCGGCCCGCGACCAATCAGAAGCCGGGACGTGATTCTCAGGTCCTAAAAGCGCTGATTTTGAACAACGAAGCCTGCCGGTTACCCGTGCTGAGTCCAGGGGCCGCCGGAGAGGTAAATATATCAATATTTTTTATTTTAATTCTTTATTTTACACATCTCTATGTATCCGATACCGATACCCGATACCACAAAAGTATCGGATCTCGGTATCGGAATTCCGATACCGCAAGTATCGGCCGATACCCGATACTTGCGGTATCGGAATGCTCAACACTAGTGTTGAGTTCTACGTTGGCAAGGAGAAAAAGTCAGCCACCTTGTACAAATGCAGCATTACTGCTGTAGAAGGTAGCTGTTATACATAGAAACACCTTGGGGTGGGTGGCAGGGTCCCTTTAATTTCAGTTCATGTGCCTGCATGGCGTTTGCAGGTCACGTTGCCGGCTACACAGCAGGGGAACAGCTGGCGGTGCTGAACCCCACTAACACATTGGCTGGTGATTTTCTCTGTGCAGCTAGCACTTCCGGGCAAAAACTAGCGGTGTTTGAGCCCAGGGTCAGCAGGAGGAGGAGAGTAGCAGAGTGTAGGCCGAAGCCTGCACTGGTGGCAGCTTTTGGTCGGTTGTGCCAGCGTGGCTTGTGCTGGACACGTTGCCGACTACACAGCAGGGGAACAGCTGGCGGTGCTGAACCCTACTGACACATCAGCTAGTGTTTTTTCTGTGTAGACAACACTTCCAGGTGGCAACTGACAGTGTTGAAACCCAGGGAATCAAAGAGGAGCAGAGTGTAGGCCGAAGCCTGCAGTGGAGCAAGTTGAAAGGGAACCTTTAACCCCCCCCCCCCAGGCATTTGTTGCTGAAAGAGCCATCTTGTACAGCAGTAATACTGCACATGGAAAATGGTGGCTCCTAAAATTATGCTCCTTGCAAACGCTGAAGTACACACTCATATAATGTGTCCCCTCACACCGTCAAACCGTCCCGGAAGTGGGACTTTCCTTTGTAATGTGACACAGCACAGCCGTCATTCCAACCCCCTTGGTGCCGTGCGCCACCTCCTCAACGTTGTTTGGTTCTGTCACGGAGCCCGCGCTGTAATGTTATCCCTTGGCCATGCACAGTTAGCGGTGCCCGTCTTCTGACATCATTTAGGTGTCAGGCTGGCAGTGCCTGTGCGTCCAAGCTGCCAGAGATCCAACCTCGCAGTGTCATCTAATGTAATCCCACTGCGGGCCAGGGATCCATGGGCATGCGCAGTGCATATCATCGCCTCTCACTCACCTCCTTCCTGCTTCTTCAGACTGTGCGGCGTCACGGCCGTGGCATGCTATTAGGGATCAGCTGACGTTGCCTAGTCTGAAGAAGCGTGAAGAAGGGGAGTGAGAGGCTAGTATATGCACTGCGCATGGCCATGGATACCAGGCCCACTGTGGGATCACATTAGACGACACTGCGAGGTGGGATTTCGGGCAGCGTGGACGCACAGGCGCAGCCAGGACGACAACAAATGATGTCAGAGGACGGGCAGCGCAAACTGTGCATGGCCAAGGGATAACATAACAGCGCAGGGTCCATGACGGAATCAAACAACGCTAAGGAGGCAGCGCACGGTGCCAAGGGGGTAGCAATTACGGCTGTGCTGCGTCACATTACAAAGGAAATTCCGACCTCCGGGACGGTTGGACGGTGTGAGGGGACACATTACATGAGTGTGTAGTTCAGCGTTTGCAAGGAGCATAATTTCAAGAGCGACCTTTTCCTTGTGCAGTATTTGTGCTGCACAAGGTGGCTCTTTCAGTAAAAAACGCCTAGGGGGGGGGGACAGGTCCCCTTACATTTTAGTTGTGCCAGCGTGGCGGTCGCATGACACGTTGCCGGATACACAGCTGGGGATCAGCTGATGTTACTGAACCCAAATAACAGAGGAGCGACTGTTGACTGTGCAGACAGCACTTCCAGGCACCAACTGGCGGTGTTAGAGCCCAGGGACAGCAGGAGGAGCAGATTGGAGGTATTGCCGCACACACAGCTGGGGATCAGCTGACGTTACTGAACCCCAATAACAGAGGAGCGACTGTTGACTGTGCAGACAGCAGTTCCAGGCACCAACTGGCGGTGTTAGAGCCCAGGGACAGCAGGAGGAGCAGATTGGAGGTATTGCCGCACACACAGCTGGGGATCAGCTGACGTTACTGAACCCCAATAACAGAGGAGCGACTGTTGACTGTGCAGACAGCACTTCCAGGCACCAACTGGCGGTGTTAGAGCCCAGGGACAGCAGGAGGAGCAGAGGAACAGAGTGTAGGCCGAAGCCTGATTGGAGCAAGTTGAAAGGGAACCTTTAACCCCCCCCAAGACGTTTGTGGCTGAAAGAGCCATCTTGTGCAGCACTAAGGATGCAAAAGGAAAAGGTTGCTCTTTTAATTATGCTCCTTGCAAACACAGAAGTAAACACTAAAAATGTGTCCCCTTATACCGTAAAACCGTCCCGGAGGTGGGAATTTCCTTCATAATGGGACGCAGCACAGCTGTCATTCCTATCCCCTTGGTGCCGTGCGCTGCCTCCTCAGCGTTGTTTTAAGCTGTCACGGAGCCTGCGCTGTTCTGTTATCCCTTGGCCATGCCCAATTTGCGCTGCCTGTCTTCTGACATAATTTGGTATCAGGCTGTCAGTGCCTGTGCGTCCACGCTGCTTCAGATCTCACCTCGCAGTGTCGTCTATTGTAATCCCACTGCGGGCCTTGGATCCATGGACATGCACAGTGCATATCCTCGACTCTCACTCCCCTCCTTCCCTCTTCTTCAGACTGTGCGGCATCACGGCCGTGGCATGCTATTAGGGATCAGCTGACGGCGCACAGTCTAAAGAAGGCGGAGGGAGATGGGCGAGAGCCCGAGGTGAAGATATGCACTGCGCATGCCCAT
This sequence comes from Ranitomeya imitator, assembly GCF_032444005.1. NCBI lineage: Eukaryota > Metazoa > Chordata > Amphibia > Anura > Dendrobatidae > Ranitomeya > Ranitomeya imitator. The sequence goes on along the minus strand of NC_091282.1, from coordinate 1,076,377,757 downwards.
GGATCCCAGGCTCGCAGTGTGATTCAAACAGAAGACACTGCGAGGCGGGTTCTCGGGCAGCGCGGGCGCACAGGCGCAGCCATCCTGACACCAAATTATGTCAGAAGACAGGCAGCGCAAACCGGCCATGGCCAAGGGATAACAGAACAGCGCAGGCTCCGTGACAGCTTAAAACAACGCTGAGGAGGCTGCGCATGGCACCAAGGGGGTAGGAATGACGGCTGTGCTGCGTCACATTATGAAGGAAAGTCCCAGCTCCGGGACGGTATAACGGTATCAGTGAACACATTTTATAAGTGTTAAGTTCTGCGTGTGCAAGGAGCTAAAATAAAAGAGCTACCTTTTCCTTGTGCAACATTACTGCTGCACAAAATGGCTCTTTCAGTAACAAACGCCAAGGGGAGGGGGGGGGACAGGTTCCCTTACATTTAGGTTGTTGTGCCAGCGTGGCGGTCGCAGGACACATTGCCGGCTACACAGCTGGGGATCAGCTGACGTTACTGAAACCCAATAACACTGGGTCATATGTTTAGAATGTGCAGCCTGCACTTCTGAGCCGCAACTGGCGGTGTTGGATCCCAGGAATAGCAGTTCAGGTGGTAGAAAGATGAACACATCAGGAGACCTGGATGACACCCAATTACTTAATCAGGCAGAGGAGTGGCAAATTCCTGCAAGATCCAGGCCTGGTTCACTTTCAGGAAAGTAAGCCGGTCAACGTTATCGGAGGATAGTCGCATGCGACGGTCTGTTAGTACACCACCTGCGGCACTAAAGACACGTTCCCATAAGACACTAGCCGTAGGGCAAGCCAGCACCTCCAATGCATACTGGCTTAGCTCTGGCCATGTATCCAGCTTAGAGACCCAAAACTTGAATGGGGAAGAGCCTCTGGGAGTACACTAAGAGGGCAAGCCATGTAGTCTGTCACCATCTGACAGAACCGTTGCCTCCTGCTGACTGGAGCCGCCGGTGATGGTGTAGACATTTGGGGCGGGCACACAAAAGTTTTCCACAGTTGTGCCATACTTGGCTTGCCTTGGGCAGAGGCACTGCTTCTGCTCCCTCTTTGTGCAGAGCCTCCTCCTCCACTGCCTCGACGCACTGAGCTGCTTTGTAAAGCACTAGCAACACTCCTCTCAGTTGGACTGGAGAAGATGATGGAATTCACCAGTGTGTCGTGGTACTCCCGCATTTTACGCTCCCGTGTCAACGCCGGGATGAGGTTTTGGACATTGTCACGGTAGCGAGGATCGAGGAGGGCGTACACCCAATAATCAGGCACGTTGAGGATGTGGTCGATGCGGCGGTCGTCTCTCAGGCACTGCAACATGAACTCAACCATGTGCTGCAGACTGCCAACTGGCCCAGAAACGCTGTCCCTTGCTTGAGACATGATCTCTGCCCGCTCTTCATCACCCCACCCTCGCTGTACACACTGACCACTGGACAATGGTGGAACTCCCTCCTCTGGACGTAGCTCTTCCTCGTCCATTGACTCCTCATCCTCCTCACAAAGGGTCCCCTGCCGACCCCTTTGTGAGGAACCACGTGGCGCTGACTGTCCAGAACCTGATGGAAAAGGTGACTCCTCATCCTCCACTTCTTCCACATCATCCCTTATACCTTGCAGGGTTTCTTGAAGCAAGCAGATAAGGGGACAGTCATGCTGACTAGTGCAACATCTGCACTTGCCATCCGTGTGGAATAATCAAAAGGACGCAAAACCTGGCAGATGTCCTTCATAGTGGCCCACTCTGTGGTTGTGAAGTCTGAGCGGCGCTGACTGCGACTTTTTTGCGCATGATGCAGCTGGTACTCCATTACTGCTTGCTGCTGCTCACACAACCGCTCCAACATATGTAACGTGGAATTCCACCTGGTAGGTAGGTCACATATGATGCGATGTTCAGGAAGGCGAAACCGACGCTGCAGAGCAGCAATGCGGGATCTTGCCAAGCTGGAACGCCGCAAGTGAGCACACTCTAGGCGGGCCTTGTGCAGAAGTGCATCAAGATCCGGATAGTCCCTCAGAAAACTCTGCACAACCAAATTGAGCACATGTGCCAGACATGGGATGTGAGTGAGGTTGCCAAGGCCTAAAGCTGCCATCAGATTTCGGCCATTGTCACACACTACCATGCCTGGCTGGAGATTCGATGGCACAAACCACACATCGCTCTCCTGCTTTAGGGCATTCCAGAGCTCCTGCGCTGTGTGGCTTCGATTCCCCAAAGAAACTAATTTCAAGACGGCCTGCTGACGTTTGGCCACGGCTGTGCTTATGTCAGTCGTAACAGGTAAACGTTCACGGGTCCATGTGGAGGTGGACTGTGACGGATCCTGCAGCGAGGAATCAGAGGAACTGGTGTAAGAGGAGGAGTCAATGCGTACAGACTGGATTCCTGCAATCCTTGGAGTGGGCAGGACACTGTTATGAAAGGTAATTCAGTACCACAATGGACATAGAGGTCAGAGCACATACAGTGATCTGACAATAATCCAAAAACATAGAACGAGCTCTGAGACGTGGGAACTCTGTTGACCGCAATCCCTAATCCTATCCAACAACACTAGAGGCAGCCGTGGATTGCGCCTAACGCTACCTATGCAACTCGGCACAGCCTGAGAAACTAGCTAGCCTGAAGATAGAAAATAAGCCTACCTTGCCTCAGAGAAATACCCCAAAGGAAAAGGCAGCATCCCACATATAATGACTGTGAGTAAGATGAAAAGACAAATGTAGAGATGAAATAGATTTAGCAAAGTGAGGCCCGACTTTCTGAACAGAGCAAGGATAGGAAAGGTAACTTTTTGTGGTCAACACAAAACCCTAAAAACCACGCAAAGGGGGCAAAAAGACCCTCCGTACCGAACTAACGGCACGGAGGTACACCCTCTGCGTCTCAGAGCTTCCAGCAAACAAAAAGATAAGCTGGACAGAAGGAAAGCAAACAAAATAGCAAAGGAAAACTTAGCTATGCAGAGCAGCAGGCCACAGGAACGATCCAGGAGGAAAACAAGTCCAATACTGGAACATTGACAGGAAGCCAGGATCAAAGCACTAGGTGGAGTTAAGTAGAGCAGCACCTAACGACCTCACCACATCACCTGAGGGAGGAAACTCAGAAGCCGCAGTACCACTTCCCTCCACCAACGGAAGCTTACAGAGAGAATCAGCCGAAGTACCACTTGTGACCACAGGAGGGAGCTCTGCCACAGAATTCACAACAGTACCCCCCACTTGAGGAGGGGTCACCGAACTCTCACCAGATCCCCGAGGCCGACCAGGATGAGCCACATGAAAGGCACGAACAAGATCGGGAGCATGGACATCAGAGGCAAAGACCCAGGAATTATCTTCCTGAGCATAACCCTTCCACAAACCAGATACTGGAGTTTCCGTCTTGAAACACGAGAATCCAAAATCTTCTCCACAATATACTCCCACTCCCCCTCCACCAAAACCGGGGCAGGAGGGGCAACAGAAGGAACCATAGGTGCCACGTATCTCCGCAACAATGACCTATGGAATACGTTATGTATGGAAAAAGAATCTGGAAGGGTCAGACGAAAAGACACAGGATTAAGAACCTCAGAAATCCTATACGGACCAATGAAACGAGGTTTAAACTTAGGAGAGGAAACCTTCATAGGAATATGACGAGAAGATAACCAAACCAGATCCCCAACACGAAGTCGGGGACCCACACAGCGTCTGCGATTAGCAAAACGTTGAGCCTTCTCCTGGGACAAGGTCAAATTGTCCACTACCTGAGTCCAAATCTGCTGCAACCTGTCCACCACAGTATCCACACCAGGACAGTCCGAAGACTCAACCTGTCCTGATGAGAAACGAGGATGGAACCCAGAGTTGCAGAAAAATGGCGAAACCAAGGTAGCCGAGCTAGCCCGATTATTAAGGGCGAACTCAGCCAAAGGCAAAAAGGACACCCAGTCATCCTGATCAGCAGAAACAAAACATCTCAGATATGTTTCCAAGGTCTGATTGGTTCGTTCGGTCTGGCCATTAGTCTGAGGATGGAAAGCCGAGGAAAAAGACAAGTCAATGCCCATCCTACCACAAAAAGCTCGCCAAAACCTCGAAACAAACTGGGAACCTCTGTCAGAAACGATATTCTCTGGAATGCCATGTAAACGAACCACATGCTGGAAGAACAATGGCACCAAATCAGAGGAGGAAGGCAATTTAGACAAGGGTACCAAATGGACCATCTTAGAAAAGCGATCACAGACCACCCAAATGACTGACATCTTTTGAGAAACGGGAAGATCTGAAATAAAATCCATAGAGATATGTGTCCAAGGCCTCTTCGGGACTGGCAAGGGCAAAAGCAACCCACTGGCACGAGAACAGCAGGGCTTAGCCCGAGCACAAATCCCACAGGACTGCACAAAAGTACGCACATCCCGCGACAGAGATGGCCACCAAAAGGATCTAGCCACTAACTCTCTGGTACCAAAGATTCCAGGATGACCAGCCAAGACCGAACAATGAACCTCAGAGATAACTTTATTCGTCCACCTATCAGGGACAAACAGTTTCTCCGCTGGACAACGATCAGGTTTATTAGCCTGAAATTTTTGCAGCACTTGCCGCAAATCAGGGGAGATGGCAGACACAATTACTCCCTCTTTGAGGATACCCACCGGCTCAGATACACCCGGAGAGTCGGGCACAAAACTCCTAGACAGAGCATCCACCTTCACATTTTTAGAGCCCGGAAGGTATGAAATCACAAAGTCAAAACGGGCAAAAAACAACGACCAACGAGCTTGTCTAGGATTCAACCGCTTGGCGGACTCGAGATAAGTCAAGTTCTTATGATCAGTCAAGACCACCACGCGATGCTTAGCTCCTTCAAGCCAATGACGCCACTCCTCGAATGCCCACTTCATGGCCAGCAACTCTCGGTTGCCCACATCATAATTTCGCTCAGCAGGCGAAAACTTCCTGGAAAAGAAGGCGCACGGTTTCATCACTGAGCAATCAGAACCTCTCTGCAACAAAACAGCCCCTGCTCCAATCTCAGAAGCATCAACCTCGACCTGGAACGGAAGCGAAACATCTGGTTGACACAACACAGGGGCAGAAGAAAAACGACGCTTCAACTCTTGAAAAGCTTCCACAGCAGCAGAAGACCAATTGACCACATCAGCACCCTTCTTGGTCAAATCGGTCAATGGTTTAGCAATACTAGAAAAATTGCAGATGAAACGACGATAAAAATTAGCAAAGTCCAAGAACTTTTGCAGACTTTTCAGAGATGTCGGCTGAGTCCAATCATGGATGGCTTGGACCTTAACAGGATCCATCTCGATAGTAGAAGGGGAAAAGATGAACCCCAAAAATGAAACCTTCTGCACACCAAAGAGACACTTTGATCCCTTCACAAACAAAGAATTAGCACGCAGGACCTGAAAAACCGTTCTGACCTTCTTCACATGAGACTCCCAATCATCCGAGAAGATCAAAATGTCATCCAAGTACACAATCAGGAATTTATCCAGGTACTCTTGGAAGATGTCATGCATAAAGGACTGAAACACTGATGGAGCATTGGCAAGTCCGAATGGCATTACTAGATACTCAAAATGACCCTCGGGCGTATTAAATGCAGTTTTCCATTCATCGCCTCGCTTAATTCGCACAAGATTATACGCACCACGAAGATCTATCTTGGTGAACCAACTAGCCCCCTTAATCCGAGCAAACAAATCAGATAACAACGGCAAGGGGTACTGAAATTTAACCGTGATCTTATTTAGAAGGCGGTAATCTATACAAGGTCTCAGCGAACCATCCTTCTTGGCTACAAAAAAGAACCCTGCTCCTAATGGCGACGATGACGGGCGAATATGCCCCTTCTCCAGGGACTCCTTCACATAACTCCGCATAGCGGCGTGCTCAGGCACAGATAAATTAAACAATCGGCCTTTTGGGAACTTACTACCAGGAATCAAATTGATAGCACAATCACAATCCCTATGCGGAGGTAGGGCATCGGACTTGGGCTCATCAAATACATCCCGGTAATCAGACAAGAACTCTGGAACCTCAGAAGGGGTGGATGACGAAATTGACAGAAATGGAACATCACCATGTACCCCCTGACAACCCCAGCTGGACACCGACATGGATTTCCAATCTAATACTGGATTATGGACTTGTAGCCATGGCAACCCCAACACGACCACATCATGCAGATTATGCAACACCAGAAAGCGAATAACCTCCTGATGTGCAGGAGCCATGCACATGGTCAGCTGGGTCCAGTACTGAGGCTTATTCTTGGCCAAAGGCGTAGCATCAATTCCTCTCAATGGAATAGGACACTGCAAGGGCTCCAAGAAAAACCCACAATGCTTAGCATACTCCAAGTCCATCAAATTCAGGGCAGCGCCTGAATCCACAAATGCCATGACAGAATACGATGACAAAGAGCAGATCAAGGTAACGGACAGAAGAAATTTTGACTGTACTGTACCAATGGTGGCAAACCTAGCGAACCGCTTAGTGCGCTTAGGACAATCAGAGATAGCATGAGTGGAATCACCACAGTAGAAACACAGCCCATTCAGACGTCTGTGTTCTTGCCGTTCAACTCTGGTCAAAGTCCTATTGCACTGCATAGGCTCAGGTTTAAGCTCAGGTAATACCGCCAAATGGTGCACAGATTTACGCTCACGCAAGCGTCGACCAATCTGAATGGCCAAAGACATAGACTCATTCAAACCAGCAGGCATAGGAAATCCCACCATGACATCCTTAAGGGCTTCAGAGAGACCCTTTCTGAACATAGCTGCCAGCGCAGATTCATTCCATTGAGTGAGCACGGACCACTTTCTAAATTTCTGACAATATAACTCTATCTCATCCTGACCCTGACAAAGAGCCAGCAAATGTTTTTCTGCCTGATCCACAGAATTAGGCTCATCGTACAGCAATCCGAGCGCCAGGAAAAACGCATCGATATTACTTAATGCAGGATCTCCTGGCGCAAGAGAAAATGCCCAGTCCTGTGGGTCGCCACGCAAAAAAGAAATAATGATCAAAACCTGTTGAACTGGATCACCAGAGGAGCGAGGTTTCAAGGCCAGAAATAGTTTACAATTATTTTTGAAACTCAGAAACTTAGTTCTATCACCAAAAAACAAATCAGGAATAGGAATTCTTGGTTCTAACATAGATTTCTGATCAATAGTGTCTTGAATCTTTTGTACTCTTGCCGAGAGCTGATCCACACATGAAGACAGACTTCTAATGTCCATTGCTACACCTGTGTCCTGAACCACCCAAATGTCTAGGGGAAAAAAAAGGCAAAACACAGTGCAGAGAAAAAAAAATGGTCTCAGAACTTCTTTTTTCCCTCTTTTGAGAATCATTAGTACTTGTCTTCCTGTACTGTTATGAAAGGTAATTCAGTACCACAATGGACATAGAGGTCAGAGCACATACAGTGACCTGACAATAATCCAAAAACATAGAACGAGCTCTGAGACGTGGGAACTCTGTTGACCGCAATCCCTAATCCTATCCAACAACACTAGAGGCAGCCGTGGATTGCGCCTAATGCTACCTATGCAACTCGGCACAGCCTGAGAAACTAGCTAGCCTGAAGATAGAAAATAAGCCTACCTTGCCTCAGAGAAATACCCCAAAGGAAAAGGCAGCCCCCCACATATAATGACTGTGAGTAAGATGAAAAGACAAATTTAGAGATGAAATAGATTTAGCAAAGTGAGGCCCGACTTTCTGAACAGAGCGAGGATAGGAAAGGTAACTTTGCGGTCAACACAAAACCCTAAAAACCACGCAAAGGGGGCAAAAAGACCCTCCGTACCGAACTAATGGCACGGAGGTACACCCTCTGCGTCTCAGAGCTTCCAGCAAACAAAAAGATAAGCTGGACAGAAGGAAAGCAAACAAAATAGCAAAGGAAAACTTAGCTATGCAGAGCAGCAGGCCACAGGAACGATCCAGGAGGAAAACAAGTCCAATACTGGAACATTGACAGGAAGCCAGGATCAAAGCACTAGGTGGAGTTAAGTAGAGCAGCACCTAACGACCTCACCACATCACCTGAGGGAGGAAACTCAGAAGCCGCAGTACCACTTCCATCCACCAACGGAAGCTTACAGAGAGAATCAGCCGAAGTACCACTTGTGACCACAGGAGGGAGCTCTGCCACAGAATTCACAACAGGACACGTCCTGCGCCACTCGCACGGTCTGTACCCGGCTCAACAACATTAACCCAATGGGCAGTGACGGAAAGGCATCGCCCCTGTCCATGTTGACTGGTCCACGCATCGGTGGTGAGGTGGACCTTGCTACTGATGGCGTTCAGTAGCGCATGTTTGATTTGTCCCTCCACATGCTTGTGCAGGGCAGGGACAGCTTGCCTGCAGAAGTAAAAGCGGCTGGGCACCTGGTACTGTGGGACTGCCAATGCCATCAAGTCACGGAAGCTGTCAGTCTCCACCAGCCTGAATGAGAGCATTTCCAGGGACAGAAGTTTGGCAATGCCTGCATTCAGAGCCTGTGCTCGGGGGTGGTTTACCGAGAATGCCCGCCTTTTCTCCCATGCCTGCACTACCGATGGCTGTAGACTAGGCTGGGAGTGTGAGGATGACTGGGAACGTGGTCTGTGGGTGAAATTACACTAGGTCTCTGGACAACAGTGCCAGAGGTTCTTCCATGGCGAACCAAGGAGGAAGCCGAACCAGCTGTGCGTGAGCTGGAGGAAGAAGCAACACGAGCTGAAGAGGTGGTAGCTGCCGCTGTTGGTTTTCCTAGGTCTTCAGTGTGTTTTTGGAACGCCACCACGTGCCTGGTCCGCACATGTTTCCACATATTTGTGGTATTGAGGTTGCTGACACTTTTACCTCTTTTTACTTTCTGATGACACAGCTTGCATTTGACAAAACAAATGTCATCTGCAACTGTGTCAAAAAAGGACCAGGCACTGCAAGTCTTGGGAGCACCCTTTTTGGCTTTTGAAAGAGACAGGCTCCTAACTGGTGCCAAAGTGGAGGCTACAGGCTCCGCAGTCTTCCCCCTCCCTCTCCCTCTTTGGCCCGTTAGGGGAATCTCTCCCTCTGAGCTGCTCCCACCACCTTCCTGTTCCTCACGCCACGATGGGTCAAGGACCTCATCATCTCCACTACCCTCTGCCACCAACTGCTCCTCCTGGGTAGTCTCGGCAGCACAGTACGCACCAGAAAGCGGCACCTGAGTTTCATCATCAGATGCGTACTGAGCTGTGGTCACCGCAGGCACTGACCCACCCGCCTCTGCAGAGTCAGAGAGACAAAGCTGTTGGGCATCACTGCACACTGCCTCTTCTTCCATTTTTCCAATACTGCTTGGCTGGCCCCCTGTTTCCAAGCCAAGAGATTCAGAGAACAGAAGTAGAGACTGCTCCTGTCCTGGGCTCTCTGACTGCCTGGCCAATTTGGCAGGTGGTGAAGAGACAGATGGCTGCTCTCCAGTGGTCTGTGCCTGAGAGGATGTGGCACTGATTGAAGTCGATGCGTTAGCTGCCATCCACTCGACAACGGCTTCAATTTGATCTTCACGCAGCAGCGGTGCACGGCGCTCTCCGGCAAAGCTGCGCATGAAGGACTGTTCCCTGCTGAAACTGGGTGATGGTGAGTCACCGGTGCCAGCAGCAGGCACAGAATCACCACGTCCTCTCCCTGCTCCTCTCCCTGCTCCACGCCCACGCCCACGACCCTTACTCCCTGCCCTCTTCATCTTGGTTGACAGATAAAGATAAGCAGAAAAGTACTAAGGCCTTAGTGTGCTTATTCCTGAAATGCTCCTCCTAACAGGTGTAAGAAACACTAATGTTGTAAAGTGTGGACTAGACTTTATTATTGATAAAATGTGGCCTACACAAGTGTTAAGTGGTGTTTGGTGAACTTTACTTTTTTTTTTGTGCAGATCGGGCTACAGAGCGAGTTTAAATCACACGGAGACCGTGCAGACAGCCGTAAACGGCGCTGCAAGGCCCAAAAACCCTCCTCTACGTTATCCTATGTAGTGTTTTTCCACTATTTTGCTGGAGACGGGTGGAAAGACACTAATAGGAAATTGTTTACAAAATTTTCAACAGGCTGCACTAGTTGAAAAAAAATGAAAAGTTATTTAACGGTATGAGGCAGTGACAAACCCTGAGCTGAATACAACGGGCTGTCGCTGCACACAGACTACAGGGCGAGCTGCGCTCACACGGAGACCGTGCAGACAGCCGTAAACGGCGCTGCAAGGCCCAAAAACCCTCCTCTAGGTTATCCTATCTAGTGTTTTTCCACTATTTAGTTGGAGACGGGTGGAAAGACACTAATAGGAATTTTTTAAATAATTTTTAAACAGGCTGCACTAGTTGAAAAAAAGGAAAAGTTTTTTAATGGTATGAGGCAGTGACAAACCCTGAGCTGAATACAACGGGCTGTGGCTGCACACAGACTACAGGGCGAGCTGCGCTCACACGGAGACCGTGCAGACAGCCGTAAACGGCGCTGCAAGGCTCAAAAACCCTCCTCTAGGTTATCCTATCTAGTGTTTTTCCACTATTTAGCTGGAGATGGGTGGAAAGACACTAATAGGAATTTTTTAAATAATTTTTAAACAGGCTGCACTAGTTGAAAAAAATGAAAAGTTATTGAACAGTATGAGGCAGTGACAAACCCTGAGCTGAATACAACGGGCTGTCGCTGCACACAGACTACAGGGCGAGCTGCGCTCACACGGAGACCGTGCAGACAGCCGTAAACAGCGCTGCAAGGCCCAAAAACCCTCCTCTAAGTTATCCTATCTAGTGTTTTTCCACTATTTTGCTGGAGACGGGTGGAAAGACACTAATAGGAAATTTTAGAAAAAATGTGCAGCAGGCTGCACTATGAGCAAAAAAGGACAATGGATAGAACTGTGTGAGGCAGTGTGAACCCCCCCTGAGCTGAATACAACCTGGTATATGGCTGCACACAGACTACAGAGTCAGCTGCACACACACACACACTGAGACCTTGCAGAACGCTGTTAAAACAGCGCTGCAAGGCAAGAGCAAGGTGAACTGAACAGTTAACACAGCGTTTGCTAAATTAGCCTTGGAAAAGCAAAATAAAGCAATTATCTATCTCAACTGGCCCTCAGTTAGAACACAGCGTCCTGTCCCTAACTGAAATCACAGCAGAGTGAGCACAAAATGGCGGCAGCGTTTTTTATAGTGCAGAGTGACATCATTTCAGCAGCCAATCACAGCCTTGCCAGTACTTACATGCCCACCATGCTAAACAGGATGTGCCCACACTTCCATTCATTCCTCATTGGCTGCTGCGTTCAGTTTGAATTCTGGGAACTTCCGATTCCGGTATCCGATACGCGGGAAGTATCGGAATTCGGTATCGGAATTCCGATACCGCAAGTATCGGCCGATACCCGATACTTGCGGTATCGGAATGCTCAACACTAACAGAGAAGCAATGATATGCAGAAAAGAATGGATGATACTGCTGACACCATCGAATGTGACAGGCAGCAATTACAGGAACAGGATGCCAGAATCGAATTCCTGGAACTTAAATGTGAGGATCTGGAAAATCGATCACGATGAGGCAACATCAGAGTCAAGGAAATGTCAGACAGTAATACCAATCTAATGGAGCTGATCTTGAACCTATTTGGTGCACTTTTACCCCAAGCAGACCCCAACACTTTACGTATAACAAGAAGCCATAGGACGCTGGGTGGGCCCAAACCGGATGCATTTCCAAGGGACGTTGTTCTTAAACTACATCACGAAGAGGTGAGAGATCTGATACTAGCAGCAGCTCGCAACAGAAGTAACCTACCAGGGGTCCCAGACACTGTCTCTACTTACCCTGATATTTGCCTGGCGACTTTAGTAAGGTGAAAAGCTATGAATGATACAACTATGGCGCTAATTAAAGCAAACATCAAGCATAGATGGGGGTTCCCACATGCGCTAATCTTCACCTATAACAACTCCACACACTTCCCAAAAAAATCAAGAAGAAGGCAAAAGGGCGCTATGAAAAGCAGGTAACCAGATGCTTGAGACTGGATTGATGCCACAAAAGCAAAGACCATGCAGAGACTGGATAGAGGTTGGCCGTGCAAGGCTCAATAAGCCACAACCTATCAGAAAACCGACCCCTTGAGGCCCTATCCAACAGCTCACGTAGACCACTTGATGTTGGGTTGGGTCCAGGGAGCAATTGAAATGCAAAACACTTAACTAAAATGATACTTATGCATGATATATTATATAACTGACTGTAAATTGGACTGTTCTCTTACATCTAGAGAGTGCTTTTCCTTTGGATTAATTATGCCACTCCACTTTGGGCTACTGCTGTTATTGGTCCCACTGTTAATGGGCCAAGACACCATAGCCCATATTCTGGTTAATTGTTGTAACCATTTTCCATGTTTTCTGTTTCTTTCTACCCATTTTCCCACTCCAAAGTAACCGAAGGTTGATAAGTACCAAGCATGTAAACAGGTTAGTGGTTGATGTGAGTCAGTCTTTCACACATGCCAACAGACTAATTGAGATTATTACATCCCCTATGATGCCTACAAATGTATAGAGCACTATTGCATAATGTGTGGGGTTTCAATTCACTATTAAAAAGAAAAAGCACCTTTATTGATTACTTAAAACATTCTCCTGATGTTTTATTTTTACAAGAAACCCTTTTTGGCAATAATTCATCTCCCAAATACTTTCACAAATCATACTCGAGATTTTTTCTAGCCTCCCATGACAAAAAACAAGAGGATTAGTTATTTTCCTACATAACTCCTTTCCATTCATACAAGAGAGTATGATTTCAGATAAAGAAGGCAGACACATAATACTTTGGGGAACAGTACAAACTAAACAAATCTGCCTAATCAGCAGCTATGCGCCCCCAACGATGCAAATGAAAACCATCAAATCGATGACGAGACTATTGAATTTCATTTCATATGACATTATCATTTGGGGGAGACATTAAACTAACCATAGATGCAGTGCTCGATAGCTCCTATAATAAAAGGTCGGATATACTCAAGAGAGAAAAAAACATACTTCAAAACATTCTCAAATCCCACCGTCTGGTTGGCACATGGAGAAAAAACACATCATCAATCGAGAGGCTACATTTTTCTAGAATTCATCATATATATACTCTAGGAGAGACTGGATACTTAGCAATTCAGAAACTACACCATCACTCTTAAGGTACCGTCACACTGAACGATATCGCTAGCGATCCGTGACGTTGCAGCGTCCTGGCTAGCGATATCGTTCAGTTTGACACACAGCAGCGATCAGAATCCTGCTGTGATGTCATTGGTTGCTGCAGAAAGTCCAGCACTTTATTTCGTCGCTGGACTTCCTGCTGACATCGCTGAATCGGGGTGTGTGACGCCGATTCAGCGATGTCTTCGCTGGTAACCAGGGTAAACATCGGGTTACTAAGCGCAGGGCCGCGCTTAGTAACCCGATGTTTACCCTGGTTACCAACGTAAAAGTAAAAAAAAAAAAAACACTACATACTTACCTTCCGCTGTCTGTCCCTCGGCGGTCTGCTTCTCTGCCCTGTGTAAGCACAGCGGCCGGAAAGCAGAGCGGTGACGTCACCGCTGTTCTTTCCGGCCGCTGTGCTTACACAGGGCAGAGAAGCAGAGCGCCGAGGGACAGACAGCGGAAGGTAAGTATGTAGTGTTTTTTTTTTTTACTTTTACGCTGGTAACCAGGGTAAACATCGGGTTACTAAGCTCGGCCCTTCGCTTAGTAACCCGATGTTTACCCTGGTTACCGGCATAGTTGGTCGCCGGAGAGCTGTCTGTGTGACAGCTCTTCAGCGACCAAACAGCGACGCTGCAGCGATCCGGATCTTTGTCAGTATCGTTGCAGCGTTGCTTAGTGTGACGGTACCTTTATACTCTTGGCACATTCCCTCACCGTGGTCAGGACATGATAGTGTCTTATCTGTATTTAAATTAGAACTAGTGACTTCTCATCTTTACAAATGGAGGTTGAATGACTCATTGTTAACTGATCCCAAATAAAAACGATGATAGAACAAGAAATTAAAACTTTTCTTCACTCAAATAACACATCTGATTCTTCTCTAGGAAATATATGGGTGGCTCACAAAAATATATAACTTTATTCTACCCGACAGCATTCGGCTTCAGTCATAGGGGCGGGGGCCACCAGCCCTAACTGACAGCCATTTGTAATGTAGACCCAGTGTTAGTCAAGGCCGGGGGCGTGGTTACAGTGGTCACTCTGTATACTCAGAACAGTGACTGAACTGGCATTGCTCCATCCATGACTGAGTACCGGATGCTGGCAGGGAGAATAAAGATAATTAGTACTTGGTTTAAACAGACATTATGTGCTGGCTCTGACCCTCTAACATACAGGTGCTTCTCACAAAATTAGAATTTCATCAAAAAATTAATTTATTTCAGTTCTTCAACACAAAAAGGGAAACTCATATTATATATAGTCATTACAAACAGAGTGATCTAGTTCAAGCATTTATTTCTGTTAATTTTATTGATTATCGCTTACACCCAATAAAATCCCAAAAGTTATTATTTCAGTAAAAAAGAATAATTAACAAAAAACACCTGCAAATGCTTCCTAAGCATTTCAAAGAGTCCCTTAGTCAGTTTCAGTAGGCTCCACAATCATGGGGAAGACTGCTGACTTGACAGCAAGGCAGTCATTCACACACTCCACAAGGAGAGTAAGCCACATAAGGTCATTGCTAAAGAAGCTGGCTGTTCACAGAGTGCTGTATCCAATCATATTAAAGAAATGTTGAGTGGAAGGAAAAAGTGTGGTAGAAAAAGGTGCAGAAGCAACCAGGATAACCAGGATAGCAACCAGGATAGCCTTGAAAGGATTGCTAAGAAAAGGCCATTCAAAAATTTGGGCGAGATTCACAACAAATGGACTACTGCTGAAGGCATTGCTTCAAAAGCCACCACACACAGACATATCCAGGACATGGGTGGCAAGTGTGATATTCCTTGTGCCAAGCCACTTATGACCACTAGGCAATGCCAGAAGTGTCTTACCCAAGGGGAAAAAGATTCAGACTGTTGCTCAGTTGTCCAAGGTGTTGTTTTCAGATGAAAGTAAATTTTGCATTTCATTTGGAAATCAAGGTCCCAGAGTCTGTAAGAAGAGTGGCGAGGCACACAATCCAAGCTGCTTGAGATCTAGCGTAAAGTTTCCACAATTAGTGATGGTTTTGGGAGCCATCTCATCTGCTTTTGTAGGACCACTATGTTTTATCAAGACGAAAATCATCACAGCCATCTACCAGGAAATTTTAGAGCACTTTACGCTTCCCTCTGCTGACATGCTTTTTAGAGATGGAAATTTCATTCTCCAGCAGGATTTGCACCTGTCCACACTGCCAAAAGTACCATGACCCAGTTTAAAAACAACAGTATCACTTTGCTTGATTGGCCAGCAAACTCACCTGACCCTAACCCCATAGAGAATCTATAGGGTATTGTCAAGAGGAAGATGAGAGACACCAGACCCGACAATGCAGACGAGCTGAAGTCTGCTATCAAAGCAACCTGGGCTTCCATATCATCTCAGCAGTGCCAAAGACTGATCGCCTCCATGCCATTCCTCATTGATGCAGTAATTGATGCAAAAGGAGCCCCGGACAAGTATTGAGTGGATTTACTGAACATACATTTCAGTAGGCCAACATTTTGGATTTTAAAATAATTTTTCAAACTGGTGTGATAAAGTATTCCACTTTACTGAGATAATGAGTTTTTGGTTTTCATTGGCTGTAGGCCATAATCATAAACATTAACAGAAATAAACACTTGAAATAGATCACACTG
Source organism: Ranitomeya imitator (assembly GCF_032444005.1). Classification (NCBI taxonomy): domain Eukaryota; kingdom Metazoa; phylum Chordata; class Amphibia; order Anura; family Dendrobatidae; genus Ranitomeya; species Ranitomeya imitator. Next base: position 1,076,361,830 of record NC_091282.1, on the reverse strand, counting down.
TTTGTAATGACTCTATACAATATATGAGTTTCACTTTTTTTATTGAAGAACTGAAATAAATTAACTTTTTGATGATATTCTAATTTTGTGAGAAGAGACTGTAGATAACAAGAGATTCTGGTGGACACTGTGGTAGTATTTTTGATGAAGACACTTCAATGGCAATGATAATGAAGGAACTCTGTTGGGGAATTGTAATGCTGTTATCTACTATATAATTGTCTAAGGGTCACTTCCATCTGTCATTCTTTCTCTCTTTCTTTCTTTCTTTCTTTCTTTCTTTCTTTCTTTCTCTGATATTCATTCGCTGATTGGTCTCGGCAGCTGCCTGTCATGGGTGCCGCGACGAATCAGCGACAGCCACAGTCCGATTAGTCCTTCCCTAATCCCCTGCAGTCAGTGCCCAAGCTCGCAGTCAGTCTCACCCTCCACAGCCGCCGTACATGCCCCTCATCATCCCCGGAGCTGTTTGATCACCGGTAATCACTGATCACTGCACGGTTTTCCCTCTCTCCTGCTATTCATTACATGGTATAATGTCACCGCCAGTGATGATGTCACCAGTGATGACGTCACTCCCCGCAGGCGCTGCACACGCTGTCAGCTCACCTGTACGTATGCGGTCAGCGCGGCCGCAGGCTCCCGGGGTGGTGCGGGGACATGGTGACCTCCTCACGGTACCTGAGCCGGTGTCTCGGGCTCTCCTGCAGCGGCGGCTGTGGCAGAGACCCGGAGCATGAGAGGCGCCCGGTGATTGGCTGACATTGCTGTTGCTTTGCTGAGAAGGAGCAGGGAAGAGGGAAGCACCGGCCGGAGGAGGAGGCACCGGGGCTGGAGGCTGCTTCTTCCTTACTACTGTGTCTTGCACCTTACTGTCCTATATTCCAGCCCATAGTTCTAAATTTGGGAACTACAAGTCCCAGCAGTCTGTCAAGAAAGATGATGGGCATTATAGACTCACACCATACCTTCGTGTTGTGTTTTGTTTTTGTCCTTCTCAAAAAATTAGCATATAGTGTTAAATTTCATTATTTACCATAATGTAATGATTACAATTAAACTTTCATATATTATAGATTCATTATCCACCAACTGAAATTTGTCAGGTCTTTTATTGTTTTAATACTGATGATTTTGGCATACAACTCCTGATAACCCAAAAAACCTGTCTCAATAAATTAGCATATTTCACCCATCCAATCAAATAAAAGTGTTTTTTAATAACAAACAAAAAAACCATCAAATAATAATGTTCAGTTATGCACTCAATACTTGGTCGGGAATCCTTTGGCAGAAATGACTGCTTCAATGCGGCGTGGCATGGAGGCAATCAGCCTGTGACACTGCTGAGATGTTATGGAGGCCCAGGATGCTTCAATAGCGGCCTTAAGCTCATCCAGAGTGTTGGGTCTTGCATCTCTCAACTTTCTCTTCACAATATCCCACAGATTCTCTATGGGGTTCAGGTCAGGAGAGTTGGCAGGCCAATTGAGCACAGTAATACCATGGTCAGTAAACCATTTACCAGTGGTTTTGGCACTGTGAGCAGGTGCCAGGTCGTGCTGAAAAATGAAATCTTCATCTCCATAAAGCATTTCAGCCGATGGAAGCATGAAGTGCTCCAAAATCTCCTGATAGCTAGCTGCATTGACCCTGCCCTTGATGAAACACAGTGGACCAACACCAGCAGCTGACATGGCACCCCACACCATCACTGACTGTGGGTACTTGACACTGGACTTCAGGCATTTTGGCATTTCCTTCTCCCCAGTCTTCCTCCAGACTCTGGCACCTTGATTTCCGAATGACATGCAAAATTTGCTTTCATCAGAAAAAAGTACTTGGGACCACTTAGCAACAGTCCAGTGCTGCTTCTCTGTAGCCCAGGTCAGGCGCCTCTGCCGCTGTTTATGGTTCAAAAGTGGCTTTACCTGGGGAATGCGGCACCTGTAGCCCATTTCCTGCACACGCCTGTGCACGGTGGCTCTGGATGTTTCCACTTCTCCACAATCTTCCTCAGGGTCCATTCTCCTCTTCTCGTTGTACAGCGTTTTCTGCCACATTGTTTCCTTCCAACAGACTTACCATTGAGGTGCCTTGATACAGCACTCTGGGAACAGCCTATTTGTTGAGAAATTTCTTTCTGGGTCTTACCCTCTTGCTTGAGGGTGTCAATGATGGCCTTCTTGACATCTGTCAGGTCGCTAGTCTTACCCATGATGGGGGTTTTGAGTAATGAACCAGGCAGGGAGTTTATAAAAGCCTCAGGTATCTTTTGCATGTGTTTAGAGTTAATTAGTTGATTCAGAAGATTAGGGTAATAGGTCGTTTAGAGAACCTTTTCTTGATATGCTAATTTATTCAGACAGGTTTTTTGGGTTATCAGGAGTTGTATGCCAAAATCATCAGTATTAAAACAATAAAAGACCTGACAAATTTCAGTTGGTGGATAATGAATCTATAATATATGAAAGTTTAATTGTAATCATTACATTATGGTAAATAATGAAATTTAACACTATATGCTAATTTTTTGAGAAGGACCTGTACTACAAGGCTGGGCAATATACTACGTTGCTGTGCTATATACTACGTGGATATACATATTCTAGAATACCCGATGCGTTAGAATCGGGCCACCATCTAGTTAAGAATAATCTGTTAGCTCTGTAAATGTGAACACTATTGATTTTTCTTTGTGATAAATTATTTATTGTGATTTACACTATTACACACAGAAGCAAAAATCCATTTATAAAAAAATGAATGCATGCATACAATAGGCTATAGTTTAAAAAAACATGTATAGGTTTATATAATGAATTGCTTTAATTTGACTGCTATATAATAATTTTTAAATTCTGAATATCCTTTAAAATGTACTAAGGTCAAAATGATTTATTTAATTAATGTTTTGTCATTGTCTGGTATAAGTACATTTCTACATGCTCCTCCAATCCTTACAGCCAGATTTGTAAAGGTCATAATGTCAAATGAAAGCCCTTGTTTATGATTTGATTAGTTTATTTAGTCTAAATTAAAATTAATTACTATAGAAGGAATATAGTGACTAGTCAGCTGAACAACCACATTTTAATTTGCAAGGCTGTGATGTGATTTAGCATTTTAGCTGGCTAACAGAAAAATAAAGTAAAACATGTGCAATTAGTTTTCAATGCTTCATTGGTCTTCCAAGTTTTAAGAGGAATGTGTACAACATTTTAGATTATTGTTGCCTCATTTAAATGCTTTCTACATTAACAAACAGCTTATGCAAAGTTTCTTTACTGCATGCCAATACCAATGTGTCTTTTAAGCATTTTCTATAATGATTTTTGATGTACCATAATAGCATTTTTTTTTCTGAAACTCATAGTCCTTTCTTATGCATTTTCCATCTCATTGGTCACTATTTGTTTGGCATATATGAGAGTGCCAGGACATAATTATTTTATGGAGGTTGATTATTATTTACTTGGTTAGTTCCAACAGTTTAATGCCACTACATGTGTATCTTCGGCATGGTACTTTATGGGCCCTTACTGATCCTCATTGCAGTTTTAAGGTATATTCACTTGACAGTATTTTGAATCTGCTATCGATTCTTGGACAGCCACCTTAAGGGTATGTTTCCACGTGCAGGAAACGCTGCGTGTCTGACGCTGCATAGAGCCGCAGCGTCAGACACGCAGCGTCCAGATGTTACAGCATAGTGGAGGGGATTGAATGAAATCCCGTCTCCACTATGCATGGTAACACGCACGCGGCGGCCCTGCAACTCCGGACATGCTGCGCGTCTTTTCAGATCGCAGCATGTCCGTATATCTTGCGGCGACGCTGCGTCGCCGCAAGATATAGCACAGGGCCCTATGGTGAGGAGCGATGATCCCGGATGTGTGCTATGAACACATCCGGCATCATCGCGTCCCAGAAAGGGGGCGGGGCTTACCGCAGAGCGGGTTTGCCACTCCGACGATACCGCCGGCCATCCTGAACGTGGACACGCAGCCTAAGAGCTCTTTCAGGTGTCAGTGAATCGGTCTGATGTCAGATCGCGATGCACAAACTGGCTGTGCATTTCCTGAACCGAGCGTGTCAGCTTCATAAATTTCTTCAGACATCGAACTGATTATCACGGATCTCTGAAAGTGCCCTAAGGCTGCATTCACAGATCCATGTGGCCCATTTGTCTTTTGTCTGTGTTTTTTAACAGCACATTGACTCACAAAGTTTCATTGATCCAAACATCCATTTTAAAAATAGTTCCTTCTCTCCCATCAATGAGACTTGTTCTATTTTCATTAATTTTTCTGATAGGGCTCACCCATTAAAGTCTGCAGAAATCCATATAAATTTTCACTTATTTTTCATTGATCTATTGATTTGAGTCAATGTACAAAAGTTCAGCCTACCATTCATTCATAAAAAAGAGGATGAGATTAAAAAAAAGGATGCAACTAGAACGGGTGAGAGCTGGACTTATTTATCTATCTTGACCAGAGATGACTGAACTTATTCAGAAAACATTCGCCAATCTCAAATTCAGCACCGACGTAGTATATTCTGATCCATGTTCGGTTTCATGAGCATTTATACTCATTTACTCAGAGTCAGCAAAATTCGGTCACAGTTCGGTAAATCATTGTGTTTCCAATAATGCTTTTGTTATTACTTTGGATAGGATAGTGGTGCTGTATGCGTAGATGTGGTAGCAGGGGGACGTGTTTCATGATATGGGGGTGTGTGCAGAGGTTAGAGGACCAGCGAGCTCTTCTTTTTTTTCTCTCTTAACTTTATGTGTATTGATTCTGGCAGCCAATCAGGGTGTAGAAACCATCCACAACGTCATGACACATGTGATTGGCTGCTGAAGTCACATTTCACCGGCCATATAAAAAGTGAACATCATGTTTTGATGGTACCATTTTCTCAGCGTCACAGTGCAGAGAAGCCACTCCTGATAGTGCTGCAAGTGAACTTGTCAATTAACTAGACAGGCTCCTGTCCTGTGTACAATCTATCTTCCAGCATCTAACTAGATTTTGCAAAAACTGTGTGACAGTGTAGGAGGACCAATTAGCTAATCCAAATTGTTTGTGATAAAACTGTGTTTCAGAACAAATCACAAATCAAGATATCCACTTAAAAATCATTAGGCCTAATAATAGGCTGCTGCGATGAGACCCAATTAGCTCATCCAAATCATTTGTGATAAAACTGTTTCAGTGACAAATCAGAAAGCCATATTTCCATTTAAATATCATTAGGCATAATAATGGGGTGCAGCCAGGAGGCCCAATTAGGTAATCCAAATCGTTCGTGATAAAACTGTATTTCAGAGACAAAATACAATGCCAGATTTCCACTGAAAAATCGATTGGCCTAAAATTATGGCGCAGAGAGGAGGTCCAATTAATTCATTCAAATTGTTGAAACTGTGTTTCAGTGACTAATCAGAAGGCCAGATTTCCACTTAAAAATCATTATGTATTATTATTATTATTTATATAGCACCATTAATTCCATGGTACTGTACATGAGAAGGCGTTACATCAAAATACAAATATCAAACTAAACTAAAAATCAATATATATATTGATATATCAATATCAAACTAAAATACAAAAATAAAACTAACAATGACAGACTGATACAGAGGGAAGATGACTATGCCCTTGCGGGCTTACATTCTACAGAATTATGGAGAAGGAGACAGTAGGTCGGGGGTTGCAGTAGCTCCGATGGTGTTGGGGTGGCCGCGTGGTCATTACAGGTTGTAAGCTTCTTTGAAGAGGTGGGTTTTAAGGTTTCTTTTGAAGGATCCAAATGTGGTGGATAACCGGACTTGTTGGGGTGCATAAATCCAGAGGATGGGGGATATTCGGGAGAAGTCTTGGAGGCGATTGGGTGAGGAGCGAATAAGCGTGGAGAAGAGAAGGAGGTCTTGGGAGGACCGGAGATTATGTGAGGGAAGATATTGAGAGATTAGTTTAGAAATATATGAAGGAGAAAGGTTATGGATGGTTTTGTAGGTCAGTGTTAGCAGTTTAAACTGGATACGCTGGGAAATTGGGAGCCAGTGAAGGGATTTGCAAAGAGGGGAAGCAGGAGTGTAGTGAGGAGACAGAATAATTAGTCGGGCAGCAGAGTTAAGGACGGACTGGAGGGGTGCGAGAGTATTAGAAGGTAGGCTACAGAGGAGGATGTTACAGTAGTCGAGGCAGGAGATGATTAGGACATGCACAAGCATTTTGGTAGAGTGAGGGTTGAGGAAAGGACGGATTCTGGAAATATTTTTGAGCTGGAGGCGACAGGAGGTGACAAGAGCTTGAATGTGCAGTTTTAAGGATAGGGCAGAATCCAGGGGTACCACGAGGCAGCGGATTTTGGGGACGGGGGAAAGTGTGATTTCATTTATTTTGATAGATAGATCAGGTAGGGAAGATATGCGTGATGGAGGAAAGATAATGAGTTCAGATTTGTCCACATTGAGCTTGAGGAAGCAAGAGGAGAAGAAGGAGGATATGGCCGATAGACACTCTGGGATTCTGGAGAGCAGAGAGGTGACATCTGGGCCTGAGAGGTATATCTGAGTGTCATCGGCATAGAGATGGCACTGGAAGCCATAGGACCTTATGAGTTGTCCCAGGCCGAGTGTACAGATTAAGAAGAGTAAGGGTCCTAGGACAGAGCCTTGGGGGACTTCAACAGAGAGGGGGCAAGATGAAGAGGTAGCATGGGAGTAGGAAACGCTAAATGTGCGGTTGGCAAGGTATGAGGAGATCCAAGATAGGGCGAGGTCTTTGACCCCAAAGGAAGAGAGGATCTGTAGTAGAAGGCAGTGGTCAACTGTGTCGAAGGCAGAGGACAGGTCTAGAAGGAGGAGTATAGAGAATTGTTTGTTAGCGTTGACTGTAAGTTAGTCGTTAGTAATGTTGGTCAGGGCAGTCTCACTGGAATGGTGGGGATGGAAGCAAGATTGTAGGTTGTCGAAGAGAGAGTTAGATGCAAAGTGAGAGGAAAGTTCAGCATGGACGTGCTGCTCAAGGAGTTTGGATGCAAATGGAAGCAAAGATATGGGGCAATAGCTGCACATAGCGCTTGGGTCAAGGGATGGCTTTTTGAGGATAGGTGCGATTGTGGCATGTTTGAAAGCAGAGGGGCAGGTACCAGAAGTTAGTGATAGGTTAAAGAGATGGGTTAGGGATGGGATTAGTGTGGTGGTGAGGTTGGGGAGGAGGTGGGATGGGATCAAGTGCACAAGTGGTGAGGTGTGATTTGGAGAGAAGATTAGCAAGCTTCCCTTCAGTGATTTTGGAGAGGGAAGTTATGGGTTTTGGGCATTGGTCTGGTATACAAAGGGGTTGTGGTGGTTTGATAACAAAGATTTGCCTTGTTTGGTTGATCATATTTTTGAAATGTGTGGCAAAGTTCTCGACAACGATTAGGGAACTCGGAGGTGGCAGTGGTGGGTGGAGGAGGGAGTTAAAAGTGTTGAACAACTGTTTGGGGTTGTGGGATAAGGAAGATACGAGGGTTGTGAAGTAGGCCTGTTTAGTAGAGATGAGAGCTGATTTGAATGCGAGTGTTGCTTGTTTCAGTGCAGTAAAATCATCCTGCGAATGTGTTTTCTTCCAATGCCGTTCTGCAATTCTGGATAATTGCCAAAGCTTTTTAGTGATTTTATTGTGCCAGGTGTTGTGAATTCTGTTGTCAAGCTCCCTCCTGTGGTCATGAATGGTACTCCGGCTGGTTCTGTCCATGGGCTTCCTCTGGTGGTTGTGAGTGGGGCTGCGGCTTCTGAGTTTCCATCCACAGGTGACGAGGTTAATTCATTAGCTGGCTTCTCTATTTAACTCCACTTAGATCATTGCTCCATGCCACCTGTCAATGTTCCAGTATTGGTCTAGTTCACTCCTGGAATGTTCTTGTGACCTGTCTTCCCAGCAGAAGCTAAGTTCCTGCTTGTTTTTCTCTTGTATGCTATTTTTCTGTTCAGCTTGCTATTTTGATTTTTGTCTTGCTTGCTGGAAGATCTGGGACGCAGAGGGAGCGCCTCCGCACCGTGAGTCGGTGCGGAGGGTCTTTTTGCGCCCTCTGTGTGGTCTTTTTATAGTTTTTTGTGCTGACCACAAAGTTACCTTTCCTATCCTCAGTCTGTTCAGTAAGTCGGGCCTCACATTGCTAAATCTATTTCATCTCTGTGTTTGTAATTTTCATCTTTACTCACAGTCATTATATGTGGGGGGCTGCCTTTTCCTTTGGGGAATTTCTCTGAGGCAAGGTAGGCTTTATTTTTCTATCTTCAGGGCTAGCTAGTTCCTTAGGCTGTGACGAGTTGCATAGGGAGCGTTAGGAGCAATCCACGGCTATTTCTAGTGTGTGTGATAGGATTAGGGATTGCGGTCAGCAGAGTTCCCACGTCTCAGAGCTCGTCCTATATTATTAGTAGCTATCAGGTCATTCCGTGTGCTCTTAACCACCAGGTCCATTATTGTCCTAACCACCAGGTCATAACAGTACAGGTGGCCCAAAGTACTAATGCATCTCAATAGAGGGATAAGAGAAGTTCTGAGACCATTTTTTTTTCTTTGCACTGTGTTTTGTCTCTCTTTTCGCCTTTTCCTCTGGGTGGTTCAGGATACAGGTGTAGATATGGACATTCAAGGTCTGTCCTCTTGTATGGATAATCTCACAGCAAGGGTACAAAACATTCAAGATTTTTTGGTTCAGAATCCGATGTTAGAGCCTAGGATTCCTATTCCTGATTTGTTTTTTGGGGATAGATTTAAGTTTCTGAATTTCAAAAATAATTGTAAATTGTTTCTTGCTTTGAAACCTCGCTCCTCAGGTGACCCTGTTCAACAAGTGAAAATCATTATTTCTTTGTTACGTGGCGACCCTCAAGACTGGGCATTTTCCCTTGCGCCTGGAGATCCGGCATTGCGTGATGTTCATGCATTTTTTCTGGCACTTGGATTGCTTTATGATGAACCAAATTCAGTGGATCAGGCTGAGAAAATCTTCCTGGCTCTGTGTCAGGGTCAGGATGAGGTAGAGATATATTGTCAGAAGTTTAGGAAGTGGTCTGTACTCACTCAGTGGAATGAATGTGCCCTGGCAGCAATTTTCAGAAAGGGTCTCTCTGAAGCCCTTAAGGATGTCATGGTGGGATTTCCCATGCCTGCTGGTCTGAATGAGTCTATGTCTTTGGCCATTCAGATCGATCGACGCTTGCGTGAGCGTAAAGCTGTGCTCCATTTGGCGGTATTATCTGAGCATAGACCTGAGCCTATGCAATGTGACAGGACTTTGACCAGAGCTGAACGGCAAGAACACAGACGTCGGAATGGGCTGTGTTTTTACTGTGGTGATTCCACTCATGCTATCTCCGATTGTCCTAAGCGCACTAAGCGTTTCGTTAGGTCTGCCACCATTGGTACGGTACAGTCGAAATATCTTTTGTCCGTTACTCTGATTTGCTCTTTGTCGTCCTATTCTGTTAAGGCATTTGTGGATTCAGGCGCTGCCCTGAATTTGATGGACTTGGAGTTTGCTAGGCGCTGTGGTTTTTTCTTGGAGCCCTTGCAGTATCCTATTCCATTGAGAGGAATTGATGCTATGCCTTTGGCCAAGAATAAGCCTCAGTACTGGACCCAATTGACCATGTGCATGGCTCCTGCACATCAGGAGGATATTCGCTTTTTGGTGTTGCATAATCTGCATGATGTGGTCGTTTTGGGGTTGCCATGGCTACAGGTCCATAATCCAGTATTTGATTGGAAATCTATGTCTGTGTCCAGCTGGGGTTGTCAGGGGGTACATGGTGATGTTCCATTTTTGTCTATTTCGTCATCCACCCCTTCTGAAGTTCCGGAGTTTTTGTCGGATTACCGGAATGTATTTGATGATCCCAAATCCAGTGCCCTACCTCCTCATAGGGATTGTGATTGTGCTATCAATTTGATTCCTGGTGGTAAGTTTCCTAAGGGCCGACTGTTCAATTTATCTGTGCCAGAGCACGCCGCTATGCGGAGTTATGTAAAGGAATCCTTGGAGAAGGGTCATATTCGCCCGTCGTCGTCACCATTGGGAGCAGGGTTCTTGTTTGTGGCCAAGAAGGATGGTTCTTTGAGACCTTGTATTGATTACCGCCTTCTTAATAAGATCACGGTCAAATTTCAGTACCCTTTGCCGCTGCTGTCTGATTTATTTGCTCGGATTAAGGGGGCTAGTTGGTTCACCAAGATAGATCTTCGTGGTGCGTATAATCTTGTGCGTATTAAACAGGGCGATGAATGGAAAACAGCATTTAATACGCCCGAGGGCCATTTTGAGTACCTGGTTATGCCATTCGGGCTTTCCAATGCTCCATCAGTATTTCAGTCCTCTATGCATGACATCTTCCGAGAGTACCTGGATAAATTCCTGATTGTATATTTGGATGACATTTTGTTTTTTTCGGATGATTGGGAGTCTCATGTGAAGCAGGTCAGAATGGTGTTCCAGGTCCTGCGTGCGAATTCCTTGTTTGTGAAGGGGTCAAAGTGTCTCTTTGGAGTTCAGAAGATTTCATTTTTGGGTTTCATTTTTTCCCCTTCTACTATCGAGATGGACCCTGTTAAAGTCCAGGCCATTTATGATTGGACTCAGCTGACATCTGTGAAGAGTCTGCAAAAGTTCCTGGGCTTTGCTAATTTTTATCGTCGTTTCATCAGTAATTTTTCTAGTGTTGCTAAACCGTTGACTGATTTGATCAAGAAGAGTGCTGATGTGGTCAATTGGTCTTCTGCGGCTGTGGAAGCTTTACAGGAGTTGAAGCGTCGTTTTTCTTCTGCCCCTGTGTTGTGCCAGCCAGATGTTTCACTCCCGTTTCAGGTCGAGGTTGATGCTTCTGAGATTGGAGCAGGGGCTGTTTTGTCGCAAAGAAGTTCTGATGGCTCGGTGATGAAACCATGTGCCTTCTTTTCTAGAAAGTTTTCGCCTGCTGAGCGCAATTATGATGTTGGCAATCGAGAGTTGTTGGCCATGAAGTGGGCATTCGAGGAGTGGCGTCATTGGCTTGAAAGAGCCAAGCATCGCGTGGTGGTCTTGACGGATCACAAGAATTTGACTTATCTCGAGTCTGCCAAACGGTTGAATCCTAGACAGGCTCATTGGTCGCTATTTTTCTCCCGTTTTGATTTTGTGGTTTCGTACCTTCCAGGCTCTAAGAATGTGAAGGCTGATGCCCTGTCAAGGAGTTTTGTGCCCGACTCTCCGGGTGTTCCTGAGCCGGCGGGTATTCTCAAAGAGGGGGTAATTTTGTCTGCCATCTCCCCTGATTTGCGGCGGGTGCTGCAAAAATTTCAGGCTCATAGACCTGACCGTTGCCCAGCGGAGAAACTGTTTGTCCCTGATAAATGGACTAGTAGAGTTATCTCTGAGGTTCATTGTTCGGTGTTGGCTGGTCATCCTGGAATCTTTGGTACCAGAGATTTGGTGGCTAGATCCTTTTGGTGGCAGTCTATGTCGCGGGATGTGCGTTCTTTTGTGCAGTCCTGTGGGACTTGTGCTCGGGCTAAGCCCTGCTGTTCTCATGCCAGTGGGTTGCTTTTGCCCTTGCCGGTCCCGAAGAGGCCCTGGACGCATATTTCTATGGATTTTATTTCGGATCTCCCTGTCTCTCAAAAGATGCCGGTCATTTGGGTGGTTTGTGATCGCTTCTCTAAGATGGTCCATTTGGTACCCTTGTCTAAATTGCCTTCCTCCTCTGATTTGGTGCCATTGTTTTTCCAGCATGTGGTTCGTTTACATGGCATTCCAGAGACCATCGTTTCGGACAGAGGTTCCCAGTTTGTTTCGCGGTTTTGGCGAGCCTTTTGTGCTAGGATGGGCATTGCTTTGTCTTTTTCCTCGGCTTTCCATCCTCAGACAAATGGCCAAACCGAACGAACTAATCAGACTTTGGAAACATATCTGAGATGCTTTGTTTCTGCTGATCAGGATGATTGGGTGTCCTTTTTGCCTTTGGCTGAGTTCGCCCTTAATAATCGGGCCAGCTCGGCTACTTTGGTTTCGCCGTTTTTCTGCAATTCTGGTTTCCATCCTCGTTTCTCTTCAGGGCAGGTTGAGTCTTCGGACTGTCCTGGTGTAGATACTGTGGTGGATAGGTTGCAGCAGATTTGGACTCATGTGGTGGACAATTTGACATTGTCCCAGGAGAAGGCTCAACGTTTCGCTAACCGCCGGTGCTGTGTGGGTCCCCGACTTCGTGTTGTGGATTTGGTTTGGTTGTCGTCTCGTTATGTTCCTATGAAGGTTTCCTCTCCTAAGTTTAAGCCTCGTTTCATTGGTCCGTATAAGATTTCTGAGGTTCTCAATCCTGTGTCGTTTCGTTTGGCCCTTCCAGCTTCTTTTGCCATCCATAATGTATTCCATAGGTTCGTTGTTGCGGAGATACGTGGCGCCTGTGGTTCCATCCGTTGATCCTCCTGCCCCGGTGTTGGTTGAGGGGGAGTTGGAGTATGTGGTGGAGAAGATTTTGGATTCTCGTATTTCGAGACGGAAACTCCAGTACCTGGTCAAGTGGAAGGGTTATGCTCAGGAAGATAATTCCTGGGTCTTTGCCTCCGATGTTCATGCTGCCGATCTGGTTCGTGCCTTTCATTTGACTCGTCCTGGTCGGCCTGGGGGCTCTGGTGAGGGTTCGGTGACCGCTCCTCAAGGGGGGGCTACTGTTGTGAATTCTGTTGTCAAGCTCCCTCCTGTGGTCATGAATGGTACTTCGGCTGGTTCTGTCCATGGGCTTCCTCTGGTGGTTGTGAGTGGGGCTGCGGCTTCTGAGTTTCCTTCCACAGGTGACGAGGTTAATTCGTTAGCTGGTTGCTCTATTTAACTCCACTTAGATCATTGCTCCATGCCACCTGTCAATGTTCCAGTATTGGTCTAGTTCACTCCTGGATCGTTCTTGTGACCTGTCTTCCCAGCAGAAGCTAAGTTCCTGCTTGTTTTTCTCTTGTATGCTATTTTTCTGTCCAGCTTGCTATTTTGATTTTTGTCTTGCTTGCTGGAAGCTCTGGGACGCAGAGGGAGCGCCTCCGCACCGTGAGTCGGTGCGCAGGGGCTTTTTGTGCCCTCTGCATGGTCTTTTTGTAGTTTTTTGTGCTGACCGCAAAGTTACCTTTCCTATCCTCAGTCTGTTCAGTAAGTCGGGCCTCACTTTGCTAAATCTATTTCATCTCTGTGTTTGTAATTTTCATTTTTACTCACAGTCATTATATGTGGGGGGCTGCCTTTTCCTTTGAGGAATTTCTCTGAGGCAAGGTAGGCTTTATTTTTTTATCTTCAGGGCTAGCTAGTTCCTTAGGCTGTGACGAGTTGCATAGGGAGCGTTAGGAGCAATCCACGGCTATTTCTAGTGTGTGTGATAGGATTAGGGATTGCGGTCAGCAGAGTTCCCACGTCTCAGAGCTCGTCCTATATTATTAGTAACTATCAGGTCATTCCGTGTGCTCTTAACCACCATGTCCATTATTGTCCTAACCACCAGGTCATAACAGCCAGGGATGTCTATTGGTTCTGAAATCATCTTGCGAATGTGTTTTCTTCCAACGTGGTTCTGCAATTCTGGATACTTGCTGAAGCTTTTTAGTGATGTTATTGTGCCAGGGTTATCTATTGGTTCGTCGCACTCTGCTATACATGACAGGGGCGACCATGTCAATAGCTGATGCAAGAGTGGCATTGTAGAAAGCAGTGGCAGTGTTTGTGTCGTGGATAGGGTTGAGCGAAACAGGTTGAAAATTTTCAGAAGTCGATGACTTTTGGCAAAGTCGGGTTTCATGAAACCCGACCCGACCCCTGTGTGGGGTCGGCCATGAAGTCGGCGATCTTCTGAATCTGGAATCGGAATTCCGATACCGATTCCCGATATGTTTAAGATATCGGGAATTGGTATCGGAATTCAGATTTAAGTGTAAAATAAAAAATTAAAATAAAAAATATCGCTATACTTACCCTCTGACGCGCCCTGGTACTAACCGGGAACCTTCCTTCCTTCTAATCAGCGCATCCAAGACCTGCGGTGACGTCGCGGTGACGTCGTGGCTTGTGATCGGTGACTCTGGCTGTAACCAGCACCGGTCATGAGAATGCAGTTTGCAGGGGCAGCCAGGGTTGCCTAGCCTGGGCCTTTTTTGAGACCACAAAGGATGACCCAAACAACCTTTGCATAAAAATAAGATCAGTAGAGGCAAAAATTGCAATAATTTGACAACTATATGCATGAACTGGCACATGCGTGATCAACATGCCTTAGTGTGGAAATCTCACCAACCATCGGCCATTTGATCATCCACATCTGCTTCTTTCTCCTCATCACCGAGCTAAGTCTTCTCACATAGGTCTCCATCTGCAGAAATGCTACTTGTTTGCTGCACAGGCAGGGTGAGTGAGAGCTGTTACAGAAGTAGAAATGACTGCAGTTTTTGTGTCATCTACCACAACTTTCTCAATCCACCTTACCATCTCCACCTGCACCTCACTTACACTCCAGCAGTTTTTCCTGTTCTCCATACTGCACCCTCTGTCAGCACAGCAGCCAGCACTTGGTCCCGCAGTTGTGGTCACATAAAAGATTGTTTCCTCCTACACTTCCAAAGCTAAGAGCTTTAACTCCACCATCTCCAATCTGTTGGCCATGGAACTGCTGCCTTTCAGCCTAGTGAATACAGACAGCTTCAGAAAGGTGGTTGCCATCAAAGTCCCCCAGTACCAGTTGCCCAGTCGCCATTACTTCTCTAAGAAAGCTGTGCCTGCGATAGCCCAACATGTGGCAGACAACATCACCCATAACCTGAAAAAATCTATGTCTATCAGGGTGCATTTCACCACTGACAGTTGGATGAGTAAACATAGGCAGAGATGTTACATCTCACTGACTGAACAAGTGGCCGCGACCAATGACAAGCCGCTACGTCTTTGAAAGTCATTAACGCGCTCATTTTTAAAAATGAGCGCGTTAATAGCTTGCGGTGACGTCGCGGCTTGTGATTGGTCGCGTGGCCGCGACCAATCACAAGCCGCTACGTCTTTGAAAGTCATTACCGCGCTCATTTTTAAAAAATGAGCGCGTTAAGGACCTGCGAATGACGTCACGGCTTGTGATTGGTCGCGTGGCGGTCACATGGGCGGCCCGCGACCAATCAGAAGCCGGGACGTGATTCTCAGGTCCTAAAAGCGCTGATTTTGAACAAAGAAGCCTGCCGGTTACCCGCGCTGAGTTCAGGGGCCGCCGGAGAGGTAAATATATCAATATTTTTTATTTTAAGTCTTTATTTTACACATCCCTATGGATCCCAGGGCCTGAAGGAGAGTTTCCTCTCCTTCAGACCCTGGGAACCATGAGAATACCTTCCGATACTTGATGTCCCATTGACTTGTATTGGTATCGGATATCGGTATCGGCGATATCCGATATTTTTCGGGTATCGGCCGATACTATCCGATACCGATACTTTCAAGTATCGGACGGTATCGCTCAACACTAGTCACGAGGTTACCCCACAAGTTTTTGAATCCCCAATGCTTAATGGACAAGAACCATTCATTGGTGGTGAACTCCTATGACCTGACTGATGTCACCACAGTTAAATTCACTGATGTCAGCGCTACAGCCATGGGAAAACTTGCAACTTCACTCGTGCAGGCATCAGTGAGTAGAACTGAGTTCATAAGAGTACATTATTTGTCATTAAAATAATAGACAACAATACACTGCGTGCAGAATTATTAGGTAAGTTGTATTTCAGAGGATTATTTTTATTATTGATCAACAACTATGTTCTCAATCAACCCAAAAGACTCATAAATACCAAAGCTTAATATTTTTGGAAGTTGGAGTGTTTTTTTTTTTTATTTGGTTATCTTAGGAGGATATCTGTTTGTGCAGGTAACTATTACTGTGCAGATATATTAGGCAACTTAATAAAAAACCAAGAAAAAACAAAGCGCCAACAACAGTTTATAGTCCAAAATATTAAATATAATTTATTGTAATTGAATAACAAACAAGTACAAGGTAAAACATGAGAGAGGCAAGCAGCAATGCGGCACATGTATGTGCCTAAAAGAGCGGTGGACAGCACGAGGGGTAAATCACAGGTGTAGGAGGGCAATTCCACCAAACAAAGCCATAATGAAGCACAGCCAGTAATGAGCTAGCCCCAAAAACTAAATAACACCTCAACAATAGAAAAAAACACAACATGAGAGGGGAAATTGCCAATGAACATACCCTTAGTGAAAACTTCAACCACCGCGTCGTCTACAGCTCGATGCGCGTTTCGGAATGAAAACTTCCTCAGGGGACGTGTCACAGTCCCATGTGCGCAGGAATATATAGTGTGTAGCCGCGACAGGAAATGAGGTAGCATCGCCATAGTGATGACTATGCTGGCTGGATACATCACCGTCTGATAAGCTGATGCCGGAACACGTGGGGCCCCACGTGACCGGACATCAAATGAACTGCGGGAGCCAAAGCCGTAAAGGGAAAACAGCGCTTGCGCAGACCAAACCAGGTACACTACGGGACATATTACGTGAGGGCAAAGTATAAACAACCATTATCTATTACAAACAAAGAAAACCAATTAAATAACCAAAGAGTGGATGTATTCATGAGAGGCCGCAAATAGGATTTGTGTAGTATAAACAAAAAATACAACAAAAACACAAAATGCAAATTAAGGACAATAATAATCCCACCATCAATAATTAATTAAACAAAAACAAACACAGTGTAGTATAACAAGATGAAATATTGTATAAATACCCCAAGGAGGAACCCCCATGTATTGTAAATAATACAACTACAGTGCAAAATTATTTCTAAGTCATATATAGGATGGATAATATAAGTTTGCAGTAGGAAACTGCTCGAAGCATCAAATAGGACTCCAGAACAGGTGAACTTAGTGTGTGACCTACTCACCATAGTACTCACGCAGAATTTTTTCTTTTTGAGGACAATTTCTACCTACAGGTACGGGGCACAGCAATGGGCTCGAACGCTGCGCCCCCTTATGCAAATAGCTACATGGTGGATTATGAAGACAGCATTATCTACATCAATGACCTCTTCCACACACATGCCATACTGTGGGAGAGGTACATTGATGACATTTTCTGCATCTGGGACGGCCCACTTGACACTTTGCAAACCTTCTTCAATTTTCTGAAAACCTCTTGGCCTGGCCTAGACTTTACCCTGACGTATAGTCTGGAACAGGTCAATTTCCTGGATACTTTGGTAGTGAGAAATGACAAAGGCGAGTTGTATACAGACATCTACTCAAAACCCACAGATAGGAACAGCTTGCTTCACTACCAGAGCTTTCATCCAACTAGGATGAAAGATTCCATACCAAAGTCACAATTCAAAAGGGTACATAGAATTGTTTCCACACAGGATCTACGCGCACAACGCCTTGATGAGATGCGATTGAAATTTGTAGAGAGGGGTTATCCCCCCATGTTTTGAACCCTACAGAAACCACCATTGCCACATAGTCTAGGTCCAAACAGGAGAATCCCATTCCTTTTGTCCACAGTTACCACCCCATGGCCTACCTAATACATAAGTCAATACGGTGACATTGGCATATTCTCGGTACAGCCCATCCACAGGTAAAAGAATTTAACTGCCCTTTCCTTCCTTGCTTCAGAAGACCACGCAACATTAGGGACAGATTGATGGATCCAAAGTTTGGCACCTTCCCCTGTCTAAGATGCACACAATGCAATAATATACAATGGGGCGGGGTTTTCCATCATCCCCTCAGGGGTAAAGAATATACGTTCAAGGGATACTACACATGTGACTCAGCCTTCGTAATTTACCTTATAAAATGCCCATGCGGTCTCGGTTATGTGGGTGAAACCACACAACCCATACGAGATCGCATTTTGAAGCATAAGTCCACAATTAGGTGTAAAAACCTCCTCTTACCCGTCCCCAATCATTTCGTAATCCACGGACATACCGTAGCACAATTAAGATTTCAAGTCATTGATGCAGTGGCACAACCACGCAGGGGAAGGGACAGGATTCGCCTCCTTAAGAAACGGGAAGCTTACTGGATACATGAATTCCAGACATCAGCCCCACGATGCCTGAACAGGGAATATGACATCCAGTCGTTTTTACCATAACTGATCCAACTACTGCATTTGCCCTATGTAATAGTAACATAGTAACATAGTAACATAGTTAGTAAGGCCGAAAAAAGACATTTGTCCATCCAGTTCAGCCTATATTCCATCATAATAAATCCCCAGATCTACGTCCTTCTACAGAACCTAATAATTGTATGATACAATATTGTTCTGCTCCAGGAAGACATCCAGGCCTCTCTTGAACCCCTCGACTGAGTTCGCCATCACCACCTCCTCAGGCAAGCAATTCCAGATTCTCACTGCCCTAACAGTAAAGAATCCTCTTCTATGTTGGTGGAAAAACCTTCTCTCCTCCAGACGCAAAGAATGCCCCCTTGTGCCCGTCACCTTCCTTGGTATAAACAGATCCTCAGCGAGATATTTGTATTGTCCCCTTATATACTTATACATGGTTATTAGATCGCCCCTCAGTCGTCTTTTTTCTAGACTAAATAATCCTAATTTCGCTAATCTATCTGGGTATTGTAGTTCTCCCATCCCCTTTATTAATTTTGTTGCCCTCCTTTGTACTCTCTCTAGTTCCATTATATCCTTCATGAGCACCGGTGCCCAAAACTGGACACAGTACTCCATGTGCGGTCTAACTAGGGATTTGTACAGAGGCAGTATAATGCTCTCATCATGTGTATCCAGACCTCTTTTAATGCACCCCATGATCCTGTTTGCCTTGGCAGCTGCTGCCTGGCACTGGCTGCTCCAGGTAAGTTTATCATTAACTAGGATCCCCAAGTCCTTCTCCCTGTCAGATTTACCCAGTGGTTTCCCATTCAGTGTGTAATGGTGATATTGATTCCTTCTTCCCATGTGTATAACCTTACATTTATCATTGTTAAACCTCTTCTGCCACCTTTCAGCCCAAGTTTCCAACTTATCCAGATCCATCTGTAGCAGAATACTATCTTCTCTTGTATTAACTGCTTTACATAGTTTTGTATCATCTGCAAATATCGATATTTTACTGTGTAAACCTTCTACCAGATCATTAATGAATATGTTGAAGAGAACAGGTCCCAATACTGACCCCTGCGGTACCCCACTGGTCACAGCGACCCAGTTAGAGACTATACCATTTATAACCACCCTCTGCTTTCTATCACTAAGCCAGTTACTAACCCATTTACACACATTTTCCCCCAGACCAAGCATTCTCATTTTGTGTACCAACCTCTTGTGCGGCACGGTATCAAACGCTTTGGAAAAATCGAGATATACCACGTCCAATGACTCACCGTGTTCCAGCCTATAGCTTACCTCTTCATAAAAACTGATTAGATTGGTTTGACAGGAGCGATTTCTCATAAACCCATGCTGATATGGAGTTAAACAGTTATTCTCATTGAGATAATCCAGAATAACATCCCTCAGAAACCCTTCAAATATTTTACCAACAATAGAGGTTAGACTTACTGGCCTATAATTTCCAGGTTCACTTTTAGAGCCCTTTTTGAATATTGGCACCACATTTGCTATGCGCCAGTCCTGCGGAACAGATCCTGTCGCTATAGAGTCCCTAAAAATAAGAAATAATGGTTTATCTATTACATTACTTAGTTCCCTTAGTACTCGTGGGTGTATGCCATCCGGACCCGGAGATTTATCTATTTTAATCTTATTTAGCCGATTTCGCACCTCTTCTTGGGTTAGATTGGTGACCCGTAATATAGGGTTTTCATTGTTTCTTGGGATTTCACCTAGCATTTCATTTTCCACCGTGAATACCGTGGAGAAGAAGGTGTTTAATATGTTAGCTTTTTCCTCATCATCTACAACCATTCTTTCCTCACTATTTTTTAAGGGGCCTACATTTTCAGTTTTTATTCTTTTACTACTGATATAGTTGAAGAACAGTTTGGGATTAGTTTTACTCTCCTTAGCAATGTGCTTCTCTGTTTCCTTTTTGGCAGCTTTAATTAGTTTTTTAGATAAAGTATTTTTCTCCCTATAGTTTTTTAGAGCTTCAATGGTGCCATCCTGCTTTAGTAGTGCAAATGCTTTCTTTTTACTGTTAATTGCCTGTCTTACTTCTTTGTTTAGCCACATTGGGTTTTTCCTATTTCTAGTCCTTTTATTCCCACAAGGTATAAACCGCTTACACTGCCTATTTAGGATGTTCTTAAACATTTCCCATTTATTATCTGTATTCTTATTTCTGAGGATATTGTCCCAGTCTACCAGATTAAGGGCATCTCTAAGCTGGTCAAACTTTGCCTTCCTAAAGTTCAGTGTTTTTGTGACTCCCTGACAAGTCCCCCTAGTGAAAGACAGGTGAAACTGTACAATATTGTGGTCGCTATTTCCTAGATGCCCAACCACCTGCAGATTTGTTATTCTGTCAGGTCTATTAGATAGTATTAGGTCTAAAAGTGCTGCTCCTCTGGTTGGATTCTGCACCAATTGTGAAAGATAATTTTTCTTGGTTATTAGCAGAAACCTGTTGCCTTTATGGGTTTCACAGGTTTCACTTTCCCAGTTAATATCCGGGTAGTTAAAGTCCCCCATAACCAGGACCTCATTATGGGTTGCAGCTTCATCTATCTGCTTTAGAAGTAGATTTTCCATGGTTTCTGTTATATTTGGGGGT
The DNA here is from genome assembly GCF_032444005.1 of Ranitomeya imitator. NCBI lineage: Eukaryota > Metazoa > Chordata > Amphibia > Anura > Dendrobatidae > Ranitomeya > Ranitomeya imitator. The sequence continues at coordinate 1,076,341,030 of NC_091282.1, read as the reverse complement.
TTGTAACAGACCCCAATGAGAATTTTGTTACCATTTTTCCCTCCATGAATTTCGACCCATATGGACTCGACATCCTCATTTCCTTCGCTAATATCCTCCCTTAAAGTGGACTTTAGACAAGACTTTACATAGAGACAAACCCCTCCTCCTCTCCGATTTTTACGATCCTTTCTAAACAGACTGTAACCCTGTAAGTTAACTGCCCAGTCATAGCTTTCATCTAACCATGTCTCGGTTATTCCCACTATGTCAAAGTTACCTGTAGATATTTCTGCTTCTAGTTCTTCCATCTTGTTTGTCAGGCTTCTGGCGTTTGCGAGCATGCAGTTTAGAGGATTTTGTTTTGTTCCAATCTCCTCGCTGTGGATTGTTTTAGAAATGTTCTTACCTCCCATCGGAGTATGTTTTCCTGGGTCTTCTTTGTTCAAGTCTAATGTTTTTCTTCTCGTCCCCTCTTCTTCTAGTTTAACGCCCTCCTGATGAGTGTAGCGAGTCTTCTGGCGAATGTGTGTTTCCCAGGTTTGTTGAGGTGTAGTCCATCTCTGGCGAGGAGTCCATCGTACCAGTAATTCACACCGTGGTCCAGGAATCCGAATCCTTGTTGTCTGCACCATCGTCTTAGCCAGTTGTTTGCATCAAGGATCCTGTTCCATCTTCTGGTGCCATGCCCGTCTACTGGAAGGATAGAAGAAAAAACTACCTGTGCATCCAGTTCCTTTACTTTCTTCCCCAACTCTTCAAAGTCTTTGCAGATTGTCGGTAGGTCTTTCCTTGCCGTGTCATTGGTGCCAACATGTATCAGAAGAAATGGGTGGACGTCCTTGGAGCTGAAGAGCTTTGGTATCCTATCGGTCACATCCTTGATCATCGCACCTGGAAGGCAGCATACTTCTCTTGCAGTTATGTCCGGTCTGCAGATGGCTGCTTTTGTGCCTCTCAGTAGTGAGTCTCCCACCACCACCACTCTTCGTTGCTTCTTGGCTGTACTTTTTGCTGTCACTTGTTGCTGTGTGCCCTTTTCTATTTTGCTTGCTGGTATTGCTTCATCCTTAGGTGTGCCATCTTCATCCTCTACAAAGATTTGATATCGGTTCTTCAGTTGTGTGGTTGGTGATTTCTCCATGGTCTTCTTGCTTCTTTTGGTCACATGCTTCCACTCATCTGCTTTTGGAGGTTCTCTGACACTTTTTTCACCTTCTGTGACCAGTAGAGATGCTTCTGTTCTGTCTAGAAAGTCTTCATTCTCTTTGATGAGTTTCAAAGTTGCTATTCTTTCTTCCAGACCCCGCACCTTTTCTTCTAAAAGGGCCACTAGTCTACACTTCTGACAGGTGAAATTTGATTCTTCTTCTGGTCGGTCTGTGAACATGTAGCACATGCTGCAGCTCACCATGTAGGTTGTCACATCTGCCATGTTGCTCCTAGATCCTGCTGACTTGCTGTGTGTTTTCCTTCTTGTGTAATCTACTCAGCCAAGCTCTCTTGCAATAATATCCTAAAGGCAAAAATTTGCGCGCCGTAAGGCTTGGTGATGCTTTCCAAGCAGCTGGTCCCGGCTGTACCCAACGATCTTGTAGCTTAGGGAGACTTCGCTTTTCCCAGAAGGCACCTGGAATATGCAAATTAGCCTCCTCAAGCTTGAATCCCTGGTTTGGCGATGCTTTCCAAGCAGCTGGTCCCGGCTGTACCCAACGATCTTCTAGCTTAGGGAGACTTCGCTTTTCCCAGAAGGCACCTGGAATATGCAAATTAGCCTCCTCAAGCTTGAATCCCTGGTTTGGTGATGCTTTCCAAGCAGCTGGTCCCGGCTGTACCCAACGATCTTCTAGCTTAGGGAGACTTCGCTTTTCCCAGAAGGCACCTGGAATATGCAAATTAGCCTCCTCAAGCTTGAATCCCTGGTTTGGTGATGCTTTCCAAGCAGCTGGTCCCGGCTGTACCCAACGATCTTCTAGCTTAGGGAGACTTCGCTTTTCCCAGAAGGCACCTGGAATATGCAAATTAGCCTCCTCAAGCTTGAATCCCTGGTTAGCTTGAATCCCTGGTTTGGCGATGCTTTCCAAGCAGCTGGTCCCGGCTGTACCCAACGATCTTCTAGCTTAGGGAGACTTTGCTTTTCCCAGAAGGCACCTGGAATATGCAAATTAGCCTCCTCAAGCTTGAATCCCTGGTTTGGCGATGCTTTCCAAGCAGCTGGTCCCGGCTGTACCCAACGATCTTCTAGCTTAGGGAGACTTCGCTTTTCCCAGAAGGCACCTGGAATATGCAAATTAGCCTCCTCAAGCTTGAATCCCTGGTTTGGCGATGCTTTCCAAGCAGCTGGTCCCGGCTGTACCCAACGATCTTCTAGCTTAGGGAGACTTCGCTTTTCCCAGAAGGCACCTGGAATATGCAAATTAGCCTCCTCAAGCTTGAATCCCTGGTTTGGTGATGCTTTCCAAGCAGCTGGTCCCAGCTGTACCCAACGATCTTCTAGCTTAGGGAGACTAATGCTTTATATATATTTTTCCTTGCATTTTAATCTGCTCAACATTGCCTGGTTATTATAAACATGTTATGTTTGCACATTATACTAACATATTTGTGCCTTCTTTCACAGAACTGCCTCTGCTAAGGTTTACAACTGCACCATCCTTAGGATCTGTCCGTAGGATCACGTCTCCACTGCTCCAATCCCTTATAGCATCACCAGCGCTTTGAGGACGCACAAAACATCTGACACTTCCTCCCAGTGCGCATGCCCGCTAGGTGGAACGCAAACCCGGGCTTAACCCCACCCATTTCTGAGTTCAGTGGAACGCACACACGTCACCTGCTTACCCGCGTCACTTCCTGTTTGGTACTTCCGTCCATGCACGTTTAGGAGCATAGGCCGAGTAACTCTCCATAGCACAGTAGGAAACGAGCTACGCGTTTCGATCTTTACAGATCTTTGTCAGAGCTCTTTAGGGTTTTAGCGCATCTCAGTGTCGTTAATGGTGAATTAGCCAAAATATGTCCCAAGACGTGTTTGGACCTAAGTAATGCCCATTGCTTGGCAAGGATCACTCTCATATTTATCTACTCATGGTTATATATAGAGATAAATCTAATTTTATCATCATGTTTATTTCTTCTGCTATCCTGGTACAGCATTTGGCTTTGGGGGATAGTCCTAGGACTTTGGTACCCATATTTAATACATCTATGGTTGTACCCCCCTGTTCAATCCTTGTCTTAAAATCATTAGCCTGCATCTCAAACACCGGAACTGGAAAACCGGGATGGCCCTAATAACGGCAGAGTTATGAGAGGTTTCTGCATGTATAAGGATGTTGACAGATGTTGATTTTCTGTAGACATCGGTTTGTAGATAAGAGTTCTCATCAATCTCAAGACTGTTGTCCAGAAATTCAATCCTCCTAAGATCATGCTTGTAAGTTAATCTGATGTTGAATTAATTTTCAATTGATTCATAAATGTCTCAAGCTACCCCGCTACAACAAAAATATCACCTATTTTTCTGAGCCAGCATAGCACATGGTCAATGCCCCCCACTCCTCTGTCGACAAAGATGGTCCTCTACCAGACACAAAGGTAGAGATTGGCACATGAGGGAAAGCAGGCTGTGCCCATGGCTATGTCACGCTTCTCAAGATAAAATTAATCTTTGAAAACAAAAGCATACATTCTATAATACCTCCCATTTAGTTTTAAATATGTATCTCGGTGTTAGGACTGGTGGAACGCACCAAATAATATTTAGAGAGGATATGAGGTGCGTTCGCAGTCCGGAGTCCACCATGCAGAAAGGACACCTGCTGCTCGGTAATGGCGGACTAGATGGTGGTATAATGTGAATACACACACAGTTTAGCTTCACCCGGTATGATGGAAGTGAACATTGTTGCATTACAGGGCAGCGAAACCGCACAGAGAGACCAAGTAAAAGGTCACAGAACTCTGTCCCAAGACAGCTGGAAATAGTTCCACTAGACCTCTTACACTTGACACTGTTACTATGGTGTCAGGGGTAGAACTAACCTAATAATTTATTGCACAAGAGTGCATACAACTTTGCTCTGGTGGATGCCACTAACTACCCTAACCAGAGGCAGGAAAGCGCACTAAGCGCACAGCGCCGCACTGGCAGTCAATGCTGAGAGACGCTGCATTGTGTGCTGGATGTGCAGAGTAGCACTGTCTGGTGCTAGGTAGCTTCCACCAATCGCAAGCAGGAAACAACACTAGGGATGCAAATGATTCATAGCTTTCATCCATCGACAGGCATTCATCTACACACACAAGTAAATCAGTTTACTCTAGCGCATAGTCGAGCGGCCATGCGAACCTTTTATAGCAGTAGCGCTCCAGGACCTTCCTGATGGTCCAATAGGAGCTACAACAGGACCTGATCATGTGACCCCCGACCTCCAATTGAAGGTCATCCCATGGGCATGCTCAGTATGGGAAAGGTAGGACTTAGTCCCAGAAAGGCCTGCTTGCTGCTGATCAGTGCTGGCTACAAAGGCAGAGCCTAGAAAGGCAGCAGTAACCATTTGCACAGTATCAGCTTGAGCCAGACGCTGGGACCGACGTCTCCACTGTGCAGCCTCCACTGCAGCTGGAGGAGAATGGGAGACCATAGTGGACATGTTTCGAGATTCCCACTATTCAGCGGTGGGAGCTCGACACCTAACACTCGTTTAGCAAAGGAGCATGCTTGGATAACACTTTATCTCACTAATATTTGTCCATCATTAAATACTATTAAGGAGACATGTGATTCATTCCAAATTTATTCTGCAACAGAATAGCAACCCCAACAATACAGGCAATATTCATTAAAGGGAACCTGTCACCCCGTTTTTTGAGATTGAGCTATAAATACTGTTAAATAGGGCCTGCGCTGTGTGTTCCTATAGTGTATGTAGTGTACCCCGATTCCCCATGTATGCTGAGAAATAACTTACCAAAGTCGCCGTTTTCGCCTGTCAATCAGGCTGGTCAGGTCGGGAGGGCGTGGTGACATCGCTGGTTCTTCCTCAGCTTTACGTTGGTGGCGTAGTGGCGTAGTGGTGAAGACACAGCGCGCGATCTGCGCTGTCATCCCTTTCGTCGGTGGGGGCGGCCATCTTCCTGGGGCCGCGCGTGCGCAGATCGAGTGCTCTGCTGCACGGGGCTTCAGGAAAATGGCCGCGGGATGCCGCGCGTGCGCATTAGAGATCGCGGCGGCCATTTTCCCAAAGCCGGCATCTCGGCCGGCATCTAACCTTCAGTTAGACCCCATGTACGTGGAAGCTGACTCGGCCAGACTGGCGGGCAGGCAGGTACTGTAAGTAGTGGAGAACCAGACAGGAGACAGGCAGGTCAACTGGGTAGAGGGGGAGAAGCAGGTGGTGCAGGGGTAGCCCTAGATGGTGAGGGAAGCACGGCGGGGTACACTGAGGAGACAAACCAGAATTAGCGAGGTAGAAGCTGAGCATTACACGCAAGAGCCGTAACCTGAGAACAAGCAACAGGAAACACTTGTTGCTCAGGCACCTCCCTGAAATAGTACGAGACACTCAGCCATTGACTGAGACCTATTTTGCATATGGTGTGCTGCAAGGAGACCTGCGGGGTGTGCACAGTATCCAGGAAGCAGCTGCAGAAGCAGGCAGCATGGGACGTGGTACTGAAGCCCCAGAAGGCTGGCGTCCTTGCCGGGCACTGCGCTGAGGCGGCGTCCCTAAGGACACAGTTGAGAACTGGGTAGTAGACCGTGACATCTTCAATGTGAAGTAGAACAAGGATTTCTGCAAGTGTTAGTTTGTCTCACACAAAGCTTTGATCTCAACTTCATCAAGTTTGTCTGGGATTACATGAAGGGTTTGTGCAAGTCTACAGTCATAGATCTTTGGTTTGTACTCCAAGGTGATAATACTTTGACTTTGTTTTAAAGACAGAGGATAGTCACCAAATTTAATTTGATTTAATGATTTCATTTATTTCATGTTCATTCTCTTTGCATTTTATCAATTGATAATTAGCACTTCAGTTTATGAAAGTATTATTATTTTGCAGGGTTCTTTTTAGGCAAGCATTAAACTTTTGCATAATACTATACCTAACTTAAAAGTGATACCCTTCAGAATTTAAAACATGTTAATGGAATCTGAATCATTTGGATATCTCATCAGTTATTATGATCTGAACTGGGTACCACAGATGTATATTAGATGTATATATAGATGTAAGCAGATGTATATTTCTGCTTAATAGCTGAGGTTTTAAAGGGAAGAGGACTTGTTTGAATAAATACTAAAGCTTTTGAACATGGATGTACAAGCTGCTGTTACTTATCAAAGGGGAAAAGGGAAAAGAAAACTTTGTTCACCAAAATATACCTGAGTCCGTCTGTGCCTGGAGATCAGTGGCTGACTACCACATGTGTGCAAATAGAAATAGAAGACTTCTGGCATAGGAATGCTTTTTCAGTAAAAAATTCTTTATTTATTTAATAAACATCTTCAGTGATAAAAAAAAACATCATGGGGACCACCTCATAGGCGTGACGCCTAGGCATACAAACATAGAGTGAACAGTTCCTTATATCTATCACAAAAGCGTATGTAATTGATTAGAAAGGACTACCTCTCCAATTAATCCCATATCGACCAGAGGGAAATTAGTCCTTCATATACATAAGATCACAAAATCATGAAAATGCATTTTATATGTACTAGATGGTGGCCCGATTCTAACGCATCGGGTATTCTAGAATATGCATGTCCACGTACTATATTGCCCAGCCACGTAGTATATTGCCCAGTCACTTAGTATATTGCCCGGGAGTATATGGGGTATCTAGATAGAGGTAACACCTCTGGTGGAGTGCTTGCCGTGTCCTCTTTGGACAGCTCTTCCATCTTTGGTCCTCATCTGATGCTCAACTCTCACCTGTACCTCCAAGTAGCTGCTAGCATGCGGCAGCAGGTACACCCCGGAACACCGCCTCGGCAGGCGGGCCAAACCAGGTGAGGGTAGCTGTTGGGTTTCTTTGAGACCTACAGTGATTTTCAAGGGTTTGCCTACCCTTGCATGTGAAGACTGGATATGGCAGACTGTGCGGAAGAAACCAAGATTCAACGGACAGACAAGCGATTTCCAGCACAGTGTTGTGGAGCGCTGAGAGGGCGCAGCGAGGCACATATAGGACACTGCTGGCCATCCACTGCACCCTGACCTATCTCCAGTTGTCTCGCCTAGTTCTTGCCACTGGGGCTCGATAGGTACGGGCGAGAGAGTAAGGTTGACGACTGCGCAACTCCTCCTCACTTTAATCCTAGTCAAGCGCAAGTCATGACTTCAACCACTGCGTATAAAAGTTCCGTGGCAATGGGAGAGTGGCAAAGCAGCAGGTGTGGAGTCACTGGAAGCTGTAGTCATGAACCTGCATGCAGGCGGCCCAGGCCATATGGTCGCTCTTTACTGGACCGAAGCAGCAGTAGAGTTCGGCAGCCTCCTGGGTGTCTGAGCAGTCCTGTTCAGGATCACTCTGCTCACTTCAATCGAGGAAGGGGCTAGAAAAGGTGCCTCAAACATAGTCTGCTTCATTTCACCTGGCCAGCCTACCGCAGCCGGCGGGTTTCCCATACAGCGGTCGACACACAATAAAGAAAAAGAAAATGATGGTACTCAACCTTGGCACATGGAATGTGAGAACTCTGCTGGATAATACCAAGAAATTAATCAAGCACACCACTGTTGCCCGGGTATTAATAAATTGATAATAATTCAATTACACAATTGTATATAAACATATTATTAAAAAACACCCAGAAAACACCCAGTGTGCTAATGGCGTAGTGGAACACTACAAAAGATTAAAAAAATCGTGCTCGCCACATGGTAAAAAATCAAGAAAGAAATCGTGACAGGAAATATCAGATAAAATATTATTTTATTATATACCAAATATTAAAACACATATTAAAATCAAAATACGTTTCAGTATATATGTATACAATTAATGCTACGTGCCCATATCTGACTGGCTGTCATAAAAAGAATAGTTTTAGATCTTCATAAGGTCACTGATTTAGCCCACTTGGGAAAAACAAGAAAAAATGAAAAAATATCTTAATAAAAAATTGGGAATATATATAAAAAGTGCCGCAATGTGCATATAAAGTGACAATTAGAGAGTGCAATACATTGCATAGAACTAAAGTGCAGCAAAAATAGTGCAATAGTGTAAGGAAGGTAGGCAATGTAAGGAGACACTTACTTCAATCAATTTATGCATACACCGCTATGGGCAGCCAGGACAGTCTGGGGCACCCCGACGCGCGTTTTGGATGCACTGTTCCTTCGTCGCGTTCCGAAACGCGCGTCGGGGTGCCCCAGACTGTCCTGGCTGCCCATAGCCGTGTATGCATAAATTGATTGAAGTGAGTGTCTCCCTACATTGCCTACCTTCCTTACACTATTGCACTATTTTTGCTGCACTTTAGTTCTATGCAATATATTGCACTCTCTAATTGTCACTTTATATACACATTGTGGCACTTTTTATATATATTCCCCATTTTTTATTAAGATATTTTTTCATTTTTTCTTGTTTTTCCCAAGTGGACTAAATCAGTGACCTTATGGAGATCTAAAACTATTCTTTTTATGACAGCCAGTCAGATATGGGCACGTAGCATTAATTGTATACATATATACTGAAACGTATTTTGATTTCAATATGAGTTTTAATATTTGGTATATAATAAAATAATATTTTATCTGATGATATTTCCTGTCACGATTTCTTTCTTGAGTTTTTACCATGTGGCGAGCACGATTTTTTTTTGGATAATACCAAGGCAGACAGACCAGAGAGGAGAACGGCATTGGTTGCTCAGGAGCTAGCTCGTTACAAGGTTGATATAGCAGCTCTCAGCGAAACACGCCTGGCAGACAAGGGTCAATTGACAGAGCATAGTGGTGGATATACATTCTTCTGGAGTGGTCGAGGCAGCACTGAAAAACGAGAAGCAGGCGTGGGATTTGCTATCAAAACTCATCTTGCTCGTAAACTTACCTGGCTTCCGGAGGGCATCAACGACCGTCTGATGACATTTCAGCTCCCACTTACAAACAAGAAACACGCGACTCTGATCAGTGCCTATGCTCCCACGATGACTAATCCGGATGACATTAAAGATAAGTTCTATGATGAACTTGACACACTTATTTCAGCAATCCCACAGGCAGAAAAGCTCATTATACTTGGAGACTTTAATGCCAGAGTGGGAACAGACCATCAAAACTGGGAAGGGGTCATTGGGAGACACAGCACTGGCAATTGTAACAGTAATGGCCTGCTGCTCCTCAAGATGTGTGCCACACATGACCTTGTCATCACCAACACTTTATTCCGCTTACCCACACGCAAGAAGACATCATGGATGCACCCACGCTCGAGGCATTGGCATATTATTGATTACATCATTGCCAGGAAAAGGGATGAGATGGACTTTAGAGTGACGAAGGCCATGTGCGGTGCAGACTGCTGGACTGACCATCGCCTAATTGTGTCTAAGTGCAGGCTCCGCATCCTGCCTGCGAGGAGACCCCAAGAGCAGAAAACGACAAAGAGGCTGAATATCTATAAGCTGCAAAATAAAAGAATTGCAAGGGAATTTGCCAATGACCTTGATGGTAGACTGTTAAATATACTACAGGCAGAGGAGATTGGCGTTGGGGAACAGTGGACAATTCTGAGAGATGCTGTTTATAATACTGCTCTGGAGCATCTTGGATCAGCAACCAGAAATAATCAAGACTGGTTCGATGAAAACAATGAGGAAATAAAGACACTCCTAGAAGAGAAACATCAGCGGTATAAGGTGTACCAAAATGACCCCACGTCGTTAGCTAAGAAAGGTGCCTTTACCAACATAAAAAGAAAGGTACAAATCGAGCTACGCGAGATGCAGGATATCTGGTTTAGCAAGAAGGCGAACGAAATTCAGGGCTATGCAGATACCCATGACCAGAAACGCTTCTATGATGCGCTCAAAGCTGTATATGGACCCCAGTCATCAAGCTCTTCATCTCTGCTTAACGCAGATGGAACTAAGCTGCTGACAGAAAGGAAACAAATTCTGGAACGGTGGGCTGAGCACTTTAATAATATTCTTAATCGCCCTGCCAATTTCAATGATGAGGCTATTGCTCGCCTGCCTCAGGTAGAAATCAACAAGGAGCTTGATCTTCTTCCAAGTGGAGATGAAGTCAGGAAAGCAGTAAAACAACTTTCTTGTGGAAAAGCACCCGGAAATGATGCTATACCTGCTGAGGTATATAAAGCTGGCGGCCCTGTTCTGATGCAAACGGTGACCAAACTATTCCAATATAAGTGGACAAAGGAACAGGTTCCACAACAGATGAAAGATGCCAGCATAATCCACATATACAAGAGGAAAGGTAATCGCCAATCTTGTGACAACCATCGAGGCATCTCCCTTCTGTCCACTGCAGGCAAGATATTGGCTCGTGTCTTGCTCAACCGCCTTTTACATCACCTTGAGCAAGGACTATTACCCGAAAGCCAGTGTGGTTTCCATGCTAAACGTGGAACAGTAGATATGGTCTTTTCAGCACATCAACTTCAGGAAAAGTGCCAATAGCAACACCGTGACCTTTATGTAACTTTTGTTGATTTGACCAAGGCTTTTGACACAGTCAGTAGAGACGGCCTGTGGAAGATCATGGCAAAATTTGGCTGCCTGAGCAAGTTCATCTCAGTCATCCGGCAGTTCCATGATGGCATGATGGTGAAGGTTCTGAACGATGGAGACGTATCTGAGGCTTTCCCAGTAACAAATGGCGTAAAACAAGGCTGTGTGCTTGCTCCAACCCTGTTCAGTATGCTGTTCTCTGCAATGATGACTGTGCACTTAACGCTAGCGTGGAACAGCAGATGCAGCATGAAATGAACTGTTTTTCGCAAGCCTGTGACAGTTTTGGTCTCGAGATCAACATTAGAAAAACCGAAGTCATGTATCAACCGGTTCCAGGAAAACTGTACAAGGAGCCACGTATCACGGTGAAGGAGCAAAACCTCAAAGCAGTCGATAACTTCACCTACTTAGGCAGCACACTTTCCCGTGAAGTAACCATAGATGCTGAGGTTAATAACAGAATCGCAAAAGCCAGTGCTGCCTTTGGGAGACTGCGTAAGAACGTCTGGGAATGAAGGGGACTCAGCCTTACCACCAAGCTGAAGGTCTACTGCACGGTGGTCCTCACCACACTTCTCTATGCTAGCGAGACCTGGACAGTGTACAGCCGGCATGCTAAACAGCTTAATAATTTCCACATGAGTTGCCACTGCAGACTCCTCCACATCAGGTGGCAAGACAATGTCCCAGACACGGCAATTCTGGAACAAACTGGGCTCTGCAGCGTTTACACTCTCCTGCTGAAAGTCCAAGCCAGCTGGGCTGGACATGTGGTCCGAATGCCTGACAGCCGACTACCAAAACAACTGCTGTACGGAGAACTGTGCCAAGGAAAGCGAGCAGTTGGGGGGCAAAAGAAGCGCTATAAAGACTGCCTTAAGGTGTCTCAAAAACCTGGAAGTCAACACCAATGAATGGGAAGAGCTTGCCCTGGATCGTACAGGTTGGCGGGGCAGGATCACCTCAGGAGAACGTGCAGCTGAAGATAGGAAAATCTGTGACACAAAAAGAAAGCGTGCTGTACGCAAGGCACAAGTAGAATCTGGTGTACTGACTACATCTGCTTTCGTATGTCAAGTATGTGGGCGAACCTTCAGGGCCCGGATTGGACTCATCAGCCACCTCCGGACCCATAACTATTAATTCTCTTCTAACCCTGAAGTCATGGTCATCTTCGAAAACGAAGGACGAACATCATCATAGTATATTGCCCAGCCACGTAGTATATTGCCCAGCCACGTAGTATATTGCCCAGTCACGTAGTATATTGCCCAGCCACGTAGTATATTGCCCAGCCACATAGTATATTGCCCAGCCACGTAGTATATTGCCCAGCCATGTAGTATATTGCCCAGGCATGTAGTATATTGCCCAGCCACGTTGTATATTGCACAGTGATGGAGTATACAGCACAGAACCATGTAGTATTCAGACTTAAAATAAAAAAATAAACATATACTCCCCCTCCGTTGAAGTCCTGGCTCTGTGTGCGGTGCACGCGGCAGCTTTCGGTCCCAGGGTTGGTATGGGCGCAGGACCTGTGATGATCTCGCGGTCACATGACCGTGACGTCATGTCAGGTCTTTCTCGCAGGACCTGTGATGATGTCGTGGTCACATGACTGTGATGTCATGGCAGGTCCTTATCGCATACCATCCTTGCCACTGGAACCTGCCGCTTGCATGGAGCGGTCACCGGAGCGTCACGAGGAGCGGGAAAGGTGCCAAAATGTGAGTATATGATGATTTTTTATTTTTTTAATTATTTTTAACATTAGATCTTTTTACTATTGAGGCTGCATAGTTGGTCTCACAGGGTTAATAACAGCGTTAATGGAGTGGGTTACACCGCGGCATAACTCGGTTCATTAGCGCTGCCATTAACCCTGTGTGAGCGCTGACTGGAGTGGAGTATGGAGTGAGCACTGACTGCGGTGAGGAAGGAGCGGCCATGTTGCCACCTGATTGGTCGTGGCAATGGTTGTGGGCGTTTTGCCATGACCAATCAGCGACTTGGATTTCCATGACAAACAGAGTCCGCCACCAATGAATATCCGTGACAGGAAGAAGGAAAGACAGAAGGACAGACAGAAAGACGGAAGTGACCCTTAGACAATAATATAGTAGATATACATATTTAACACAGGCATACATCGTGTGAAGACATTTCATATGAATAGAATTAGTTGAAAACCTGTTTTCGCAATTTAGCACAGCTGAGCTTTTATTCAAACGGAAAAAAAAACACAAAACCTACATGTTGGAAAAAAAGAGTGAGGCTGCCGTCACACTAGCAGTATTTGGTCAGTATTTTACATCAGTTTTTGTAAGCCAAAACCAGGAGGGGGTGATAAATGCAGAAGTGCACGTCCCCAGTCACCCCCTCTGATCGATCTACTTACTCTCTCAATTCCTTTAACCTTTAAACTCCACAAATTGCCTTTCTGCGTTTCCAAAAAAATGCTGTTACTTATACCCTGAATTCACATTGCTCATGCCTCCTAATGTATGTTTTTTTAAACTATTTTTTGGTCACAGTGCAAGGCTCAGAAAGGAAGGTGCACATTTTGCTGTAATGGTTTGAGGGTGCCATGTCACATTGCAATACCCCTAAGGTACCATAACAGCAGAACCTTTCCATAAATTACCTAATTTTGCAAACTAAACCCCTCAGTGAGCTCATTTATGGGTGCAGAGACCACAGCTCTGTAACAGAATTTTATAAGCTTGGGAGGTGAAGTTAAAATAATTACATTTCTTACAAATAAAATATTCTTTTAGCCACAGATTTTCAATTTTTACATGGGACAATAGGTAAAACTGTCCCCATGTTTTGTTACCAAATTTCTCCTAAATGTGGCTATACTCCATGTGTGTCTGTACAGTAATCTGACCACACAACAGGACTCAACAGGGAAGGAGCGAAATTTGTCTTTTTGAGGGAAGATTTTCCTAGAATAGTTTTCAGACTCCATTTGCAAAGCCTCTAAGTACCAGAACAGCATAAGCCTCAAGTGACCACATTTTGAAAGTTAAACCCCTCATTTATCTGCAGTTTTTTTTGCAATTTTGACTCCATGGGTATGTTCTAGAGACAAGCATACATACAATGTTGCAGAGTGAAAATTGCAAATAAGCCATTATAGAGCCAGATACATTCTAGTGCCCAATATATTGTGCCAAGCTTGTGCTTCTGGAAATATGCAGACCTAAAATTAAGAGGGCTCTCTTCATTACATTAGTGCCAATCGTGTGAAATCAAACTGCAGTTTCTGCAAACTGTGGGGTACAGAAGGAGGTGGTTTTGATTTTGGAGTTTAGATTTTTTTGGAGCCTTAGTGCTTCTACAACTGGGGAAAACCTTCATATTTCTATCAACAGATGATGGATCTGAGTATGGTCTTGTTTTTTTAGTTAAAGCTTTTATTGGTACCATTAACCTGTGTTCTACACTGTACGTTGGCCACTTACACTGCGATTTCCATTAAAATATTTGAAATACATGGTTCGGTTGAAATGCCTGATTGATCCATTCATTATAATAAGGTAAGTCGAGTTACTCTGGACTTTTCAGTGGCGCATAAAACTGTTTTTCTGATTACGATTACCTGAATCTTGTGTTTCAGAAACCCCAATGTATGTGCTCAGTGTAGAGCACAGGATAAATGTGAGCCGAGTATTATTACAATGTTTGAGAAAATGAATACATCAACAGTAGTAGTTTTTACATCGTTCACCATGCAGTATAAGTGGAAAGAAAGCATTATCCTTCAGGTCAGTATAATTACAGTGGTACCAGAATTATATCAGTTTTTAAAAATTTGCTAAATTTGCATACGAAAAAACAATTGTATTTATTTTTTTAACAAAAAAGTTTCTATTGTACATTTTATAAGGACTTAACAACAAAAATAGTAATATGCTTTTTAGATTTATACAGTTTTGCCTTTTTTCAATTTTTTCCCTAGTTTCTCAATGAAACTTTGACTTTTATTTGCCTGATCACTGCTCTATTTCATTGCAATATACAAATAGTGAAATTCATTAGAGCTGTCAGTGTGACACTAATAGAATAAAATGCCTGTTACACCTTGTTTGTGGCATATCCTAACAGGTCACCATAGCTCGCAGATCTGGAGGTCACTCTGACTTTTTTATGCCATGGCTATAATTGGTTCCTTGCAATCGCTTTGTGAGGTGACTACAGGCTGGGATACGGAGCCCTTTCCTTCTCACAACTTTGTAAATGATGGGATGCTACTAATGATGGCATTTGGAGGGTTGAACAGCTATGGTCAGTTACAGTAAATGTACCTTCACACTGAGTGACTTTAGAACGATAACGATAGCGATCCGTGACATTGCAGCGTCCTGGATAGCGATATCGTTGTGTTTGACACGCAGCAGCGATCAGGATCCTGCTGTGAGATCACTGGTCGGAGCTAGAAGGCCAGAACTTTATTTCGTCGCTGGATCACCCGCTGACATCCCTGAATCGGCGTGTGTGACGCCGATTCAGCGATGTCTTCACTTGTAACCAGGGTAAACATCAGGTTACTAAGCGCAGGGCCGCGCTTAGTAACCCGATATTTACCCTGGTTACCTAAAAAAAAAAAACACTACATACTTACATTCCGGTGTCTGTCGCGTCCCTCGCAGTCAGCTTCCCGCACTGACTGTGAGTGCCGGCTGTTAACCACAGCTGTGACGTCACCGCTGTGCTCTGCTTTACGGCCGGCCCTCAGTCAGTGTGGGAAGCTGACTGCGAGGGACGCGACAGACACCAGAATGTAAGTATGTAGTGTTTTTTTTTTAGGTAACCAGGGTAAATATCGGGTTACTAAGCGCGGCCCTGCGCTTAGTAACCCGATGTTTACCCTGGTTACTCGGGGACCTCGGCATCGTTGGTCACTGGAGAGCTGTCTGTGTGACAGCTCTCCAGCGACCACACAGCGACGCTGCAGCGATCGGCATCGTTGTCTATATCGCTGCAGCGTCGCTAAATGTGACGGTACCCTTACTGGCTGTAGCTGATATAGCAGGAGCTCGGTTATCAGATAAGCTGATGTCCTGACGGTGATTGTGCAAGCTCAGCTCCTGTGCCTACAAAGTCACCAAGACGTATCAGCCCATCTATTTGCAGGAACACACTGCAAAATATGATGTACCAGTACGTTCAATGTATACTATGTTGTTGGTATGATTTTTCACATGAAAAGTTACCTGTCGTGGGTGTGTAGACTAAAACACCAACACAGTTTCTTGATGTATTAGAAGCTAAGTTTTGCTATTTATAGACTTTCCTGTCATTTAAATCATACACACTGCAAATGAGTGCAAAAGTTACATTAAGTGCAAAGAACATTGCTTTGTGCAGCACATATCCATTAAATATCATGTTCACTCTGTTACTCTAGTAAATGTAATCCCCATGTGTTGCTAACATTTATAGTAAATGTTTCTTGGTCCTTAGCCGAGTGATTCAGTGTTTACCCAAGAGCCAGATAGCATCCTACTAAGAGCATAAATGCATTCAATGTCTCGCAGGAGCTGAAATAGAAATTGCTATTCATTGAAACTTCTCTAATTGAAACGTCTTTACGTATTTCCCTTATTGAAATATAACTTTGTTTTGATACTAGTTTAATGAGTCATTTTATCTCTCTTTGAAATTTTGGTAAATTACTAAAGTTTATGTGCTAAGCAAGGACCTGCCCACTCGTAGGGTGGTAGAACTTTGTTATCCATGCATTTTGTTTGTACATATTTAGTTTGGATTCTAAGAATGATGACTTTATGACAGTTGAAGAAATCTGAAGAGCTTGATGAGCTAAAGCCAGACTGGCAATAAAAATCTGATTAATGTTTATGGGTTTTAGTGATGTTAGTTTGTCAAGAGCCTTACACCCTTCCCATCACAATACACACTAATATGTCATTAAGAAGATGCGAGCATATGGAGAAGGATCAGGAGCTAAGGCTGCTCTATACAGCTCTGATATTAGCTGTATTATATGATTGGCATTGCCTCTAACACCAGCACCTTAATGTAGCCACAATCACTGCTATTAACCCCTTTCAATCTTTCACAGCAGCATTTAAGTGGTGTGACCTTAGTAGGGAGGGGGGCATGGTGGAGTGATTAAGTAGTATTGATGGCCAACCGAGACAGCTAGGAATCTGTCGAGGTTAGCAATGTTAACCATCTTAGTTATGCTGTGAATCCCAGTCACAGGCTGGGCTTCATACGAAACCATGTTTTTACTATATATTGAAATACTAAAGCAATAAAAAAATAAAACAATAAAATCCATTAAGATTCAATGTATAAAAATATAAATCTATTTAACCCATATGGTAAGGGCAGTAAAGAAAAAATAAACAATTTTTAGTCATCGACATTCCTCCAAAACATATAAAGCAGTGACCTGTCACTCACAGACCAACAGAGGGGCCGAAAAATCACTGTCAGGGAGGAGAAGACCCTTTGTACAGTCCAGCCTCTGCACTCTCAAGTATAGTCAGCAGAAAACGTGAAATATTGATTACAGAACAACAATTTCTTCACCAAATTTTATCAGTTTAATCTATATTACACAGCACTATCAAAGCCAAATATATACTTTACATTACAAAGTCATGTTTATATGTTTTTTTTAATACATTTTCTGAATATAAATTTTAATAGTACTTCAATAAGATGGGTTGTGGGAGAGCAAAGGGTAGAGTTTGATTGATTGATTGATACTGTGGATACCTGACATTGCATTACGTAAAGGTTATGAATCATTTAAAAAAAAAAATTCTATTCTTATGTAGGGCAGTGAGTTAGATGGTCAGTTGTCAGCACTGAGGCCTTTTAGCAGTCCTTGCTTCAAACGAAGCAAAGGCAATATCATTTGTGAAGTATTTTCTTGCATCTTCCAATTATTCTATTTGCCAATAAAATGAGCTCTGCCGTGCATTTATAACTAGTTACGTAACATAATTCTAAGGTGTGTGAGGGAGACCTTCCTTTATAAACAAATTCCCATGGGGAAACACTGAATTTGCCAGCAACTGATGAAAATGTATAAGATTTTGCCAAAGATCTTAGACAACTCATTAATATTGAAGATTAATACTTTATGTTAAATTAATATCTATCGCTGTCACTGTCATTTTAAGAACCAAAGCAAATCTTATTATTTGTATTTGTCAGTTTACATATTTTAAAATTACTTTCTTCAGAGATTTTTTTTTATTTTCAGCCTAGATAATTGCAGCTGTTTGCCATGCATTGTACAGTACCATGTAAACGTATAGAAACCAAAATCTGCAGTGCACATCTTGGGAAAAAAGCGTGCGGAAACGCAGCGTTAGTTATTCCGCAGCATGTCAATTCTTTGTGCGGATTCCGCAGCTGTTTACACCTGCTCCTTAATAGGAATCCGCAGGTGTAAAACCGCAGATGAAATCTGCACAAAAACCACACAAAAACCACGGTAAATCCGCGTCAAACCTGCGTGTAATCTGCAATGCGGTTTACCTGCAGATTTTGCAAAAACAGTGCGGAAAAATTTGCACACCAGTCCGCAACGGGTGCACATAGCCTCATACTGCTTTTCTTTTCTTTGTTTTTTTCCTTTTTCACTTTCTCTTTCCTACTTACTGGTGATTAGAGGGGACTAGGTGAATGGTGTTTTGAGAATTCTTTATTCCAGGAGGGGGCAATTTTTTGAGTATTTGGGAAATCTATTGTGTCTTATGGCGTGGTAAACTTCGTACACATTATGTCTAGCTATTCTTTCCATGATGTCTTCTATTTTTGGAGGATCCTTCCTTTTCCAATGGGATTCAATTAAATGATTTGTTACCATTATTGTATGTGAGACTATATAGATATTTTCTTTTGGTAATCATTTATCCCTATTGCTAGAATTGTTAATAAAATTAGGGATTTTAATGATTTGTTATTGTTTAATACTTTTTCAAGTAATATCCATCCTGTGTTATCATTACTGTTGATCCATTCTTCCCTTTGATTAAGTTTGTCAGGTTCATGATATTTGGTAAACTTAAGCCTCCTTTTTTTTTTTAGCAGTGTGGCATTAGCAACCCTTGGTCTTTTACCACTCAAAATAAATCCAGAAACTTGGGCTTGTAATTATTGCAGTTTTGAGAAAGCTCAATGGGGAATGTTCTAAATACATAAGGTATTTTAGGAAGACAAAAGATCTTACATGTCAATATGTTTCCCAACCAAGATATCTCTTGTTTGTCAAACTTTGTGATATCAATCTTTATGTTCTGAATTAAGACCAGATTTTCATCTATTAAATCATTTGTTGTCCTAGTTATTTGAATTTCCGAATATGGTATAGTGTATTTTTACCATACATACTTGAATTCTTTCTTAATTCTCTCCTTTCTTTCCTCATCCAAGCATAAGTCCAAAATTTGTGATTTGTTCTGGTTGATTTTATAAAATGAGACCTTGGAAAATAAATTTATTGTTTTGGTTATCTCTCTCGTGATTCTAAGGGATTAGTTATGGTGAACATGGCATTGTCTGCAAATAGACTTATTTTATAGTTTCTGACTTTTGTTGGAATACCTTTAACTAGAAGATTTATTCTATATTTTTCTGCGAATGGTTCCATTACTTTTGCAAATAATATGGGTTAGAGAAGGCAACCTTGTACTCCATTGGTGATGTTAAAGTTTTCCGAAGCAAAGTTGTTTGTTATCACTTTAGCCTGGGGATTTTTATATAGTGCCATTATTTCATTCATGATGGGACCATTAAACACAAATTTTTCAAGGGTGGAAGTGAGAAATCCCCAATGAATCCTATCAAATGCCTTCTCTGCATCCAGAGTGAGGAGCAGAGAAGGCATTTGCTCAATCTCCAGTAGGCTAATTAGGTTGATAAGCCTTCTGGTAGTGTCAGTGGCCTGTCGACCATATACAAATCCTACTTAGTCCTGGTGTATCATTTTGGGTAATATTTTTTTAGTCTATTGGCAATAGCTTTTGAGTATATTTTGATGTCTGAATTTAGTAGTGATATGGGTCGGTAATTTTATACTAATGTTTGGTCACCTTTGTTTTTTGGTATGACTATTATACTTGCTTCTACCATTTCTTAGTAGAATAGGTGTTGAATACTCTAGTTAAGTGTGGCGTTAATTTGGTTGTGTATGCTATATAATATTCATTACTGAACCCATCTGGGCCTGGGGCATTATTGTTTTTAAGTTTACTTATAATTTCTTCTACTTCAGGGTCTGTAAATGGTTTAGGTTTGTTTAGATTATCCAGTTGTTCACAATCTAATTTTGGTAACTAAAGGTTCTTAAAAAAGTTGTTTATGCTTTTTTCTCTTGGATGCATTGTTTGTTTGTAAGTTTTGTTGCCTAAAATCCAGGCAACCCCCACGTGTACTTATGCTGGCTAACAGATTTACATCATTCAGCTGCCACAGGAAAAACTAAATCTCCGCACACTAAAAAATACTCGGAGGATCCCCGAGCATGCTCGAGAAATCTCGAATAATGAGTATATTCGCTCATCACTAGTCATATATAGTATTCGAGCTGTGGCCCGTTTCTCAGTCTCAACAGTACACAGTTCATCTACGTACCCCAGTATGCAGGTGAGAGGATTACTAGTCACCATGCACCCATAGGCTGATTCTATATGGCCTAAACCTACTCCCCAATATGAGTGCAGATGAGGGCATGACCATAACATATGCAATATTCCTGCTTCCTGTTGGGCGCACCTCGGGCAACCAGAATAATTTCTAAGACCTATTCTAAACATCATTTCAGATGATCTGTATACTCTGAGAATGACATAGAGCTGTGAGTCATTTGGGCTCACTAATCTAAAGATTGGGTATGCATTCCAGCCCCGAAGCCCACTCATCATCTTTGATAACACCAATCTCTGTCTTCCATTTCTGTCTAACCCACAGAGGGAATTTCATAAGGAAGACAAAAAGAAGCTAATTATAGACACTGGATATTACCCCCTTTGTGGCTCCCTCTGAGCAAATAGTGTCCAATACCACATTTCTCTGAGTTTTAACATCTTTCACTTTACATTGGACTCTATAGGTATGTTTGAGTTGAAGGTAATGAAAGAAGCAGCTATCAGGTAGGTGGAACTCTTTTTGCAGACAGTCAAATGATTTAAGCACCTCATTGCCATCGACTGGCTGAACGTACGGTATACCCATACTCTTCCAGTTCCTGAACTCAGTTTGGCAAATTCTAAGATTAAGTCATCATTACTCCAAATAGGTGTGTACATTGATAAGTGTTCGACCCCTCTTATTTGTTTGATTTTAAGCCAAACCTTGGAAATTACATCCATCCAACGTAGTGTATACTGAGAGACCCCCAAACCTGCCTACCTCTAAACTTTTCACAAGGGGCCCCTGTCCCACAGTATTTTGAATAATTTTACAGACTGAACTGCACATGTCACTTTCTTTCCATCCCTTCATATGTTGACATTGAGCCACCAGAAAATATAACCATGTATTGGGCAGTGCCAAGCCATCATAATCTTTTGGTCTCTGCAAAGTTTCTAGTCTTTTTCTGGACTGCCCTTTATGCAAGATCAATTCTCTGAAAAGCGTGTTTATCTTATGTAATCTAGATAGTGGAAGCTAAATGGGAGCATTATGTAGAATGTGTAAAATCTTAGGCATCAACACCATCTTAATAAGATTTAACTTGCCCACCACAGAGAGTTCGAATTTACACCATGTCTTTATTTTGCAC
This sequence comes from Ranitomeya imitator, assembly GCF_032444005.1. Taxonomy (NCBI): domain Eukaryota; kingdom Metazoa; phylum Chordata; class Amphibia; order Anura; family Dendrobatidae; genus Ranitomeya; species Ranitomeya imitator. The sequence goes on along the minus strand of NC_091282.1, from coordinate 1,076,319,559 downwards.
TTAATTTTGTCTAGAGGAGGCAGTAGGTTCTGTATTTTGTAATCTCTAAGATGGGACAATATTACCAACCCCAAGTATTAGAACTGGGAAAAAAACCTCTATTTTGGTGTGCTGAATGTCTGAAAGGACTACGGGGCCATCTAAGAGGAATAGTACAGATTTATCCCAGTTAATAGACCTGACAACCGCACAAACTGTTTAAGTATATCCATGACACTATCTACCATAGACTACCAGAAAAAGCAGAAGGTCATTCGCATTTAATTCAATCTTCTCTTCCATATTCCCATATTGACATCCTCTAATTTCAAAAGAAATCCTAACTACTGCCGCTAGGGGTTCTATAGCAATGGCAAACAAAAACAGAGACAAAGAACAATCATGTCTTGTTTCTCTATATAATCTGAAGCTTTGAGACAGCTCACCATTTGCTTTGATTTTAGCTGTAGTGGAGGAGTACCCATGATATAAATATGGATCCGAACCCCATTTTCTTTAACACCTACCAGAGAAAAATCCACTCTGTTATAGAAAGAATTTGCTGCGTCCAATGACAGCACCACGCTATGCCCAATGATATCCCCTGGGAGATGCATATTCAAAAAGAGGCGGTGCAAATTAGTTGCTGTGGATTTGTTGGCCATGAAGCCAATTTTCACTGGATGTATCACTTTACTCATAAGTTTTGACAACCTATTAGCTAATACTTTTATATCTACCTTCAATAGGGAAATAGGTCTATATGATTCAGGAAGCTAAGGATGTTTCCCTTTTTTAGGGATAATAGTAATAATTGTGTCTCTCATGGATGGTGGTAATGTACTCACTGCAAGAGACTAGTTGTTTAGCTATAACAAATTTGGAAGTAATACCTTGTTAAAAAGTTTATACACCTCTGCAGTTAGGCCATCTATGCCTGGAGCTTTTCCACCCACCATAGAAGATAGAGCATTTTCTAGCTGCTCCAGTGACAGGGGACCATCCAAAGCCCTCCTCTCATCTTGAGACAATGTGTGTTAGGCATTGAGATCCTGCCTCTGCACAGGGGGAATCTCGAACCATCTCCGCTGCGGTCTCCCATTCTTCTCCAGCTGCAGTGGAGTCTGCTCAGCGGAGACGTCGGTCCCAGCGTCTAGCTCAGGCTGATACTGGACAACTGGTTACTGCTGCCTTTCCAGCTTCTGCCATTAGAGCCAGTACTGGGCAGCGGCGAGCAGACGTGTTTGGGACTAAGTCCTGCTCTTCCCTTTCTGAGCATGCCCAGGGCAAGATCTCTCATTGGAGATCAAGGGTCACATGCTTAGATACTGCAGCAAATCCCATTGGTCCTTTAGGAAGGTCCTGAAGGTGTTCTTATTCTGTGGCTGACTCCCATTGGTCCTCCTGGGAAGGTCCTGTTCATGCTGCAGCTATAAAAGGTTTGCATGGCCTCACGGCCATGTTCTAATGTACATTTGGAATCGTGTGTGTTGATGAATGCAAGTTGTTCTTTAAATTCCCCTCCCTTGTGTATGACTGTTCGCAAAAGGTGGATGCTTGCTGTCTAGCGCCCGACTAAGCTGTCAACATAAAAACACACGATACAGTGTCTATTGCTGTAGCCGCCAGTGTGGCGCCGTGCGCTTATAGAATGCTTTTGTATCCCAAGTCTGGGTGGTTAGTGGCGTCCGTCAAAGCGGCACAGCACACACTCTTGTCTTTAAGTTAGATTTTCTTTTACTTTAACTCTGTGTCTTGAGATAGAGTCCTGAGACTACTTTCTTGCGCTCTTGGTGCGGTACCGCTGCCCTGTGATGCAACAGGGTTTGCTTCCTTCACACAGGGTGAAGTTAACCCATGTGTGTATCCACATTGTACCGCCATATAGTCCGTTATTACTCAGCAGCAGGTTCCATCTCTGCACGGTGGTCCCCGGGCTGCGGACGCACCTTATACCATCTCTCTTATAATTTGGTGTGTTCCGCTAGCCCTAACAATGTGTGCAACCTGGCCATTTCTAAGAAATTCCAAATTTCTCCTTCCGGAGGTCTAACCTTTAAAGACTATAATGTCTCATAAAATTAAAGCAGAACATCCAGAAACTATCCTGCGGCCCAATTCCCATTTTGAGAGCAAAGCTTACAAATATGGGAGGAATCCCTTTGTGCTGCTGTAACAAATGATAGTAAGTGCCCTACTCGTTCACCTTCTTCAAAAAAGGTGATTCCCTGAAAAGCTCTTTTCCTCTCAGCTTTTTGCAATAACGTCCGTGTAGCCAGGGACTGGGCAGTTTTAAGACTACTTTGAGCCTCAAGTATACATAACAAAATAGAGTAAGCAAAATGTCCCACCAATCATTATAGTACAAATTTGAGCCTCAAGTGCAAGATCATCTATCACATTAACTTCAGCCTGCCTTAGTTCTGGAAATACTGCCTGATCTGCTGTTTTAGTTTTAATTTTGCTCCTAGTTATTTCTCTAATAAATATCTCTCTCAGGTAGGCCTTCATATACTCCCAGACCATTGGAATAGATGCTGTTCCATTATTAATTTGGAAAAACTCTTTGAGGTCTACAGCCACTTTCTCTACATTTTTTTCAAAGCCAGAACTGATTTAATTTACAGAGCCTAGGGAGTTTGTGCCCAGTTTGAGTGAAACCTGACGAAGACTGTGATCTGAGATAACTCTAGGCAAGTATAGAATATCTCCCACCAGGCGATCCATAGTCATATTCCCCAGCGCCAAATCTACGAGGGGCGATCCAAAAGTAATGATAATCAGTTATTTCTATTGCACACAGAAATTAAAATAAAATGTTTTCTTCTCTCTTAGGTACCCACTAGTCCAGAAAAAAAAAAATCACTTAAATAGGCCACGATTCCTGGGAGCCACATTCATTTGAATATGAACTGCCGAGGAGTGAACATCAAAATGGAAAAAAACGAGCTCAGAGCTGTCATCAAATACCTCTGCTTGAAAAAAATGACTACCAAAGACATACACAGCGACTTGGTGGAAACATTGGGGGACTCTTCTCCTCCATATTCCACAGTTGCATGCTGGGCCAAGAAATTTAAGCTGGGAAGAACATCGACGGAAGATGAACATCGTCAAGGACGCCCATCCACGTCCCTCAATGAAGAAAACGTGAAAAAAGTTGAAGAAGTTGTATTGGCAGATCGAAGAGTGACTATCAGGCATGTAGCTGAGGTCACAGGGATCTCATATGGCAGTATTCAAAGAATCCTTGCAAAATAATTGCATATGAGAAAGGTCTCCGCACGTTGGGTGCCAAAAATGTTAACCGACGAGTAGGGTTGAGCGACCTTGACCTTTTTAGAGTCGAGTCGTGTTTCGCGAAACCCGACTATCTCAGAAGTCGAGTCGAGTGGAATCGGCCGATTATCGCGAAAAGTCGGGTATCGCCCGAAACACGAAACCCAATGCAAGTCAATGGGGGAGCATAGTCGGCAGTGAGTGGAGGCCAGGAAAACACCTACACTGCCCATTTTAATGGCAAAAACATCCATTCTTGTTACTGAAGCTTGTCAATCGTAATTTAGCTTATAATAATTGGAAGGCATTTGAAATTGGGGGTCATTTGGCTAAAGTTGTGGGGGGTATAGCTGGTTCCAGTAATTAGTGGGCCCAGGAAATCTGGAACACGTCACGGCAGTGGAGCAGGGAGAGGTAAGTATTTAAACTTTCCAAGTGCTGTGATCCTGAGCAACCAGGGGGGGCCCACTAGTTGGCATTGGCACTGGCACAGGGCCCCTCAAAGTACAGAGGTGTGTTTGCACGGCGGGGGCGCCTCCCACCGGCAGCAACACTTTTGCATACTATGAGAGGCTCTGTGCCAGTGACGTTGCCAACTAGTATTCCTCCCCCCACCTGATGAAGGAACCTGCACTTTCATCTGCACCTTCCTCTTTGTCCCCGTGTAAGGTGGTATGGTATGCGGGAAGAGGAACCTGACTTTCAGCAGGGTCACAATCTTGCTGTGTAGCGTGCATGGGGAATTTTGCGTTATGGGTCAATGTACCAGCAGACTCATCTATCACTGGCTGGGCAATGGGCAGGATGAGGAGGAAACACAGATATAGGCCCAAAGAATAAAGTTGGCTAAATGCAGTTCAAAATTGGTAACACAGGACTAACCAGGGGGCATTGCAGAGGAGGACAACTGGAATGAGAGGCTGACACAGAGAGTAGGCCCAAATCAGTAAGTAGTCGAAATGCAGTTCAAAATTGGCAACCGTAGTAAACAGGCGGCACAGCTTTGTTCAGTGGAGGAGAACAGCAAGGAGTGGCAGACACCGATAGTAGGCCCCAAACCAACTAGTAGGCCAAACGCAGTCTAACATTAACAACTACTTAACGAGAGCCTGAAAATGGAATTTCAGGACAGGAAACCAGGAGAACAGCAAGGAGCGGCAGACACTGTTAGTAGGCCCCAAACCAACTAGTACGCCAAATGCAGTTGTTCCATTCAACAACTACTAAACGAGAGCCTGAAGATAGAAGCTCAGGAAAGGCAACCTGGAGAACACCTTGGAGTGGAACACACCGTCTCTACACCCCATACCCAATTTGTAGGCCTAATGCAGCGTAGTTTCCAACAACTACTAAACGAGAGCATTAAGATCGAAGCAATGGCGAGGAAACCTGGGGAACACCTTGGAGTGGAACACACCATCTCTCTACACCCCATACCCATTTTGTAGGCCTAATGCAGTGTAGTTTCCAACAACTACTAAATGAGAGCCTGAAGATAGAAGCTCAGGAAAGGCAACCTGGGGAACACCTTGGAGTGGAACACACCATCTCTCTACACCCCATACCCAATTTGTTGGCCTAATGCAGTGTAGTTTCCAACAACTACTAAACGGGAGCCTGAAGATAGAAGCTCAGGAAAGACAACCTGGGGAACACCTTGGAGTGCAACACACCATCTCTCTACACCCCATACCCAATTTGTAAGCCTAATGCAGCGTAGTTTCCAACAACTACTAAACGAGAGCATTAAGATCGAAGCAATGGCGAGGAAACCTGGGGAACACCTTGGAGTGGAACACACCATCTCTCTACACCCCATACCCATTTTGTAGGCCTAATGCAGTGTAGTTTCCAACAACTACTAAACGAGAGCCTGAAGATAGAAGCTCAGGAAAGGCAACCTGGGGAACACCTTGGAGTGCAACACACCATCTCTCTACACCCCATACCCAATTTGTATGCCTAATGCAGCGTAGTTTCCAACAACTACTAAACGAGAGCATTAAGATCGAAGCAATGGCGAGGATACCTGGGGAACACCTTGGAGTGGAACACACCATCTCTCTACACCCCATACCCATTTTGTAGGCCTAATGCAGTGTAGTTTCCAACAACTACTAAACGAGAGCCTGAAGATAGAAGCTCAGGAAAGGCAACCTGGGGAACACCTTGGAGTGCAACACACCATTTCTCTACACCCCATACCCAATTTGTAGGCCTAATGCAGTGTAGTTTCCAACAACTACTAAACGAGAGCCAGAAGATCGAAGCATTGGAGAGGAAACCTGGGGAACACCTTGGAGTGCAACACACCATCTCTCTACACCCCATACCCAATTTGTAGGCCTAATGCAGTGTAGTTTCCAACAACTACTAAACGAGAGCATTAAGATCGAAGCAATGGCGAGGAAACCTGGGGAACACCTTGGAGTGGAACACACCATCTCTCTACACCCCATACCCAATTTGTAGGCCTAATGCAGTGTAGTTTTCTACAACTACTAAACGAGAGTCGGAAGACCGAAGCAATGTGGACGAAACCTGGGGAACACCTTGGAGTGGAACACACCATCTCTCTACACCCCATACCCAATTTGTAGGCCTAATGCAGTGTAGTTTTCTACAACTACAAAACGAGAGTCGGAAGACCGAAGCAATGTGGACGAAACTTGGGGCACACCTTGGGGCGGCAGACACCGTTAGTAGGCCCTACCAAAGTTGTAGCCCCAATGCAGTTTTAAAATTCCTAGAGGCTGAAAACAAGACTATTGACGCTCAGCTTTTTTCAAAGGAACACAGCTGTATTGAGTGGCGCAGACAGACACAGGTAGTAGGCCTTAAACCAAAAATGTGGCTCACTGCAGCTTAAAAAAGGTTACAGGGGTACACAGGCAGCATTGCTCTGGGCAGTGGAGGACAATTTCAATAATGGACCGCAGACAGACTTTGTATGCCTACTATTAAAAAAAGGATGCTCTATGCAATAAAAAATAGGTTCCATGGGTACACGGGCAGCAGTGGTCTGGTCAGTGTAGGAGTAGTAGAAAGAACGGGCCGCAGACAGGCTTCGAAGGCCTAACATAATAAAATAGGCTGGCTGTAGGCAATTTAAAATTGGTTCCAGGGGTACACGGGCAGCAGTAGACAGGTCAGTGGAGGCCTAGTGGAAGGAGGGAGCGCAGACAGGCTTCGAAGGCCTAACATAATAAAATTGGACAGGCTGTAGGCACTTTATAATTGGTTCCAGGGGTACACGGGCAGCAGTAGACAGGTCAGTGTAGTAGTAGTTGAAAGAACGGGCCGCAGACAGGCTTCGAAGGCCTAACATAATAAAATGGGCTGGCTGTAGGCAATTTAAAATTGGTTCCAGGGGTACACGGGCAGCAGTAGAAAGGTCAGAGGAGGCCTAGTGGAAGGAGGGACCGCAGACAAGCTTCGAAGGCCTAACAGAATAAAATTGGACAGGCTGTAGGCACTTTATAATTGGTTCCAGGGGTACACGGGCAGCAGTAGACAGGTCAGTGTAGTAGTAGTTGAAAGAACGGGCCGCAGACAGGCTTCGAAGGCCTAACATAATAAAATGGGCTGGCTGTAGGCAATTGAAAATTGGTTCCAGGGGTACACGGGCAGCAGTAGACAGGTCAGTGGAGGCCTAGTGGAAGGAGGGACCGCAGACAGGCTTCGAAGGCCTAACATAATAAAATGGGCTGGCTGTAGGCAATTTAAAATTGGTTCCAGGGGTACACGGGCAGCAGTAGACAGGTCAGTGGAGGCCTAGTGGAAGGAGGGAGCGCAGACAGGCTTCGAAGGCCTAAGAGAATAATATTGGACAGGCTGTAGGCACTTTATAATTGGTTCCAGGGGTACACGGGCAGCAGTAGACAGGTCAGTGTAGTAATAGTTGAAAGAACGGGCCGCAGACAGGCTTCGAAGGCCTAACATAATAAAATGGGCTGGCTGTAGGCAATTTAAAATTGGTTCCAGGGGTACACGGGCAGCAGTAGACAGGTCAGTGGAGGCCTAGTGGAAGGAGGGACCGCAGACAGGCTTCGAAGGCCTAACATAATAAAATGGGCTGGCTGTAGGCAATTTAAAATTGGTTCCAGGGGTACACGGGCAGCAGTAGACAGGTCAGTGGAGGCCTAGTGGAAGGAGGGAGCGCAGACAGGCTTCGAAGACCTAAGAGAATAAAATTGGACAGTCTGTAGGCACTTTATAATTGGTTCCAGGGGTACACGGGCAGCAGTAGACAGGTCAGTGTAGTAGTAGTTGAAAGAACGGGCCGCAGACAGGCTTCGAAGGCCTAACATAATAAAATGGGCTGGCTGTAGGCAATTGAAAATTGGTTCCAGGGGTACACGGGCAGCAGTAGACAGGTCAATGGAGGCCTAGTGGAAGGAGGGACCGCAGACAGGCTTCGAAGGCCTAACATAATAAAATGGGCTGGCTGTAGGCAATTTAAAATTGGTTCCAGGGGTACACGGGCAGCAGTAGACAGGTCAGTGGAGGCCTAGTGGAAGGAGGGAGCGCAGACAGGCTTCGAAGGCCTAAGAGAATAAAATTGGACAGGCTGTAGGCACTTTATAATTGGTTCCAGGGGTACACGGGCAGCAGTAGACAGGTCAGTGTAGTAATAGTTGAAAGAACGGGCCGCAGACAGGCTTCGAAGGCCTAACATAATAAAATGGGCTGGCTGTAGGCAATTTAAAATTGGTTCCAGGGGTACACGGGCAGCAGTAGACAGGTCAGTGGAGGCCTAGTGGAAGGAGGGACCGCAGACAGGCTTCGAAGGCCTAACATAATAAAATGGGCTGGCTGTAGGCAATTTAAAATTGGTTCCAGGGGTACACGGGCAGCAGTAGACAGGTCAGTGGAGGCCTAGGTTTAAGGAGGGAGCGCAGACAGGCTTCGAAGACCTAAGAGAATAAAATTGGACAGGCTGTAGGCACTTTATAATTGGTTCCAGGGGTACACGGGCAGCAGTAGACAGGTCAGTGTAGTAGTAGTTGAAAGAACGGGCCGCAGACAGGCTTCGAAGGCCTAACATAATAAAATGGGCTGGCTGTAGGCAATTTAAAATTGGTTCCAGGGGTACACGGGCAGCAGTAGACAGGTCAGTGGAGGCCTAGTGGAAGGAGGGACCGCAGACAGGCTTCGAAGGCCTAACAGAATAAAATTGGACAGGCTGTAGGCAATTTATAATTGGTTCCAGGGGTACACGGGCAGCAGTAGACAGGTCAGTGTAGTAGTAGTTGAAAGAACGGGCCGCAGACAGGCTTCGAAGGCCTAACATAATAAAATGGGCTGGCTGTAGGCAATTGAAAATTGGTTCCAGGGGTACACGGGCAGCAGTAGACAGGTCATTGGAGGCCTAGTGGAAGGAGGGACCGCAGACAGGCTTCGAAGGCCTAACAGAATAAAATTGGACAGGCTGTAGGCACTTTATAATTGGTTCCAGGGGTACACGGGCAGCAGGAGACAGGTCAGTGGAGGCCTAGTGGAAGGAGAAACCGCACACAGGCTTTGAAGGCCTAACATAGTAAAATGGGCTGGCTGTAGGCAATTTAAAATTGGTTCCAGGGGTAGACGGGCAGCAGTGGTCTGGTCAGCGGAGGCCGATTGTAATGAGTGTCTGCCAGTTACTAGTCCAAAAGAATAAATAAATGTGAATGTCTCGCATTAAAACAAAACGAAAACACTAAAGGGTGCAATCATTAGGTTCAGGGGTGGGATCCTCTGCGTAGTTTCAGACCTACTAATTTAGCGCAAAGTATTTACTGTGGTAAATAGAGGACACTGCCCCTGACTTTGTTAAGTACCATCATACATGTCAACACAATGGTATTGTCAGTGGCAGGAATGGAAGGATGTCAGCGCATAGACTAAACATTGGTGGAAGTGTGAGAGATAACTGTGGAAGTGGTAGAGCACTGTTTGACCTGGGGTTGGGTGAACTCTCTTGTGGACGGCGGTACAGGCCCAGGGCCCCTCATGTTACAAGTGTGTCTGACGTTGGGTGCGCACCACCATCGCCAGAGACACTTTATTGTACTATGAGGGACCCAGTGGCAGTGCCATCAACCAAAAGCGGGCACACCCACCTCTTCAGACAAACAGCACTCTCACGGGTGCTTGCGCCAAGTCGCGATACCACGGCCCCGTGTGGGGAGTTTGGCCATTTAGGGAGGTGTAAACATGTCGTATGCTGGACAATCAGCTGCAGCAAATTAGACATTAGAAAAGTAATTCACAGTAGTCCACAGGCAAGAGCTTTTCATAGGAAAGCTAGGTGTCTGCCGGGCAACGTGGGGCAAAAGAATTCGAAATCCAGTTGTGGTTCATTTTAATGAATGTTAGATCATCAACATTTTGGGTAGCCAGACGAGTCCTTTTTTCGGTTAATATTGAACCTGCAGCATTGAATACTCTTTCTGATAGGACACTAGCTGCCGGGCAAGCAAGCTCCTGCAATGCATATTCTGCCAATTCTGGCCAGGTGTCTAATTTTGATGCCCAGTAATCAAATGGGAATTACGGCTGAGGGAGAACATCGATAAGGGATGAAAAATAGTAACATATGGGATAGCTGACGCACCACTGCAATATGCAGATATAATACAGGTCCTTCTCAAAAAATTAGCATATAGTGTTAAATTTCATTATTTACCATAATGTAATGATTACAATTAAACTTTCATATATTATAGATTCATTATCCACCAACTGAAATTTGTCAGGTCTTTTATTGTTTTAATACTGATGATTTTGGCATACAACTCCTGATAACCCAAAAAACCTGTCTCAATAAATTAGCATATCAAGAAAAGGTTCTCTAAACGACCTATTACCCTAATCTTCTGAATCAACTAATTAACTCTAAACACATGCAAAAGATACCTGAGGCTTTTATAAACTCCCTGCCTGGTTCATTACTCAAAACCCCCATCATGGGTAAGACTAGCGACCTGACAGATGTCAAGAAGGCCATCATTGACACCCTCAAGCAAGAGGGTAAGACCCAGAAAGAAATTTCTCAACAAATAGGCTGTTCCCAGAGTGCTGTATCAAGGCACCTCAATGGTAAGTCTGTTGGAAGGAAACAATGTGGCAGAAAACGCTGTACAACGAGAAGAGGAGACCGGACCCTGAGGAAGATTGTGGAGAAGGACCGATTCCAGACCTTGGGGAACCTGAGGAAGCAGTGGACTGAGTCTGGTGTGGAAACATCCAGAGCCACCGTGCACAGGCGTGTGCAGGAAATGGGCTACAGGTGCCGCATTCCCCAGGTAAAGCCACTTTTGAACCATAAACAGCGGCAGAGGCGCCTGACCTGGGCTACAGAGAAGCAGCACTGGACTGTTGCTAAGTGGTCCCAAGTACTTTTTTCTGATGAAAGCAAATTTTGCATGTCATTCGGAAATCAAGGTGCCAGAGTCTGGAGGAAGACTGGGGAGAAGGAAATGCCAAAATGCCTGAAGTCCAGTGTCAAGTACCCACAGTCAGTGATGGTGTGGGGTGCCATGTCAGCTGCTGGTGTTGGTCCACTGTGTTTCATCAAGGGCAGGGTCAATGCAGCTAGCTATCAGGAGATTTTGGAGCACTTCATGCTTCCATCGGCTGAAATGCTTTATGGAGATGAAGATTTCATTTTTCAGCACGACCTGGCACCTGCTCACAGTGCCAAAACCACTGGTAAATGGTTTACTGACCATGGTATTACTGTGCTCAATTGGCCTGCCAACTCTCCTGACCTGAACCCCATAGAGAATCTGTGGGATATTGTGAAGAGAAAGTTGAGAGACGCAAGACCCAACACTCTGGATGAGCTTAAGGCCGCTATTGAAGCATCCTGGGCCTCCATAACATCTCAGCAGTGTCACAGGCTGATTGCCTCCATGCCACGCCGCATTGAAGCAGTCATTTCTGCCAAAGGATTCCCAACCAAGTATTGAGTGCATAACTGAACATTATTATTTGATGGTTTTTTTGTTTGTTATTAAAAAACACTTTTATTTGATTGGATGGGTGAAATATGCTAATTTATTGAGACAGGTTTTTTGGGTTATCAGGAGTTGCATGCCAAAATCATCAGTATTAAAACAATAAAAGACCTGACAAATTTCAGTTGGTGGATAATGAATCTATAATATATGAAAGTTTAATTGTAATCATTACATTATGGTAAATAATGAAATTTAACACTATATGCTAATTTTTTGAGAAGGACCTGTATATAAAGGGGGTGCAAGACTGATGGCTAATAATGCAAACTAACAAAAGCACAAGAAACAAGAGCCATCAAAATATCTGCACACCACCAAAGTTATGATAAAAATAATATAAGCTTTATTGGGAACATAATTAAAAACATCTAAAATCACACATAACCTCCGTGCAGATGCCCCTGTGAACACTGTATGCCAAAATATACATAGATATATAAACGTATGAAATCTTCCAGACGTGTCCCTGCCCTCTGCACTTAATATTATTAATGTAACTATATATAGTCAAAATTTGAAATGAACACGCTGTATACAACCATATAACAACAAATATGCACACAGTCAAGTATAATACAAGCCACACAGCATGCAAATAGCATGCAACACCCCACCACAATATGCAGCTTCCAGCAAAAAAACCCCTATGGACCCAGATGAGCAGATAAAATAAACTGCCCTAGATATCCAAAGAAAGGGACAGGGGAAGATGTCCAAATATGTACACAGAAATACCCTGCATAGTCTGAACCTAGGAGTGGTTAAAAGGTGAAAATAGTGCTGGAGAAAGCACCATAGGATAAATCCTGCTGCAGGAGGCTGTGAGGCTGAATAGTCACAGGGCAAATGCGACTGGAGGAGAAGCCCAACGCGTGTCGCTGTTCTAGGACGAAGCTTCACTTTCAACTAACCGGTAGGGCATCATCTCTAACGAGATTAGTCTAGCTATGTGGGCGTTAAAACCCTGTGTACGCGGATGCGAGGATAAGTACTTCCTTTTTCTAACCAGAGTCTCATGTAGGGTGAGCTGGACTGGAGAGCTGGAGATCGTGGAACTTGCAGGTGTGCCGGTGGACATGGCAGACTGAGAGACGGTTGGAGACAGTATTGTTTCCTCCGGTGCCCTAGATGCAATATTTCCTCCTACAAAACTGGTGATTCCCTGACCCTGACTGCTTTTGGCTGGCAAAGAAACCTGCACAGATACTGCCGGTGGTGCGGAAAATGGTGGCCTTATAGTGACGGAAGGGATGTTGCGTTGCTGACTAGCTTCATTGGCCGAGGGTGCTACAACCTTAAGGGATGTTTGGTAGTTAGTCCAGGCTTGAAAATGCATGGTGGTTAAATGTCTATGCATGCAACTTGTATTGAGACTTTTCAGATTCTGACCTCTGCTTAAGCTAGTTGAACATTTTTGACAGATGACTTTGCGCTGATCAATTGGATGTTGTTTAAAAAAATGCCAGACTGCACTCTTCCTAGCATCGGATCCCTTTTCAGGGATTGCAGACTGAGCTTTAACCGGATGGCCACGCTGTCCTCCAACAGGTTTTGGCTTTGCCACGCGTTTTGGGCCAGATACGGGCCTGGCAGATGGAACCTTTTGCGATGTTGATGCCTGCTGCGGCCCCTCCTCCACCTCCGCTTCTGAACTACTGCCGCCTGCACCCTGTTCCCCCAATGGCTGCCAATCGGGGTCAACAACAGGGTCATCTATTACCTCCTCTTCTAGCTCGTGTGCAACTTCGTCTGTGTCACCGTGTCGGTCGGTGGTATAGCGTTCGTGACGGGGCAACATAGTCTCATCAGGGTCTGATTGTGGATCAGTACCCTGCGAGGGCAATGTTGTGGTCTGAGTCAAAGGACCAGCATAGTAGTCTGGCTGTGGCTGTGCATCAGTGCACTCCATGTCAGAATCTACTTGTAATGGGCATGGCCTGTTAACTGTTTCACTTTCTAAGCCAGGGACGGTATGTGTAAAGAGCTCCATGGAGTAACCCGTTGTGTCGCCTGCTGCCTCCTTCTCTCTTGTTGTTGTTTTTGCTGAAGAGGACAATGAAGCGACTTGTCCCTGACCGTGAACATCCACAAGTGACGCGCTGCTTTTACATTTACCAGTTTCAGAAGAGGAGGCAAAAGAGCTAGAGGCTGAGTCTGCAAGGTAAGCCAAAACTTGCTGTTGCTGCTCCGGCTTTAAAAGCGGTTTTCCTACTCCCAGAAAAGAGAACGTTCGAGGCCTTGTGTAGCCAGACGACGAACCTGGCTCCACAGCTCCATACTTAGGTGGAATATTTTTTTCCCACGACCACCTGATGCTCCACTACCACTACCATCATTACCAGCTGACAATAAACGCCCACGGCCACGACCTTTTGCACCAGACTTCCTCATTGTTTTAAAAACTTAACCAAAGTAACTTTATTTGTTGCTGTCAAACAACTTACACGGTGACCTATAACGTCAGTATGATTTCAATATCCCTTTACAGGTTGGTGAGACCACAAGGAAAATCAGGCACAATGTTACACACTCTGTTTTCTGTGGCACCAAATCACAGAGATGCCACACACGCAGGACTGTCACTCAAGCACAAATGTCAATATTAATCTACCACCAATTTTTTTTTTTTTCAGGGAGACTTTAGAAACAAAATAAAATAAAATGATTTTTTCAGGAAGAATTTAGAAACCAAATAAATTAAAATGATTTTTTCAATGACAATTTAGAAATCAAATTAAAAAAAATAAAAAAAGGCTTTCTATGCCCCACTGAGTGAGAGATGGCACACACATGAGTCAGGAGTGGCACACAAGCACAGAGGCCAATACTTTTCTCCCACTGATTGATGTAGTGATTTTTTCAGGTAGATTTTGGAACCCAAATCAAGCCAAAAAATTAATAGGCTTTCTATGGCCCACAATTTGAGAAAGAGAGAGAGAGATGGCACACCCAGGAGTCAAGACTGGCACACAAGCAGAAAGGGCAATATTAATCTCCCACTGTTTTATTTAATTTTTTTTTTTCAGGGAGACTTTAGAAACAAAATAAAATAAAATGATTTTTTTCAGGAAGAATTTAGAAACCAAATAAAATAAAATGATTTTTTCAATGACAATTTAGAAACCAAATAAAAAAAAATAAAAAAAAGGCTTTCTATGCCCCACTGAGTGAGAGATGGCACACAAAGGAGTCAGGAGTGGCACACAAGCCCAGAGGCCAATATTTTTCTCCCACTGATTGATGTATTGATTTTTTCAGGTAGATTTTGGAACCCAAATCAAGCCAAAAAATTAATAGGCTTTCTATGGCCCACAATTTGAGAGAGAGAGAGAGAGAGATGGCACACCCAGGAGTCAAGACTGGCACACAAGCAGAAAGGGCAATATTAATCTCCCACTGTTTTATTTTATTATTTTTTTCAGGGAGACTTTAGAAACAAAATAAAATAAAATGATTTTTTCAGGAAGAATTTAGAAACCAAATAAAATAAAATGATTTTTTCAATGACAATTTAGAAACCAAATAAAAAAAAATAAAAAAAGGCTTTCTATGCCCCACTGAGTGAGAGATGGCACACACAGGAGTCAGGAGTGGCACACAAGCCCAGAGGCCAATATTTTTCTCCCACTGATTGATGTAGTGATTTTTTCAGGTAGATTTTAGAACCCAAATCAAGCAAAAAAATAAATAGGCTTTCTATGGCCCACTGAGTGAGAGATGGCACACACAGGAGTCAGGAGTGGCACACAAGCCCAGAGGCCAATATTTTTCTCCCACTGATTGATGTAGTGATTTTTTCAGGTAGATTTTAGAACCCAAATCAAGCAAAAAAATAAATAGGCTTTCTATGGCCCACTGAGTGAGAGATGGCACACACAGGGATGGCACTCTAGCAGAAATGCCAATCTTAATCTCCCACAAAAAAAAAAAAAAAACAGGGACTGTCCTACAATTACTATCTCCCTGCAGTAATCTCAGCCAGGTATGGCAGGCAGCAATAAGGAGTGGACTGATGCACAAATTAAATAAAAAGTGTGGACAAACAAAATAGATAGCTGTGCAGAAAGGAAGGAACAAGAGGATTTGTGCTTTGAAAAAAGCAGTTGGTTTGCACAGCGGCATACACACAGCAATGCAGCTATCAGGGAGCCTTCTAGGGCAGCCCAATGAGCTACAGCGCTAAGGAAAAAAAAAAATGTAGCTTCCACTGTCCCTGCACACCGAAGGTGGTGTTGGACAGTGGAAATCGCTACAGCACAAGCAGTTTGGTGGTTAATGGACCCTGCCTAACGCTATCCCTGCTTCTGACGAAGCGGCAGCAACCTCTCCCTAAGCTCAGATCAGCAGCAGTAAGATGGCGGTCGGCGGGAACGCCCCTTTATAGCCCCTGTGACGCCGCAGACAGCAAGCCAATCACTGCAATGCCCTTCTCTAAGATGGTGGGGACCAGGACCTATGTCATCACACTGCCCACACTCTGCGTTCACCTGCATTGGCTGAGAAATGGCGCTTTTCGCGTCATTGAAACGCGACTTTGGCGCGAAAGTCGAGTACCGCATGGCCGACCCGCACAGAGGTCGGATCGGGTTTCATGAAACCCGACTTTGCCAAAAGTCGGCGACTTTTGAAAATGAATGACCCGTTTTGCTCAACCCTACCGACGAGCAAAAGAAGAAATGAGTTGACATTTCAATAGCAAATCTCGAAAAGTTCCAAGCAGACAAGGAAATTTTTTTGTCACGTTTTTTGACCATGGACAAGACCCGGATCCACCACTTTGATCCCGAAACTAAACAATAATCGATGACGTGGAAACGAGCCGACGAACCAACGCCAAAGAAATTCAAAGTGTCAAGCTCAGCAGGGAAGGTTATGGCGTCCGTTTTTTGGGACGATGAAGGAATTATTATGGTGGACTATTTGGAGAAGGGAGCCACTATTACGGGCTCCTACTACGCAGAACAAATAAGAAGATTGCGGGAGGCTATCAAGGAGAAAAGGCGCGGTAAACTGCGGGCTGGAGTGCTGTTTCACCAAGATAACGCGTCGGCTCACAAAGCTGCAGTTGCCATGGCTACCATTCAAGAAGCGGGCTTTGAACTGGTGGAACACCCCCCCTAATGGCCAGATCTAGCCCTCAGTGACTTCTTTCTCTTTCCTCGACTCAAGGAACACCTCCGGGGCAAGAAATTTGATGACAATAGCGACGTGATAACCGCTGTTGGGGATTTTTTTGAGGGTCAAGATCAAGAATTTTTTTCTAAGGGAATTCTAAGTTTAGAAAAGAGATGGACTAAATGTATAGACTTGATAGGAGACTATGTAAAAAAGTAAAAAAATTTTTTGACTATATTCATTGTGTTTAGTATTGATTATCATTACTTTTGGATCGCCCCTCGTATACATGACAAGGAGTTATGTGTTGTTGAATAATACGCAAATTGATAGGTATCAGGAAATTTATTTCTCCATAAAGCGCAACCTCTTTAATGAAGAATTCCAAATTTGTTATGTTCCCTTCTTTTCTAATGGTGTGTCCCTCTATCCCAATGGGAGTCCATAATGTTGTTTACATCTTCAATAATCAAGAGCGGAGTCCCCTGATTAGATGCAGATAAAGCTAATTTTTTTTGCATATCATTACCAGAATATGGAGGTGGGACATAGATGAAAACAATGTATGTCATGTCACTGTATTAAATATCTTACCAGTTAAATATACAAATCGTCCTTCGGCATCTATTTTTTCTTTAATTAGGTTAAATGGTAAATGGTAAAGAAGCATAAACCATTATAGAGAATCCCCTAAAATATGAAGATAAGATGGAGTGGTAAGCCTGCACCCATCTCTTCTTCATATTTTAAGGCCTCTGGTGTGCTTCTTGCAAACATACTATAGAGGGATTTTGTCCCATCTGAAAGACCCCTGACATTCTAGCTTATAATCTCAATTTTTCAAGACATTATTGCTTGGCTCATATACAGTATTGTACTTAGGATCTTGTTGTGAATGCCATTAGATTGTGCCTTTATTATATGTCGGTACGGAGAAAAACTAAAAAACTTTATAAGATTTTCAAGTTTTATAGCTACCCCATCAGGAAAATATACTATATAAATCATAAGCATGATTTATCTGCTGCATCTTCTTCCACCACTCTCTTAAGTACTCTACAGCTTCAATTGGCATCATGACGTATTTGTCTTTTGTGTTGCTTTAGCCACTTCATGGCCTCTTCCAGACCTGGAAAAAATGGGTTTCTTTCAGAGCAACCAATCATAGATGAGCTGGATACAACATGGAATATGACAATCCCAAGTTCCTTAGGCGTCTTTTAACCTCCGAGAATTTCATCCTTTGTTTTTGCACCTCAAATCAGTCGTATCTCTGGCTTTCGTCAGTATAGTGTCTTGATCCCTATATTGCAGAATTTTTGCCAGCATTGGTCTAGGAGGGTGACCCAGTGACAGGGGTCTGAAAGGGATCCAGTGGGCTCTCTCCACTGCAAACAGTGCAGACAGGACTTCTGTACCAAATTTGTTTTTAAGCGAGTTTTCAATTAATTCAGTAGGAGCTTTCCCTTCTGTTTTTTTTTGGGGGGGAATCCCTATTATTCTAAAATTATTCCATCTCAGGTGATTTTCAAGGTTGATTGTTTTAGCAATTGATTCAGAAATACACTGGACTGACCTCTCCTGGATCCTCTTAATATTGGTAATGTCATCCTCATTTGAGCCCACTTTGTCTTCCACTGCACTTGTCCTTCCTGTTACTGTTTTAAGATCTGCTTTTATATTATAATTGTCCTCTTTAATGCCACCCATTTGCTGAGTCAGAGTACTGAATGTGGCTTTGCAAAAGGATACCACCGCAAATACATTCTTAATAGTGGGTTCTGGTGATTCTCCATTCTCCTCAGATTGCTGCATAGAGTTATCCTCATGCTTGTCAGACACTGCAGGCTCTGCTGGGAGCAGTTGTTCTTCCCCTTTCTCCTCTGATAGTTCATCATCAGGAGTGTTACTTAGCAGGCTGGCAGCTTTCAGCATATTAGTAGCCTCATTCTCCAAATGAGCAACTATCTCCAATTTAGCAGCTTCTTCAAGCCTCTTTACAAGGGCTGCATTAGCTTGTGAAGCCCCTGCCTTGGCATTGGCAACATCTTGATTCTGAGTGTTTACCATGGCTCCAGGATCCTTCATTATCCTCCAGGAACTCTCCCCCTTTGTCCTGATGTGTTAGATAAGTGTTTAAGAGCAAAGATCAGGGTAAAAGCTTTAAATCTCAGCAGTTGTTCTCTGTGCTGCTTCCTACTTCATGCTGTGCTAGGCCACAGCCCCCATCATGTAGTTAAGAATGAAAAAAACCAGATACTTCACTGTGGTCCTTGCTGTTTCATCACTGTGTCACGAGTGGTTCCTGTCCTCCTGGAACATCTGGGGTTAGAAGATAACAACCCTTTCTATTCTGCTTAGAAACTTTCAGCTCTATCTCACAGCTGTTCTTGACCTGGTCATTTCCTCTAGCTATAAAATCTGGCCAGACCTTCTCTTCCTTGCCAGTGAAAGTTTTACTTCCTAGCACTTTGGATTCGCTGTGCTGAGTTGGAGATCGCTGGTACTGCTGGAGATTGTTGCATGCTGTTTTTGGTTGTATCCTTTCCTCATTGTCCTATTCCCATTTGATTGGTACACTCTTACCCTTCTTTATATACCTCCCTACTTTTGGTGAGTGTTTTGTATGTTAGTTGCTTTTTGTTTTCCGGTTGTCTTACAAGTTTATACACTAGCATATCTGTTTCAGGCCCACTGGTTGAGTGGGAGAGGACAGCTTTGGGAATAACAGGAGAACAGTAAGGCTGGTGGCTCAAACCTCCTCACCTTCAGAGCTTGCATTGGGAGCAGGGAAAGTTAAGGCTCCAGTCCTAGGGATGGTTCAGGGCCCCTATCCCGAAACACGTAAAGTCACAGCATGACATAGTCACTGGCCCCACATTTTTTATATCTTAATATGAATTCCATTGCTAACCTTGTGGGGCAGCTTCAGTGTCTGTCTTTTGACAGACCCCATTTGTGAAATCAGATTGAACCCTTGCCATCATGGCCCCGAAAATGTTTGCTTACCAACGCATTTCGTTTTTATAAACTCATCAGGGGAAGGGGAATAAAGTGGGTATGTTAGCGTTAAAAGCCCATTACAAAAGTGGGGGGTTGATCGGCCCACTTTTGTAATAGGATTTTAGCGCTAACATACCCACTTTATTCCCCTTCCCCTGATGAGTTTGGAAAAACGAAATGCGTTGGTAAGCAAACATTTTCGGGGCCATGATGGCAAGGGTTCAATCTGATTTCACAAATGGGGTAATGTATGGACGAGAATAGTTCCTCCCCCTCTGAATGTTTCTCCCTTATAGCCCTTTGAATTTTGGACAAAACAAGGGAAAATAAGGTGAGCTCTTTCTGGTTTATTTGACATAATCCGAGGTGAATTTAATAAAGGAAAGCAAGCTGAGAACTTTCCTATTAATATGAATGACATTTGATTCAGATGCTGATTGATGTCGTTTGACAAAGGACTGCTTTCTTTGCATAATTATGAACTTCTTTTGTGATTTGAGCTAACAGTATTGGTGAGGAATTGTTTCCATTTTTGATCTCTTTGGATCTAAAGCTATTTGTATGGTCAGCAAATCAGCCTGACATTCTCACCATATGTTTGTTTGAAAGCTGCTTACTGTATATGGTCAGCCATCTAGCTTGACATTTACTCTATATGTTTGTTTGTTGTCTTTGTGCCCCATTGGGGTCCTTTTAATAAGTATTTAATAAAAGTTATTATATTTTTAATTAACCACACCCTGTTGAAACATTACAATTCTGGATTGGTGGTCATTGCTTTTTGACTTCTTCAAGGAGATCCTCAATCCTGGGCCTTCTCACTCAGCCAACTCATTGCCACTCCGGTCAGTGGATGGAATTTTTTCGGCTCTTGGCCTCCTTTTTGATAACCTGGAATGGGTCTCCCTTGAGGAATCTAAACTACTTAAGAACAAGAAGGGAGTCTGACCAGCAGAGGAATTTTGTTCCAAATTCCGTAGATGGGCTACTGATACTCAGTAAAATGATCCTGCCCTTTAGAGTCAGTTTTGTCAGGACTTGTCTGAACTGTTAAAGGATGTATTAATGCAGTACGAAACTCATTCATTGTTGAACGCAATGGCTCTTGCTATATGTATGGATAGACAGCTCAGGAAATAGAACTGTAGTGACCCCATCCCCTGTGGTTCTTCATTAAAAAAAATGAAATTCTCCCTGTGTGCTCCCAAGTTTCTTGCGGGTTGCCACAAAACATGGGTGTGTTTTTACTGTGGCAAAAAGGGTAATTTCATTGGGGTTTGTCCATCTGTACCGAAACACTAGAAACCATTGGAAAACTTCTGACCCCATGTTGCGTTGTGAATTACAACCTGGGTGTATATACTTACTTTGCAGTTGTGGCTCAGTTTATCTGTTTATCCTACCTGCAGAAGTGATTATCGGTACTGAAACTGAGACAATATCTGTCCTACATGGATAGTGGTTCAGAAGCCAATATGGTGGACGCTCAGTTCGCTCAGATTCATTGTCTCTCCTTTAGTAAGCTGAAGAAATCCATTTGCATATTTACAATAGACACTGCACCTCTAGATTGGGGAAGCTTTACACACAGCTCTTCATAGCAAGGTCCCTACTCCTACTATGTTGGGTCTTCCCTGGTTGACTATGCACAATCTGGTCATCGACTGGGAGGCCAAAGAGATAATTAAGTGTAGTGTAGTGATTTTTGCAAAAATAATTGCCTAGGTACAATTATCTCTAGTGTCTCCATTAAAAACATTCCATATTTTCTGTCTGATTTTGAGGAGATGTTCTCCAAAAAGGGGTGTCAAGACTGACTCCTCGTCATGTGTATGATTGTCCTCTGAACTTGCTTCTTGATGCAAAGTTGCCCAAGACCAGATTATTCAATCTGTCAGTTCCTAAGAGTCAGGAAATGAAAGACTTTATGGCCGGCGTCACACTAAACGTATGGAAAATCGGTACGAGCCTCCCTGCCGAGAGTCACACAAGTATTCTCCGTATGGTCATCCGTGTGTAATGCGTTTGCAATGCTATGATGCGATTTTCTCACACCTATGTATCCATATGACATGCATATGGCTTTACATTTCTCACTGATTTTCCCCATTGAATTAAATGGCTCAATGGTTTGAAATGAGGAAAATGTGTGCGTATTTGTCGCAAGCTAGACGGATGGTCTGTGTGGCGTCTGAGTTTTTCTCACATCCATAGGCTTGCATTGGCGAGTCTCAGATGATATACGCGTACAATCGCAGCATGCTGCAATTTAACACGCACGTCGAATACGCTTGAGAAAAAATAAGGTGATGTGAGATGCCCCATAGATTAACACTGGAACAAGTGCTATGCGATGTTTTCTCGCATAGCACTTGTCCGTATTCTATGGTAGTGTGACTCCGGCCTAAGTCTGAGAGTCTTGCCAAGGGACATATTAGGCTAGAGTCACAGTAAACATATGAAAAATTGGTCCGAGTCTCCCAGCCAAGAGTTTCACAAGTGTTCTCCATATGGACATCCATGTGTAATGCGATGATGCGATTTTCTTCCTCCCATGTATCCGTATGGCATCCGTATGACCTCCGTATGACATGCTTATTGCTAAAAAATGTATCTATACTATATTGCTCATCCATACAGTATTACATGTTCTTCGGTACTTTTCAGTGGTATCTAACCCTCCAAAATATTGGTCAGAAATGTATTGGTATTATATTGCTCATCCGTAGAGTATTATGTTTTCGTGGGTGCATTTTGGTGGTATCCAACTCTCCAAAATATTGTAAAAAAATACATCTGTATTATATTGCTCCTCCATACAGAATTATGTGATCTTGGAATATCCAAAAACTATAGACCAATGAATACATACGGTGTGCCTCCAGAATTACATAAACCAAACAAAATAGGAGTTGCAAACCCAAAAGTAAAATTTAAGATATTTTATTCATAACAGTTTAAAAGACAAAAAATTTTTTTTATACATATAATTATACAAAACAAGGGAAACTGAAACAAGGCAGAGTGACCTCAAAGCAATCCATATAATAAATAAAGTTGTCAGAACAAGTATACGCAAAGAAGAAAATGAATGCAACCAATATGAAGCAACTGTGCAACAGCAGGCTCTGGATTATACTGGACAATTTCCACAGAGTAAGCATGAGAATGCCAATAAAGTATAATTATGTAGACCACAAGGATATGTGTGTCAGTGACCCCTAAGTAAATAAAGGATATGTAAAGTGTTGCACAGTGTGCTAACTATAGTAGCTATACCATAGCGTGATAAATACTAATAAAGTGCCAGTGCATTCATTAGACTAGGTTAAAGTATGTATATTCATATAGGGGATATACAGAGATTATTAGCGAGACATTGGCATCATGTTATTACCTGCTGACAAGAGTATTGCCGTGAGGAAGATAACCCCGATGCGCGTTTCGCAACGTAGCTTCTTCTTGGGGGTCGTGATGAATGTTATGAATAAAATATCTTAAATTTTACTTTTGGGTTTGCAAATCCCTTTTTGTTTGGATTATGTGATCTTGGGTACATCTTGGTAGTAAATAATGTTCAAGAAAAGTTTGAAAAAATGTATTGGTATTACATTGCTCATTCATAAGGTATTATGTCTTCTTGGATACATTTTGGTGGCATCTAACCCTCCAAAAAATTGTTTAAAAATGTATCAGTATTATAATGCCCACTCGTGCAGTATTACTTGTTCATCAATACATTTTGATGGTGTCGAACTTTCAACAAAATTGTTAAAAAATGTATCAGTATGATATTGCTCACCCATAGGGTATTGTGTTTTCTTGGGTACATTTTGGGTATCTAACCCTTCAAAAAATTGTTGAAAAATGTATTGGTATTATATTGCTCATATATACAGTATTATGTTTTATTGGATACATTTTAGTGACATCTAACCCTCCAAAAAATTATTCATAAATATATTATTATATTGCTTATCCATAGAGTATTATGTATTCTTGGATGCATTTAGGTGGTATATAACCCTCAAAAAATGTTATAAAATGTATTGTTATTATATTGCTCATCAAAATAATATTATGTCTTCTTGGGTACATTTTGGTGGTATCTAACCCTCCAAAATATTGTTCAAAAATGTTTTGGTACTATATTACTCATCCACACAGTATTACGTGTTCTTGGGAATATTTTGGTGGTATATAACCTGCAAAAAAATTCTTCAAAAATGTATAGGTGCTATATTACTAATCCATAAAGTATTATGTGTTCTTGGGTGCATTTAGGTGATATCTAACCCTCCAAAAAATTGTTCAAAAATGTATCGGTATATTACTCATTTATAGTCAGTGACACTGACCACCACAGAGGGCGGCCTTTATTCCAGATACCTTAAGCCCCAGCTGGGACATCTGCCTTCAATATACCTAGGTTAATCCTGGCTATTTTTTCTATTTCCCAAGTGAGATTTGATAAAGACCCGGGAACAGGGTCGAAACATTGGTTTACCTTGGCACTTCATTGTAGTGATATTTTCCTGTGGTGAATGTTCAATAAACTTAAAATCTTTTTTTACTTGCAAACCGAAGCAAAAAATCACTTTTTTGAGTGTGGCTGCTACTCTCACTAGTTTTATATTCTGGAAATTGACATTATTAACAGAAAATGTTTTACAGTAATGAGTAATGTAAATCATTATGTATTCCACAGTAGCTGAAATCTACTGAGCAATATGGATGGGAGCTGACTATATACTCTTGAAAGAACATATACAATGCAATACATGAGTTCAAATCTAGTCACCTTGAAGTGATAACACAATTTTCTATCACCAGAACAACATGTAGCTATGCATTCAGTATGTGACTGTCATAATAAAATATATATGAAAAGGTTTAGGATAATTGACCTATACAGTGATAGTCAGACTATTAGTCAGTCGAGTCTAGGAGTGAAGCAAGAAAGCATTGTTTTCATTGTGTGCCCAGCTGCAATCTACTATATAGCTGTACATAAAGGATATGGATTTTGTCAATCTTGTCATCAGCAATCAGTCTGTGAGCAAGTAAAGGTCAATGCACAACTGATTCTATATCAGCAAGTGAGTGGAAACACATGAATTCAAATACAATAATAAAGGGACTATAATTTTTTGAATGAAAATATAGCCAGTTTGTATTTTTTCACAATTAAAAGATAGCATGATAACACAGAAAGTTTCATCCGACAATAACAAAAAGCCATAGAGTTTAGGGCAATATTTAATTTGAAAATGTGAGTTTAAATAGCTTGTAGTATAGGTTATTATTTATATTTAAAGCTTCACATACAGTCATGAGACAAACTACCATATGTACACGCTCTTTGAATTCTTAGGTTTTACATTCAGGACATAAAAAAATCTGATCCTTAAAAAATATTAAAATTAATTAAAACATAGACCAGTACACCTGTTAGTATAAGTAATAAGCACTGTGGCCATTAACAGACAAATATAACGTAGAATGAAAATAATAAATAGAAACACTGAAGTAAGCAAATACATTGTAAAAC
This sequence comes from Ranitomeya imitator, assembly GCF_032444005.1. NCBI lineage: Eukaryota > Metazoa > Chordata > Amphibia > Anura > Dendrobatidae > Ranitomeya > Ranitomeya imitator. The sequence goes on along the minus strand of NC_091282.1, from coordinate 1,076,294,629 downwards.
ATGTAAAAACGTAGACTACTTTGTTAAAAAAAAGTTATCATAAAAGCCATCTCACCATGACAATGTCTATTTAATCAGGATGGTCCCTGACTCTAGTAACTCACCTTCTTATATGCCAGCAGATCTCACAATAGACAGGGGCAGAGCTAGACCTGGGCCTGACTGTGTTTAACACCTGCCTGTGGAAAGCTGGATATACAAAGTGCCCAGACCAAGGCAGTATTAATATTAGATAAATACAATGACAGATGAACAACTCATTGTTAAATAAACAATGACATTTAGTTTAACAAAAACAAGGCCAAAAAGCAGACATGGTATGTAAAAAATGTATTGAACCATTATCACTTCCATAGAAATTAAGAAGGTAAGGCTACGTTCACATTAGCGTCGCGTCGCTGTTGCGTCGGCGACGCAGCGGCGACGCGCCCCTATGTTTAACATAGGGGACGCGTGCGTCTTTTTGCACGCGTTTTCCGACACGTGCGTCGTTTTAGACGCTAGCGTCGGACGCAAGAAAACGCTACAAGTTGCATTTTTCTTGCGTCCGATTTCGTCAAAAAACGACGCACGCATCGCAAAACGCGCGCGTTTTTGCGCGCGTTTGCGCGCGTTTTTCCTTGCGTCGCGCGTTGCGTCGCCGACGCAGGGCGGCGCAACGCTAGTGTGAACGTAGCCTAACTATGTATTGCTAATAACATACCTATGATAAATTGTTCATCAGCAAATGTGATCAACTCTATAAAAGCAGAAGTTTTGGAAGTTTGCTGTTCTAGAGCATTTAGACAAATGGTAACAATGCGAAAAAGGTGGTTAATCAAAGATAACCTTGGAGAAGTAATTGTTGCTGCCTTTCAATCTGGGAAAGGTTTAAAGGCAATTTCCAAACAATTTAAAAAGTCCATCATTCTAAAAATTATTCAAAATTGGAAAACATTTAGAAAAAAAACTGTAGTTGACAATCTTCCCAGAAATGAACATCACAGTAATTTAACCCCAGGTTTAGATTGAAAACTGTAAAATAATAATCAGAAAAGCTACAGCTTAGACTCGAAAAGACATTCGTTAGCATTTTAAATATTCATGATAGTACAATTAGGGCAGACTTAAAATGTATGGGTTCCTTTAAAAGATTTCCATGAGAAAATGTATTCTTTCTAAAAAGAATATGGCAGCATGACAGAACATTGCAAAGTTTCATCTGAACAAAGAAGAAGATTTCTGGAACAATGTTCTTTGAGCAGACCAGACCAAAGTGGAGATGTTTGGTATAATGATTGCACCACGTTTGGTCAAGCCTAGTGATATCGAGTATTAAAATGCTCAAGTGCTTGGTACTCGAATCATGGAGGTTGGACACTTCAACAGGCTCGAGTCGAGTAATGAGTATAATAGAAGTCAATGAGAAAATCAAGAATTTTCTGTAATATCCTAATAGGAGGGCTGGGGGGGGGGGCAAGAAAATTGCTGATATGGATAAAACAGCACTCAAATGAAATGGAGGAAGACGCCTGGATGTATCTCGGACTCCCACGTCACTGCTGGGAACAATGTTGTCAAAGTATTACTCCATTTTAAGGTTCACATGATCAGTGTTTGTTGAGAATTTCTTGAAGCTGAATTTTTGCATGAATCCTGCACCTCAACTCACTTGGGTTTTTTCTTGTGTTCTTGTATTCAGTTTTCAATGCATTTTTGACGCATGCTTTTTTCTTTCTTTTTCAATCACGCCTTTGTGTTTCTCTTTGGTATGCTATTAGATGTGTGAAGATAGATATGGGATAGAAAAATAGATAGATGGATATGGGGTAGCTAAATATGGGGTAATTACAGTATATACTCGAGTATAAGCCGACCCCCTTAATTTTGCAACAAAAAACTGGGAAAACTTATTGATTCGAGCATAAGCCTAGGGTGGAAAATGCAGCAGCTACCGGTAAATGCCAAAAATAAAATTAGATACCAATAAGAGTAAAATTAATTGAGACATCAGTAGGTTAAGTATTTTTGAATATCCATATTGAATCAGGAGCCCCATATAATGCTCCATACAGTTCATTATGGCCCCATAAGATGCTCCATATACAAATATGCACTATATAATGCTCCATGCAGTTATTTATGGCCCCATAGATGCCCCATATAATGCTCCATGCAGTTCTTTATGGCCCCATACATGCCCCATATAATGAGTTTCTGAGCTGGAGTGGCCGGATAAAGTCCTTATTCCGGTGTTCTGGAAAGGACTGGCAGACCATGTGAAGGACGCCTTGGCCACCAGGGAGATTCCCGCCACACTGGAGGAGCTCATTTCTATATCTACCCGCATCGACCTCTGTTTTAACGAGCGGAGGTTAGAGCGGACCCAGTGTAGGCAGAGGTTTCAGCTGGCTTCCATCTTCACCAGACATCTAGAATCTTCTGTTCAGGTGTCCGACTCCCATGAGGCCATGGAGGTTTCTCGAGCGGGGCCAAAGTCTCGGACCACTCGAGTACCCGTGATTTGTAAAAATCGCCAACAGCTAGGACATTATGCCAATAAATGTCCACAGCGGTCAGGAAAATGATCGCATCTAGTAACCATTGGAGGAAGTTAACTAACTAGACACAGCGGCATTTTCCTCCAAGCTGTCCTTTAAAGGGACAATCACACTAGGCTCATACACTCTGACAGTCGAGCTTTGTGTGGACTCTGGAGCAGAGGGGAATTTCATGTCCTCTGCTTTTGCCCTGCGCCATGCAGTACCTCTGGTGATGCTCGCCAAACCGGTGACTGTCAGAGTAGTGAATGGGTCGACACTTCCCTCACAAAACACACACTAGGCTCTCCCTTTCACGTTATCCATGTCCCCTTCCCACCAGGAGATTATTTCCCTTCTTGTCCTTCCTGAGGGAATGAATGAGATTCTCCTGGGAATATCCTGGCTCCCTTTCCACTCCCCACAGATTGAGTGGACCTCTGGGAGGATACTGGGTTGGAGTGAATCATGTAAGGGCAGATGTGTGAGGGAGTGCATACAGGTTTCCACTACCGAGATACCCGCGGATCTTTCTTCGCTTTCCAAGTGCTATTGGTCCTATGCAGACGTGTTCTCCAAAATGGCTGCACAGACCCTTTTGCCTCACCACCTCTGTGCAAAGGGTTTGTTAGTGTTGGCAGAATGCACCGAATATATTTATTAAGTAAGATTGGTGCGTTCACCACCCGGGATCCACCGTGCAGGAAAGAACCTGCTGCTAAGTGAATGGCGGCACTATATGGCGGTACAATGTGATTACACACACGGGTTAACTTCACCCTGTGTGAAGGAAGCGATCCCTGTTAAGTCAGAGGGTCGCGATACCGCACAGAGAGCGCAAGCAAGGAACCACAGAACTCTCTCCAAGGACACAGGATTAGAGTAAAGGTACCGTCACACTAAGCGACGCTGCAGCGATACCGACAACGATCCGGATCGCTGCAGTGTCGCTGTTTGGTCGCTGGAGAGCTGTCACATAGACAGCTCTCCAGCGACCAACAATGCCAGTAACCAGGGTAAACATCGGGTTACTAAGCGCAGGGCCACGCTTAGTAACCCGATGTTTACCCTGGTTACCATCGTTAAAGTAAAAAAACAAACACTACATACTTACCTACCGCTGTCTGTCCTCGGCGCCCTGCTTCTCTGCTCTGGCTGTGAGCACAGCGGCTGGAAAGCAGAGCGGTGACGTCACCGCTCTGCTTTCCGGCTGCCCGGCGCTCACAGCCAGAGCAGAGAAGCACAGCGCCGGGGACAGACAGCGGTAGGTAAGTATGTAGTGGTTGTTTTTTTACTTTAACGATGGTAACCAGGGTAAACATCGGGTTACTAAGCGCGGCCCTGCGCTTAGTAACCCGATGTTTACCCTGGTTACCAGCAAAGACATCGCTGAATCGGTGTCACACACACCGATTCAGCGATGTCAGCGGGAGAGCCAGCGACAAAATAAAGTTCTGGCCCTTCTTCCCCGACCAGCGACATCACAGCAGGGGCCTGATGGCTGCTGCCTGTCACACTGGACGATATCGCTAGCCAGGACGCTGCAACGTCACGGATCGCTAGTGATATCGTCTAGTGTGACGGTACCTTTAGTGTAGACCTCTTGCGATCGACACTACAATTGGGGTATCAGAGGTAACCATTATGCACAGAAGTGCATGCTGTGCCGCACTAGCAGACGCCACTAACCACCCAGACTTGGGTAAGGTAAGCGCTCTAATAGCACACGGCGCTGCACTGGCGGTCACAGCAGTTAGACGCTGCTTCGTGTGTTAAAGCTGTGAGTTCAGCCGGGCGCTAGATTTCAGCCATACACCTTACGCGAACAGTCATACACAATGGATGGGTTTTTTAAGGAACGACTTGCACTCATCAACACACACACGATAACAATTGTATACTAGCGCATGGCCGTGCGGTCATGCAAAGCTTTTATAGCTGCAGCACGTTCAGGACCTTTCAAAGAAGGACCAATAGATTTGCAGCAGTACCTGAGCATGTGACCCTAGATCTCCATTGAGACATCTTGTCCTGCGCATGCTCAGTGTGTGCAAAGCAGGACTTAGTCCTAGCACCTACAGGACCTTCCTGAGCATGTGACCCTAGATCTCCACTGAGAGTTCTTGCCCCGGGCATGCTCAGTGTGTGCAAAGCAGGACTTAGTCCCAGAAAAGCCTGCTCACTGCAGATCAGTGCAGGGTACAATAGCAGAGCCTGGAGAGGCAGTAGTAACACAGTACCAGTCTCAGCAAGACACTGGGAGTGACGTCTCCGCTGAGCAGGCTCCACTGCGGCCGATGCAGAATGGGAGACCGCAGCAGACACGGATCGAGATTCCCCCTGTGCAGCAGAGGAAACTCGACTCCTAACATTACCCCCCCTCCTAGGGCCCCCCCTCCTTGAGCCTCGCTACGCTCAAAAGCTGCAATGAGCAGCGGAGCCCGAATGTGCTCCACAGGCTCCCAGGTTCTATCCTCTGGGCCGTGACCCTTCCAGTCCACCAGATAAAATTTCTTGCCACGTACCACCTTGCGCCCCATGATAGCATTCACCTCAAACTCATCTGTGGATGAACCCGATGTCCCGGCAGATGACTCAGAAAACCGGGACAACTGAACGGGCTTTAAGAGGGAAACATGAAAAGTATCGGTGATAGCAAGGCGTGGAGGAATAGCCAAACAGTAGACCACAGGGTTGACCTGTTCCAGAACCTTGAACGGGCCAATGTAGCGAGGCGCAAACTTAGTGGACTTAACTCGCAGCCTGATGATATGGGCGGAGAGCCACAGTAAGTCGCCAGGACAAAGGTCGGAGCGGGGTGCCGGTGTGTATCAGCCGAAACCCTCATTCTCTCCTTGGAGGCCCGGATGGCATCCTGAGTGCGGTCCCAGATGTCACGTGCCTCCACCGCCCAGTCTGCCACCCTAGAATCGGTGGATGACACGGGCATGGGCACAGGGACACGCAGATGCTGGCCGTAATTAAGGAGAAAAGGAGTCTGACCAGTGAAATCAGCTACGGCGTTGTTCAATGCAAATTCCGCCCAAGGAAGCAAAGATGCCCAGTCATCCTGCCTAGCAGAGACAAAATGACGCAAGTATGTCACCAGAGTCTGGTTGGTTCTCTCTACCAACCCATTCGTCTCGGGATGATATGCAGAGAAGAGATTCAGCTCTATGCTGAGTAAACGGCAGAGCTCTCTGTTGTGAGTTCCGTTCTGGGGCTCACTCTTGTGGTTGCTAATGGTATTTTTGCGAGTTCTGCCCTTGGGCTCCCTCTGGTGGTTTCAAGTGGAACTGCTGCTCCGTTAGGTAGCTGTGTCAGCTGCCTTCACTAATCGCCTTGCCTGGGTTTGTCATTTAAACCTGCTCTGGGCTTTAGTCCTTGCCTGCTGTCAATGTTCTTGGTTGGATTTGATTCTTCCCTTGGATTTCTCATATGGCCAGTCCTTGTCTGCAAAAGATAAGTTTTGCTAGTTTGTTTGTCCATTTGTTTGGACTCTATTGCTTTGCATTTTGTCTCTTTGTCCAGCTTGTCAATATGTCTTATTCAGGCTAGCTGGAAGCTCTGGGAAAGCAGATTTGCCCTCTCGGTGTGGAGTTTATTTTTGTAAACTCTGCGTGGATTTTGTAGTTTTTATACTGACCGCACAGTATCCTTTGCTCTCTGTCTATCTAGTTTAGTTTTGGCCTCCCTTTGCTGAAATCTAATTTCATTTCTGTGTTCGTCATTTCCCTCTCCTTTCACAGTCAATATTTGTGGGGGGCTGTCTTTCCTTTTGGGGGTTTCTCTGAGGCAAGATAGCTTTCTATTTCCTTCTTTAAGGGTAGTTATATCTGAGGCTGTGACGAGGTGTCTAGGCAGTGTCAGGAACATCCCACGGCTATTTCTAGTTGTGTTGTTAGGATTAGGGACTGCGGTCAGTAGAGATACCACCTTCTCAGAGCTCGTTCCATGTTGCGTTTTAGCCACCAGGTCATTTCAGTGTGGCCTCTTAACCACCAGGTCATAACAGTACAGCAGGCCAAGAATGAATTGAATGCATCTCAAAAGAAGGAAAAAAGAAGAGTTCTGAACCATTTTTTCTCTGTGCTCTGTTCTGTCTTCTTTTTCTTCTTGATATCTGGTTGGTGCTGGATATATGCTCTGGTATGGAGGTTCAGGGTTTGTTTTCTCGTGTGGATCAACTTGCTGCAAGAGTCCAGAGTATCCAAGATTATATTGTTCAGACTCCGGCTCTAGAGCCAAGAATTCCTACTCCTGATTTGTTTTTTGGGGACAGATCCAAGTTTTTGAACTTTAAAAATAGCTGCAAATTGTTTTTTGCTTTGAAACCCCGTTCTTCTGGTGACCACATTCAGCAAGTGAAAATCATCATATCCTTACTGCGTGGTGATCCTCAAGACTGGGCATTTGCTCTTGAAACAGGGAATCCGGCATTATTGAATGTAGATGCATTCTTTCAGGCACTCGGATTGTTGTATGACCAACCTAACTCTGTAGAGCATGCTGAGAAAACACTGTTGGCCCTGTGTCAGGGTCAGGAAGCGGCAGAGTTATATTGCCAGAAATTTAGAAAATGGTCTGTGCTCACTAAATGGAATGAAGAGGCGCTGGCTGCTATTTTCAGAAAAGGTCTTTCTGAAACCCTTAAAGATGTTATGGTGGGCTTTCCTACGCCTACCGGTTTGAGCGAATCTATGTCTCTAGCTATTCAGATTGATCGGCGCTGGCGTGAGCGCAAGGCAGTGCACCATATGGCAGTGTCCTCTGAGCAAAGTCCTGAGCCTATGCAATGTGATAGGATTTTGACTAGAGCAGAAAGACAGAAATTCAGACGTCAGAATGGCCTGTGTTTTTACTGTGGTGATTCAGCTCATGCTATTTCTGACTGCCCTAAGCGTACAAGGAGGGTCCCTAGGTCTGTTACCATTAGTACTGTGCAGCCTAAATTTCTCTTGTCTGTTACCCTGATTTGCTCATTGTCGTCCTTTTCTGTTATGGCATTTGTGGATTCTGGCGCTGCCCTGAACTTAATGGACTTAGAATTTGCCAAGCGCTGTGGTTTTTCCTTGGAACCTTTGCAGAGTCCTATTCCCTTGAGGGGGATTGATGCTACGCCATTGGCCAAGAATAAACCTCAGCACTGGACACAGTTAACCATGTGCATGGCTCCAGCACATCAGGAAAATATTCGATTTTTGGTGTTGCATAATTTGCATGATGTTGTTGTGCTGGGTTTTCCATGGTTACAGGAACATAATCCAGTGCTGGATTGGAGATCTATGTCTGTGACTAGTTGGGGTTGTCAGGGGATACATAGTGATATTCCTTTGATGTCCATTTCCTCGTCCCCTTCTTCTGAAGTTCCTGAGTTTTTGTCGGATTTCCAGGATGTATTTGATGAGCCCAAGTCCAGTTCCTTGCCTCCTCATAGGGACTGCGATTGTGCCATTAATTTGATTCCTGGCTGTAAGTTCTCTAAGGGCCGACTTTTCAATCTGTCTGTGCCAGAGTATGCCGCTATGCGGAGTTATGTAAAGGAGTCCTTGGAGAAAGGGCATATTCGCCCGTCTTCTTCACCGTTGGGAGCGGGATTTTTTTTTGTTGCCAAGAAGGATGGCTCCTTGAGACCCTGTATAGATTATCTCCTTCTCAATAAGATCACTGTCAAATTGCAGTATCCGTTACCTTTGCTTTCTGATTCGTTTGCTCGGATTAATGGTGCTAGTTGGTTTACTAAAATCGACCTCCGAGGGGCGTATAATCTTGTGCCTATTAAACAAGGTGATGAATGGAAAACAGCATTTAATACGCCTGAAGGCCATTTTGAATATCTTGTAATGCCATTCGGGCTCTCTAATGCTCCATTGGTATTTCAGTCCTTTATGCATGATATCTTCCGGAATTATCTGGATAAATTTATGATTGTGTATTTGGATGATATTTTGGTTTTCTCCGATGATTGGGAGTCTTATGTGAAGCAGGTTAGGATGGTGTTTCAGGTCCTTCATACTAATGCATTGTTTGTGAAGGGGTCTAAGTGCCTCTTTGGAGTTCAGAGGGTTTCTTTTTTGGGTTTCATTTTTTCTCCCTCGGCTATTGAAATGGACCCTGTTAAAGTCCAGGCCATTCATGATTGGACTCAACCTATATCTGTAAAGAGCCTTCAGAAATTTTTGGGCTTTGCTAATTATTATCGTCGCTTTATTGCTAATTTTTCTAGTGTGGTGAAGCCTCTGACCGATTTGACGAGGAAGGGCGCTGATGTGGTGAATTGGTCCTCTGCGGCTGTTGAGGCCTTTCAGGAGCTTAAACGTCGTTTTACTTCTGCCCCTGTGTTGCGTCAGCCGGATGTTTCTCTCCCTTTTCAGGTTGATGTTGATGCTTCTGAGATTGGGGCAGGGGCCGTTTTGTCTCAGAGAAATTCTGATGGCTCTTTGATGAAACCTTGTGCCTTCTTCTCCAGAAAATTTTCGTCTTCTGAGCGTAATTATGATGTCGGCAATCGGGAGTTGTTGGCTATGAAGTGGGCATTTGAGGAGTGGCGACATTGGCTTGAGGGAGCCAAGCATCGCGTGTTGGTCTTGACTGATCACAAGAATCTGATTTACCTCGAGTCTGCTAAGCGGTTGAATCCTAGACAGGCTCGGTGGTCTTTGTTTTTCTCACGTTTTGATTTTGTGGTCTCGTATATTCCTGGATCTAAGAATGTGAAGGCTGATGCCCTTTCTAGGAGTTTTTTGCCTGATTCTCCGGGAGTTCTTGAGCCGGCTGGAATCCTCAAGGAGGGGGTGATTCTTTCTGCCATCTCCCCCGATTTACGGCGGGTACTTCAGGAGTTTCAGGCTGATAAACCTGACCGCTGTCCTGTGGGGAAATTGTTTGTTCCTGATAGATGGACTAGTAGGGTAATTTCTGAGGTTCATTGTTCGGTATTGGCTGGTCACCCTGGGATTTTCGGTACCAGAGATCTGGTGGCTAGGTCCTTTTGGTGGCCTTCCTTGTCGCGGGATGTGCGTTTGTTTGTGCAGTCCTGTGGGACCTGTGCTCGGGCTAAGCCTTGCTGTTCCCGTGCCAGCGGGTTGCTTTTGCCTTTGCCTATTCCTGAGAGGCCCTGGACGCATATTTCCATGGATTTTATTTCTGATCTTCCTGTTTCTCAGAAGATGTCTGTCATCTGGGTGGTTTGTGACCGGTTTTCTAAGATGGTCCATTTGGTGCCGTTGCCTAAGTTGCCTTCCTCTTCTGATTTGGTTCCATTATTTTTTCAGCATGTGGTTCGTTTGCATGGTATTCCGGAGAATATTGTGTCTGACAGAGGTTCCCAGTTCGTTTCTAGGTTTTGGCGGTCCTTTTGTGCTAGAATGGGCATTGAATTGTCTTTTTCTTCTGCATTCCATCCTCAGACAAATGGCCAAACGGAGTGAACCAATCAGACCTTGGAAACCTATTTGAGATGCTTCGTGTCTGCTGATCAGGATGATTGGGTGACCTTTTTGCCGTTGGCCGAGTTTGCTCTTAATAATCTGGCTAGTTCGGCTACCTTGGTTTCGCCTTTTTTTGTAACTTTGGTTTTCATCCTCGTTTTTCTTCAGGGCAGCTTGAGCCTTCTGACTGTCCTGGTGTGGATTCCGTGGTGGACAGGTTGCAGCAAATTTGGACTCATGTGGTGGACAATTTGACGTTGTCTCAGGAGAAGGCTCAGTGTTTTGCTAACCGTCGTCGGTGTGTTGGTCCCCGGCTTCGTGTTGGGGATTTGGTCTGGTTGTCTTCTCGTCATGTTCCTATGAAGGTTTCTTCCCCTAAGTTCAAGCCTCGCTTTATTGGGCCTTATAAGATTTCTGAAATTATCAATCCAGTGTCTTTTCGTTTGGCCCTTCCAGCTTCCTATTCCATTCATAATGTGTTCCATAGATCCTTGTTGCGGAGATATGTGGTACCTATGGTTCCCTCCGTTGATCCTCCTGCTCCGGTGTTGGTTGAGGGGGAATTGGAATATGTGGTAGAGAAGATTTTGGATTCTCGTTTTTCGAGGCGGAAGCTTCAGTATCTGGTCAAGTGGAAGGGTTATGGCCAGGAGGATAATTCTTGGGTTGTTGCCTCCAATGTTCATGCTCCCAATTTGGTTCATGCTTTCCATTTGGCTCATCCTGATCGGCCTGGGAGCTCTGGTGAGGGTTCGGTGACCCCTCCTCAAGGGGGGGGGTACTGTTGTGAGTTCCGTTCTGGAGCTCCCTCTTGTGGTTGCTAATGGTATTTTTGCGAGTTCTGCCCTTGGGCTCCCTCTGGTGGTTTCAAGTGGAACTGCTGCTCCGTTAGGTAGCTGTGTCAGCTGCCTTCACTAATCGCCTTGCCTGGGTTTGTTATTTAAACCTGCTCTGGGCTTTAGTCCTTGCCTGCTGTCAATGTTCTTGGTTGGATTTGATTCTTCCCTTGGATTTCTCATATGGCCAGTCCTTGTCTGCAAAACATAAGTTTTGCTAGTTTGTTTGTCCATTTGTTTGGACTCTATTGCTTTGCATTTTGTCTCTTTGTCCAGCTTGTCAATATGTCTTATTCAGGCTAGCTGGAAGCTCTGGGAAAGCAGATTTGCCCCTCCACACCGTGAGTCAGTGTGGAGTTTATTTTTGTAAACTCTGCGTAGATTTTGTAGTTTTTATACTGACCGCGCAGTATCCTTTGCTCTCTGTCTATCTAGTTTAGTTTTGGCCTCCCTTTGCTGAAATCTAATTTCATTTCTGTGTTCGTCATTTCCCTCTCCTTTCACAGTCAATATTTGTGGGGGGCTGTCTTTCCTTTTGGGGGTTTCTCTGAGGCAAGATAGCTTTCTATTTCCTTCTTTAGGAGTAGTTATATCTGAGGCTGTGACGAGATGTCTAGGGAGTGTCAGGAACATCCCACGGCTATTTCTAGTTGTGTTGTTAGGATTAGGGACTGCGGTCAGTAGAGATACCACCTTCTCAGAGCTCGTTCCATGTTGCGTTTTAGCCACCAGGTCATTTCAGTGTGGCCTCTTAACCACCAGGTCATAACAGCTCTCTCCAAAACCGAGACGCAAACTGGGGACCCCGGTCGCTGACAATTTTATCAGGCATTCCATATAAGCGGAAAATATGTTTTATGAACAACACCGCCAAGGCCCGTGCAGAAGGTAACCGTGGAAGCAGCACCAAATGTGTTATGGAACTGGTGGTTAGGAGCACCCGGAACGACCTGATGGTTAAACTCACACAGGACAAGCTCTGGGAAGTGGGAGCTCTGCTGACCGCAACCCCTAATCCTATCACACAACTAGAAATAGCCGTGGAGCGTACCTATCTCTGCCTAGACGCCTCTTCACAGCCTAAGAGCTAACTAGCCCTAGAGATAGAAAATAAAGCCTACCTTGCCTCAGAGAAATTCCCCAAAGGAAAAGGCAGCCCCCCACATATATTGACTGTGGGTTAAGATGAAAGTCACAAACACAGAAATGAAACAGGTTTCAGCAAAGGGAGGCCAGACTTACTAAACAGACAGAGGATAGGAAAGGTATCTTTGCGGTCAGCACAAAAAAGTACAAAAAAACCACGCAGAGTGTGCAAAAAGACCTCCGCACCGACTCACGGTGCGGAGGTGCCACTCTGCATCCCAGAGCTTCCAGCTAGCAAGGCAAATCATGAAAGCTAGCTGGACAAGGAAACAATGAACAAATAATTAACTAGCAGGGACTCAGCTTCTGCTGGAGTAGACAGGTCACCAGAAAGATCCAAGAGCGAACTGAACCAGTACAAGAACATTGACAGCTGGCATGGAGTAACGATCTAAGTGGAGTTAAATAGAGCAGCGAGCCAAAGAATAAACTATGTCACCTGTGGAAGGAACCTCAGAAGCAGCAGCTCCACTCACAGCCACCAGAGGGAGTCCATGGACAGAACTCGCCAAAGTACCATTCATGACCACAGGAGGGAGTTCGATAACAGAATTCACAACAGTACCCCACCTTGAGGAGGGGTCACTGAACCCTCACCAGAGCCTCCAGGCCGATCAGGACGAGCCAAATGAAAGGCACAAACCAGATCGGCAGCATGAACATCAGAGGCAAAAACCCAGGAATTATCTTCCTGACCATAACCCTTCCACTTGACCAGGTACTGGAGTTTCCATCTCGAAATACGAAAATCCAAAATCTTCTCCACCACATACTCCAACTCACCCTCGACCAACACCGGGGCAGGAGGATCAACGGAGGGAACCATAGGCGCCACGTATCTCCGCAATAATGACCTATGGAACACATTATGGATGGCAAAAGAAGATGAAAGGGCCAAACGAAATGACACAGGATTGAGAACTTCAGAAATCTTATACGGACCAATGAAACGAGGCTTAAACTTAGGAGAGGAAACCTTCATAGGAACATAACGAGACGACAACCAAACCAAATCCCCAACACGAAGTCGGGGACCAACACAGCGCCGGTGGTTAGCGAAACGTTGAGCCTTCTCCTGGGACAATGTCAAATTGTCCACCACATGAGTCCAAATCTGCTGCAACCTGTCCACCACAGTATCCACACCAGGACAGTCCAAAGGCTCAACCTGCCCTGAAGAGAAACGAGGATGGAAACCAGAATTACAGAAAAAAGGTGAAACCAAAGTAGCCGAGCTGGCCTGATTATTAAGGGCGAACTCAGCCAAAGGCAAGAAGGACACCCATCATCCTGATCAGCAGAAACAAAGCATCTCAGATATGTTTCCAAAGTCTGATTAGTTCGTTCGGTTTGGCCATTTGTCTGAGGATGGCCTGAACTTTAACAGGGTCCATCTCGATAGCAGAAGGGGAAAAAATGAAACCCAAAAATGAAACCTTCTGAACTCCAAGGAGACATTTTGACCCCTTCACAAACAAGGAATTCGCACGAAGGACCTGGAACACCATTCTGACCTGCTTCACATGAGACTCCCAATCATCCGAAAAGACCAAAATATCATCCAAATATACAATCATGAATCTATCCAGGTACTTTCGGAAGATGTCATGCATAAAGGACTGAAACACAGATGGAGCATTAGAAAGCCCAAATGGCATAACCAGGTACTCAAAATGGCCCTCAAGCGTATTAAATGCTGTTTTCCACAACAAGATAATACGCCCCTCGAAGATCTGTCTTGGTGAACCAACTAGCCCCCTTAATCCGAGCAAACAAATCAGACAACAGCGGCAAAGGGTACTGAAATTTGACTGTGATCTTATTAAGAAGGCGGTAATCAATACAAGGTCTCAAAGAACCATCCTTCTTGGCCACAAAAAAGAACCCTGCTCCCAACGGTGATGACGACGGGCGAATATGACCTTTCTCCAAGGATTCCTTTATATAACTCCGCATAGCAGTGTGCTCTGGCACAGATAAATTAAACAGTCGGCCCTTAGGAAACTTACTACCCGGAATCAAATTAATAGCACAATCGCAATCCCTATGAGGAGGTAGGGCACTGGATTTGGGCTCATCAAATACATCCCGGTAATCTGACAAAAACTCAGGGACTTCAGAAGGAGTGGAAGGTGAAATTGACAGCAATGGAACATCACCATGTACCCCCTGACAACCCCAGCCGGACACAGACATAGATTTCCAATCCAATACTGGATTATGGACCTGTAGCCATGGCAACCCAAAAATGACCACATCATGCAGATTATGTAACACCAAAAAGCGAATATCCTCCTGATGTGCAGGAGCCATGCACATGGTCAATTGAGTCCAGTACTGAGGCTTATTCTTGGCCAAAGGCGTAGCATCAATTCCTCTCAATGGAATAGGATACTTCAAGGGCTCCAAGAAAAAACCATAGCGCCTGGCAAACTCCAAGTCCATCAAATTCAGGGCAGCGCCTGAATCCACAAATGCCATAACAGAATAGGATGACAAAGAGCAAATCAAAGTAACAGACAAAAGAAATTTAGACTGTACCGTACCAATGGTGGCAGACTGTTGTGAATTCTGTGGTCAAGCTCCCTCTTGTGGTCATGAGTGGTACTTCGGCTGGTTCTGTCCATAAGCTTCCTCTGGTGGATGTGAGTGGGGCTGCGGCTTCTGAGTTTCCTTCCTCAGGTGACGAGGTTAAGTCGTTAGGTGCTGCTCTATTTAACTCCACCTAGTTCTTTGTTCCTGGCCTCCAGTCAATGTTCCAGTATTGGTCTTGCTCTCTCCTGGATCGTTCTTGTGGCCTGTCTGCCCTGCATAAGCTAAGTTCTGCTTGTGTTACTTTTGTTTGCTATTTTTTCTGTCCAGCTTGCTATATTGGTTTGTTTTGCTTGCTGCAAGCTCTGGGACGCAGAGGGAGCGCCTCCGTACCGTTAGTCGGTGCGGAGGGTCTTTTTGCGCCCTATGCGTGGTTGTTTGTAGGTTTTTGTGCTGACCACAAAGCTATCTTTCCTATCCTCGGTCTATTCAGTAAGTCGGGCCTCACTTTGCTAAAATCTATTTCATCTCTGTGTTTGTATTTTCATCTTTACTCACAGTCATTATATGTGGGGGGCTGCCTTTTCCTTTGGGGAATTTTTCTGAGGCAAGGTAGGCTTATTTTTCTATCTTCAGGGCTAGCTAGTTTCTCAGGCTGTGCCCGAGGCGCCTAGGTCTGGTCAGGAGCGCTCCACGGCTACCTCTAGTGTGGTGTGATAGGATTAGGGATTGCGGTCAGCAGAGTTTCCACATCTCAGAGCTCGTCCTGTGTTATTAGTGACTATCTGGTCACTTTGTGTGCTCTTAACCACCAGGTCCATTGTGTTTCTGAATCACCAGTTCATAACAGCAGACCTAGCGAACCCCTTAGTGCGCTTAGGACAATCGGAGATAGCATGAGTGGAATCACCACAATAAAAACACAGCCCATTCCGACGTCTGTGTTCTTGCCATTCAGCTCTGGTCAAAGTCCTATCACATTGCATAGGCTCAGGCCTATGCTCAGAGAATACCGCCAAATGGTGCACAGCTTTGCGCTCACGCAAGCGCCGATCGATCTGAATGGCCAAGGACATAGACTCATTCAGACCAGCAGGCGTGGGAAATCCCACCATGACATCCTTAAGGGTTTCAGAAAGACCCTTTCTGAAAATTGCCGCCAGGGCACACTCATTCCACTGAGTAAGCACAGACCACTTTCTAAACTTCTGACAATACACCTCCGCTTCATCCTGACCCTGACACAAAGCCAGCAAGATTTTCTCTGCCTGATCCACTGAATTTGGTTCATCATAAAGCAATCCAAGCGCCAGAAAAAACGCATCTACATCACGCAATGCAGGATCTCCTGACGCAAGGGAAAATGCCCAGTCTTGAGGGTCACCACGCAACAAAGAAATAATAATTTTTACTTGTTGAACGTGGTCTCCAGAGGAGCGGGGTTTCAAAGCCAGAAACAGTTTACAATTATTTTTGAAATTCAGGAACTTAGATCTATCCCCAGAAAACAAATCAGGAATTGGAATTCTAGGCTCTAACATCAGATTCTAAACCACAAAATCTTGAATGTTTTGTACCCTTGCAGTGAGATGATCTACACAAGAGGACAGACCTTGAATGTCCATATCTACACCTGTGTCCTGAACCACCCAGAGTTTAAGGGGAAAAGAAAGACAAAACACACTGCAGAGAAAAAAAAATAGTCTCAGAACTTCTCTTATCCCTCTATTGAGATGCATTAATACTTTGGGCCAGCTGTACTGTTATGGACCTGGTGGTTAGGAGCACCCGGAATGACCTGATGGTTAAACTCACACAGGACAAGCTCTGGGAAGTGGGAGCTCTGCTGACTGCAACCCCTAATCCTATCACACAACTAGAAATAGCCGTGGAGCGTACTTAACTCTGCCTAGACGCCTCTTCACAGCCTAAGAGCTAACCAGCCCTGGAGATAGAAAATAAAGCCTACCTTCCCTCAGAGAAATTCCCCAAAGGAAAAGGCAGCCCCCCACATATATTGACTGTGAGTTAAGATGAAAGTCACAAACACAGAAATGAAACAGGTTTCAGCAAAGGGAGGCCAGACTTACTAAATAGACAGAGGATAGGAAAGGTATCTTTGCGGTCAGCACAAAAAACTACAAAAAAAACCACGCAGAGTGTGCAAAAAGACCTCCGCACCGACTCACGGTGCGGAGGTGCCACTCTGCATCCCAGAGCTTCCAGCTAGCAAGGCAAAATCATGATAGGTAGCTGGACAAGGAAACAATGAACAAATAATTAACTAGCAGGGACTTAGCTTCTGCTGGAGTAGACAGGTCACCAGAAAGATCCAAGAGCGAACTTCACCAGTACAAGAACATTGACAGCTGGCATGGAGTAACGATCTAAGTGGAGTTAAATAGAGCAGCCAGCCAAAGAATAAACTACGTCACCTGTGGAAGGAACCTCAGAAGCAGCAGCTCCACTCACAGCCACCAGAGGGAGTCCATGGACAGAACTCGCCGAAGTACCATTCATGACCACAGGAGGGAGTTCGATAACAGAATTCACAACACAAATGCACCATCTTAGAAAAATGATCGGTGACTACCCAGATAATGGTACAGCTACGAGATTTGGGTAAGCCCACCACGAAGTCCATCCCGACCATCTCCCAGGGCCTGTCTGCCACCGGCATGGGGTAAAGTAACCCAGCAGGCCATTGCCGAGGAGACCGATCATGTGCGCAGGAGACACACGCCCGAATATAGTCCCCGACGCTTGGTCTCAAAATGTCCACCCACTCTTGATGAGTGAGCCCAAGAGAGAACCTCTGGTCGCAAATTCGCTGGTAGGAAAGTCTTGCCCGGTGGCACGGACTCTAGCGAAACCGGAGCCACAGTTCTCAGGCTCTCTGAAGGGACAATAAGCCGAGGCTCCTCCTCCTCCTCCTCAGATGACACTACGGAGCGGGAGAGAGCATCAGCACGAATGTTCTTCTCCCCGGAGAGAAAATGGAGAGTAAAATGGAACCGGGAGAAGAACAGGGACCATCTAGCCTGGCGAGAATTCAGCAGCTGGGTCGTCTGTAAATATGCCAAGTTCTTGTGGACAGTGAACACTTGGAAGGGAAAGCGAGCTCCCTCCAAGAGATGTCTCCACTCAGAAAAAGCCAACTTCATGGCTAGCAACTCCCTGTCCCCGACGGAATAATTCCTCTCCGCTGGTGTGAAGGTCTTGGAGAAGAAGAAGCAAGGATGCTTCCGACCTTGAGCATCATTTTGGAAAAGGACTGCTCCAGCACCAACGGATGAGGCATCCACCTCCATGATAAATGGTTTATCTACATCGGGGCGATGTAGGATGGGAGCGCTAGCGAAGTGTGACTTAATCGAGAGAAAGGCTTTGGAGACCTCCTCTGACCACAACTTGGGATTTGCTCCCTTCTTGGTGAGGGCAACCAAAGGAGCCACCAAAGTTGAGAAGTGTGGAATGAACTGTCGATAGTAATTAATGAACCCCATAAAGCGCTGCACCGCTTTAAGATAATGGGGTTCCTGCCAGTCATCACAGCCTGTAGCTTGGCAGGTTCCATAGCCAAACCCTGGGCAGAGATGATATAACCAAGGAAAGGCAAGGACTCCTGCTCAAACACACACTTCTCCAACTTGGCGTAGAGGGAGTTTGCCCGTAAGAGGTCGAAGACTTTGCAAACATCTCTCCGATGGGAGTCAATATCTGGAGAGTAGATGAGAATATCATCCAGATAGACTGCGACCGAGGTGGTGAGCATATCCCAGAAGATGTTGTTCACAAAGTCTTTGAAAACGGCTGGGGCATTACAGAGCCCGAAGGGCATCACCAGATATTCATAGTGCCCATCCCTGGTGTTAAAAGCCGTCTTCCATTCATCCCCCTCACGGATGCGAATCAGGTTGTAGGCACCCCGCAGATCTAATTTTGTAAATACCCTTGCTCCCCATAGCCTATCAAAAAGCTCAGATATCAGGGGTAATGGGTACTTGTTCTTAACGGTGATGGCGTTAAGACCCCTGTAGTCTATGCATGGACGTAAGTCTCCAGTCTTCTTCTGTACGAAGAAGAACCCAGCCCCTGCAGGTGACACTGACTTCCTAATGAATCCTCTAGCCAGATTCTCTTGAATGTACTGAGACATTGCCTCCATCTCTGGGAGAGATAACAGATAGACTCGACCCCGGGGAGGCTCAGCACCAGGCAAGAGATCAATAGGACAGTCATAGGGGCGGTGAGGTGGAAGAGTCTCCGCAGCCCTTTTGGAGAACACGTCTGCATAGGGCCAATAGTGCTTGGGGAGAGAGGAAAGATCTGCGGGTACCTGTGTTGTATCAACCTGAACGCACTCCCTCTGACATCTACCCTCACAGGATTTACTCAATCCCAAAATTCTCCCTGAGGACCACTCTATATGGGAAGAATGATAGCGCAGCCATGGTATCCCCAACAGGACCTCATCAATTCCCTCAGGAATGACTAATAGGGAGATAATCTCCTGATGTGATGGAGACACAGAAGCGTGATAGGAATGGTTTGGTGGGTAATCTGTGAGGGTAGTGTCGACCTATTTACCACTCGAATGGTTACTGGCTTGGTGAGCATCACCAGGGGTATTGTGTGACGCTGGGTGAAAGCGGATGGCATAAAATTACCCTCCGCCCCTGAATCCACGCATAGCTCTACCATAAGAGTGGATGGGCCTATGGTAATTGTCCCTTTGAAGGACAACTTTGAGGCAAACGTCGCCGTGTCTAGTGTACCTCCTCCTACTGCCACTAGACGCTGACGTTTCCCCGACCACTGAGGACACTTGGAGGCAAGATGTCCTGACTGCCGGCAAGCATGACAAACCATATGTGACTTGGACACTTGGACTGGAGATTCCAAAGGTTTGGCGAAGGTGGGAGCCAGCCGAAACCTCTGCCTACACTGGGCTCGCTCCAACTTCGCTCGTGGAAACGAAGGTCTATGCGAGTAGATACAGCTATGAGCTCCTCCAGTGTGGCGGGAATCTCCCTAGTGGCCAAAGAATCCTTCACATGGTCAGCCAGTCCCCTCCAAAATACGGGAATGAGGGTTTTGTCTGGCCATTCCAACTCTGACCCTAATGTCCGGAAGTGAAAAGCAAAATGGCTGACCATGGTTGAACCCTGAGTCAAAGCCAGCAGTTGGAGCGCTGTATCATGGGTGACTTGAGGTTCTACTAAGACCTGTTTCAGAGTGTCCAGAAACCGAGGAACACTCCGCACCACATGATCGTTGCCCTCCCACAGCGGCGTAGCCCACTCCAATGCCCTGTCCGACAAGAGAGATATTATGAATCCCATTTTTGCACGCTCTGTGGGAAAACGTGCAGCCAGGAGCTCGAGGTGTATACCACACTGGCTCACAAAACCCCTACAGGACTTACTGTCCCCAGAGTATTTCTCAGGCAAAGGGAGGTGAGAGATAGTCGGAACAGGGGTGGCAGTGGGTAAAGCTGCTGCACATTCAGGACATTTCAAAGAAGGACCAATGGATTTGCAGCAGTACCTGAGCATGTGACCCTAGATCTCCATTGAGAGATCTTGCCCTGGGCATGCTCAGTGTGTGCAAAGCAGGACTTAGTCCTACCACCTACAGGACCTTCCTGAGCATGAGACCCTAGATCTCCACTGAGAGATCTTGCCCCGGGCATGCTCAGTGTGTGCAAAGCAGGACTTAGTCCCAGAAAAGCCTGCTCGCTGCAGATCAGTGCAGGGTACAATAGCAGAGCCTGGAGAGGCAGTAGTAACCCTTTGCACAGTACCAGTCTCAGCGAGACGCTGGGAGCGACGTTTCCACTGAGCAGGCTCCACTGCGGCCGATGCAGAATGGGAGACCGCAGCAGACACGGATCAAGATTCCCCCTGTGCAGCAGAGGAAACTCGACTCCTAACAGGGTTACTGCTGCTTTTCCAGCTTCTGCCATTGAAGCCAGTGCTGGGCAGTGGCGAGCAGACACTTTTGGGACTAAGTTCTGCTTTTCCCCTTCTGCGCATGCCCGGGGTAAGATCTCTCATTGGAGATCGAGGGTCACATGCTTAGATACTGCAGCAAGACTCATTGGTTCTCCAGGAAGGTCCTGAAGATGCTCAGGCTCTGTGGCAGCCTCTCATTGGTCCTTCTTGGAAGGTCCTGTACTTGCTGCAGCTAAAAAAGGTGCGGCCATGCACTAGTATCATCCAAGTATGTGCTTTGTCCCAGTGTGGTTATGTGTGAATGTATTCAGGGACCCGCTGAAATAAGCCCCTAGAATACCGGCACCTCCGGTGAGGAGATGGTATGAATGTATTCAGGGACCCGGCTGATATAAGCCCCTAGAATACCAGCTCCTCCGCTGAGGAGATTGCGTGTTTGCATAACCACTGACTGCTATCAGTTCGGCAGTAAGCTTGTGCTCTTATGAGGCTAACAGGGTGCAGTGCTTTTCTTTCACGGCTACTCTTTGAAGTAACAGAGCTAGTCTATTCCACCAAACAATGCCACGATTCACTAGCAGCAGGTTCCTCCTGCACGGTGGAACCCGAGCTGCGAATGCACCAATTATAACAAAAGTCTATATTTACTCGGTACGTTCCGCTAGCCCTAACAAACACTTTACTTGAATAAAGACTCCCGCACACCATCCCTCATTTACCAATTTATTGAAGAAAAAAAAATTCCATGCAGGTGCAAAGTAATCCAACAAATTCAAAGGAGTCCAGAGCAAGATATCTGAAAGACTAAAAAGACAGAAATAAAGACATTAGACACTTCCCTGTCCACCAATTTATTACTTAAAATGTTGCCATGGAAGTCTGATGAAGTCCCACCCTAATAAAACTATTCCCACTTTTTTGCTTCCTATTTATCTAATTTGAGAAATTGTAGATATTTATATAATGATTTGAGAACTGTTAAGTATTTAACATGACAGCAATAGGATTATACAAGCTTGATATCGCCCTATTAGCTCACCATAGCACATTATATAAAATATGTCCCACTGGAGATATACTGATGTGGATTTCGACAACCTGTTTAAATGCTAAAATTTAATCAATTAAATCTTACAATGGCCCATGAGTGGTCTGTGCCTGCTCTTGCCTCACATACCTTTGTAAAAATCTATGATATAGTGGCTGTAACATCACAGTGTATAACCAGGTTATTATAAATTGATGTGTCTGTGTACAATCATGGCCCAAAGTGTTGGCATCCTTGAAATTTTTCTCGAAAATGAAGTATTTCTCAAAGAAAATGATTGCAATTGCACATGTTTTGTTTTACACATTTATTTTCTTTGTGTGTATTGGAACAACACAAAGCAACGGTGAAAAGGTAAATTGGACATAATTTCACAAAAAACTCTAAAAATAGGCAGTGCAAAATTGTTCTCATCTTTCCAAAAGTGTGTGTTAACAACTTTTTGACTCTTGTTCAAGCTAACCTTTGGCAAGTAACAGGTGTGGCAATATAAAAATCACACCTGAAACCAGATAAAAAGGGAAAAAGTTGACTCAGTCCTTAGATTGTATGTCTGTGTATATCTCACTAAGCATGGAAAACAAAAACAGGAGAAGAGATGTGTCTGAGGATTTGGGAACAAAAAAATTATGAAAAATATCAAAAACCTAAATGTTATATGTATATCTCCAGACTTCTTGATGTTCCTTTGTCAATGGTGCTTAACATAATCCAGAACTTTACAACCCATGGCATTGAAACTAATCTCTCTGGACGTGGATGGCAGAGAAAAAATTTAAGAGTTTCAAGGTAGGATAGTCTGGCTAGTTGATAAGCAGCCCCAATCAAATTCCAAAGAAATTCAAGCTGCAGGCTAAGGGTGCATCAGCATCAATGTGACATTTGAAAGAAATGAAATGCTATGCCAGGAGACCCAGAAAGACTCTATTGCTGACATAGAGACATAAACATGCTAGACTGCAGATTGCCAAAATGTACATGAGTAAGCCAAAATCTTTTTTGGGAAACTTACTTGTGGACAGATGAGACCAAGATAGAGCTTTTTGTTAAATCACATCTTGCTACTGTTTACTGAAAATGCAATGAGGCTTACAAGGAAAGAACAAAGTATAGTACCTACAGTCAAATAAAATGGAGGTTCAGAGATGTTTTGAGGTTGTTTTTCTGTCTCTGGCACTGGGTGCCTTGACTGTGTGCAAGGTATCATGAAATCTGAAGATTACTTCCAGCAGGTCAATTACTCCAAACATGAAGCATGCAGAAATTAATGAAAGCAAACTGCTGGAAAGTTCTAAAGTGGCCGGCAATGAATCCGAATCTAAATTCCATTGAACACCTGAGAGATGTTAAAATTGTTTTTGGGAGAAGGCATCCTTTAAATTTGAGAGCTCTGGGGCAGTTTGCAAAAGAAGAGTGGTCCAAAATTCGAGTTGAGGGGTAAGAAGCCTGTTGATGGTTATAGGAAGCTATTGTTTGCAGTTATTTGTTCCAAAGGGTGTGTAACCAAATATTAGGTTGAAGGTGCCAACAATTTTGTCCCTCCAATTTTTGGCGTTGTGTGTGAAATTATGTCTAATTTGTCTTTTATTCCCTTGTTGGCTTGTGCTGTTCCAATACACACAAAGGAAATAAATATGTATTTAACAAACCATGCAAATCATGTGTTACATAGTTACATAGTCACATAGGTTGAAAAAGACCTTAAGTTCAACGTTTCTCCACCAATTGTACATTTTATCACTTAATTGACTATAACCCACAATGTTTTGTGTATTGAGGAAATCATCCTGCCCTTTTTAAAAGCTGTTATTGTGTTTACCATTGCTACCTCTTGTGGTAGAGCATTCCACATTCTGACTGCTCTGACTGTAAAGAACCCTTTCCTATTTAGTTGCCGGAATCATCTTTCTTCCACTTGTAATTAGTGCCCCTTGGTCCTTAGTATGGTTTTGGAAGGAATAAGTCATGTGCCCATCCCTTGTACTGACCACACATATATTTATGCAGTTGTGTGAAAAAGTGTTTGAAATCTTTTTGATATCCTATTCTCGTGCATGTTTGTGACACTTAAATGAATCATATCACTAAACTAATTTAAGTATTAGACAAAAATAGCACAAGTAAAGACAAAATGAACTTTGTAATTGAAGGTCTTTATTATTATTAAGGGAAAAAAATCCAAATATATAGGACCCTGTGTGAAAAAGTGATTGCCCCCAAACCTAATAACTGGTTGGGCCACTTTTAGCAGCAACAACTGCAGTCAAACATTTGCGATAACTAGTAATGAGTCTTTTGGAAAAATAGGAATTTGGGCCCTTTCAACTTTGCAGAATTGTAATTCAGCGACATTGGAGGGATTTTGATCATGAACAGACTTTTTTAAGGTCAAGCTATAACATCTGAATCAGATTAAGGTCAGGACTTTTACTAGGCCACTCCAAAGCCTTAATTTTGTTTTTCCTAAGCCATTCAGAGGCGGATTTGCTTGTGTGTTTTGGATCATTGTCCTGCTGCATTACCCAAGTGCACTTCAGCTTGAGGTCAGGAACAGATGGCCTCCTTCAGGATTTTTTGGTAGACAGCTGAATTTATGGTTCCATTTACCATAGCAAGTCTTCCAGGTCCTGAAGCAGCAAAACAGCACAGACCATGACACTACCACCACCATATTATATTGTTGGTATGATATTCTTTTTCTGGAATGCTGTTTACTTCTATGCCAAATGTAATGGGACATATACCTTTCAAAATGTTCAACTTTTGTATCGTCAATCCACAGAGTATTCTCCCAAAAGTCTTGTGGATCATCAAAATTGATACAATCTATTATGTTGTTATTTGCTCAACAATACCAAGGAATTCTACCATGCGGGCAATTTTTCCCAGTCTCTTTCTTATGGTGGAGTCATGAACACTGACCTTAACTGAGGCAAGTTTGGATGTTCTTGTAGGGTTTTTTGTGATCTCTTTGATGAATCGCGCTCATGGGGTAATTTTTGTCTGCCAGCCACTCATGAGAAAGTTTAGCACTGTTCCATGTATTCTCCATTTGTGGATAATGGCTCTCACTGTGGTACACTAGAGTCCCATAGCTTTAGAAATGGCTTTACAACTTTTTCCAGACTAATAGATCTCAGTTACTTTGTTTCTCATTTGTTCCATAATTTCTTTGGATCATTGCATGATATCTACATTTTGAGTATCCTTTGGTCTACTTCACTTTGTCACGCAGGTCTTTTTAAGTGATTTCTTGATTGAGAACAGATGTGGCAGTAATCAGGCCTGGGTGTGGCTAGAGAATTTGAACTCAGTTTCCCACAGATTTGATAAACCACAATTTATGTTTTATGAAGGGAGGCAATCATTTTTACACACTAGGTTCTGATTTCTTTTTCCCTTAATAAAAAAGACCTTCATTTAAAAAATGTGTGTTTACTTGTGATATATTTTTCTAATATTTATATTTGTTTTGTGATCTGAAACATTTAAGTGTGACAGACTTGGAAAATAATAGGAAATCTGGAAGAGGGCAAACACTTTTTCACACAACTGTACATGTAAATGATATCTCCTCTGAGGCATCTTTTTTCTAGGCTAAACAAGCCCAACTTTTGCAACCTCTCATCATATGAGGAGCCTTCTAACTTCTGACTATCTTCTGAATATCCTTATTAAAATGTTGAGACCAAGACTGGATCCCATATTCTAGATGTGGCCTCACAAATGATTTATAGAGGGGTAACAATACATTGGGATCGCAAGATTGTATCTCTCTTTTTATACACCCTAAACTCTTCTTTGCTTTTGTGGCTGCTGCTTGACATTGAGTATTGCTGCTCAGCTTACTTTTAACTAGAATGCCTAAGTCCTTCTCCTGTTCAGTAGTTTTGAGTATGCTCCCATTTAATGTTTATTCAGCAAGAGCATCACTCTGTTCTTTATGCAATATTGTACACTTATCCAGATCATTCCGTAATATTGTATTGTGAAGGTCAGATTTTAATGTTCTACTTAGTTTGGTGTCATCAGCAAAGACCGACACTTTACTCTCAATCCCATCCACTATGTCATTAATAAAGAGATTAAAAAGAATCGGTCCTAGCACAGAACCCTGTGGTCCCCATTGCTGACTATATCTCATTTAGAGAACTAACATTTATGACAACTCTTTGTTTCCTGTCTTTTAGCTAATTTCTTACCCGTCTGCATATAGTTTCCCCTACTCCATGCTTTTGTACCTGCAGTATAAGGCCGCTATATGGTATAGAATCCAATCCTTTGCAAAGTCCAGATAAATCACAATAATGTAACTGCAATAATTTTCGGGGAGAATTACTTTGTTTTCTGGAGCAATTTCAAGGGTGCCAACATTTTCAGCCTTGACTGTATATGATTGCTGCTATTATCATTATTATTACAAATCTCCATCTGCATCATGCTTCTCTATATATCTGCAGTTCTGAATTCTGTATACATTTTAGGATTTAGGGTATTGTAATGTCTCTTTTTTTAATCCTGAAAATCCACAATTTTAGCTTCTGTCTGGCAAGCCTTTAGAAAGATTAATGAGTTTGTTCTTTTATAACTGTATTATTTTATAACACAATGTGCATTTAAAATAGGCAAAATAAGCTAACATTTTTCAGAGCAGCACCATAACAGTCTGCTGAAACATTCACTGCTATATAAGTATTTCAAAATAATAAACCATAATCATAGGATCTGCCATACAGTTGCTCTCAGAACTTCTTTGGACTTTCAATAAGGCACTGGAACTGAGGAAGAAATACAAATTGTAAATAACATTTCTTTGTTTTATCACATTGAAAAGTGTCAAAATGTGTTTTTTTAAATAAATCTTAAAATGTAACAGAAATGCAAATAATAAAGTAAAACATATTGGGTTTTATAGATGTGTAAAGGAACTGTAATCAACTATTTCACAAAATATTTTTTGCTCAAAACATTGTATAATTACCTCAAGTCAATTAAACCTCAGGAATATCAATCTGTTCAATTTGAAATCAAGTTTATCTGCTTTGGTGCAAGTGAATCCCCAAAACTGGAATAGTTTAACATGTGACTAGGGTTGAGCGAAACGGGTCGAACATTTTCAAAAGTCGCCGACTTTTGACAAAGTCGGGATTCATGAAACCCGATCCGACCCCTGTGCGGGGTCGGCCATGCGGTACGCGACTTTCGCGCCAAAGTCGCGTTTCAGTGACGCAAAAAGCACCATTTCTCAGCCAATGAAGGTAAACGCAGAGTGTGGGCAGCGTGATGACATAGGTCCTGGTCCCCACCATCTTAGAGAAGGGCATTGCAGTGATTGGCTTGCTGTCCGCGGCGTCACAGGGGCTATAAAGGGGCGTTCCCGCCGACCGCCATGTTACTGCTGCTGATCTGAGCTTAGGGAGAGGTTGCTGCCACTTCGTCAGAAGCAGGGATAGCGTTAGGCAGGGTCCATTAACCACCAAACCGCTTGTGCTGTAGCGATTTCCACTGCCCAACACCACCTTCGGTGTGCAGGGACAGTGGAAGCTACATTTTTTTTTTTTCCCTCAGCGCTGTAGCTCATTGGGCTGCCCTAGAAGGCTCCCTGATAGCTGCATTGCTGTGTGTACGCCGCTGTGCAAACCAACTGCTTTTTTCAAAGCACAAATCCTCTTGTTCCTTCCTTTCTGCACAGCTATCTTGTTTGTTTGTCCACACTTTTTATTTAATTTGTGCATCAGTCCACTCCTTATTGCTGCCTGCCATACCTGGCTGAGATTACTGCAGGGAGATAGTAATTGAAGGACAGTTCCTTTTTTTTTTTTTTTTTTGTGGGAGATTAAGATTGGCATTTCTGCTAGAGTGCCATCCCTGTCTGTGTCATCTCTCACTCAGTGGGCCATAGAAAGCCTATTTATTTTTTTGCTTGATTTGGGTTCTAAAATCTACCTGAAAAAATCACTACATCAATCAGTGGGAGAAAAATATTGGCCTCAGGGCTTGTGTGCCACTCCTTACTCCTGTGTGTGCCATCTCTCAGTGGGCCATAGAAAGCCTATTTATTTTTTTGCTTGATTTGGGTTCCAAAATCTACCTGAAAAAATCAATAAATCAATCAGTGGGAGATTAATATTGGCCTTTGGGCTTGTGTGCCAGTCCTAAGCGTGCCATCTCTCTCTCTCAGATAGTGGGCCATAGAAAGCCTATTTATTATTTTTTTTATTGGGTTTATAAATTTTCCCTGAAAAAAAAAAAAAAGTGGGAGATTAATATTGGCCTCTGGGCTTGTTTGCCAGTCCTGAGCGTGCCATCTCTCTCACAAATAGTGGGCCATAGAAAGCCTATTTATTTTTTTGGTTGATTTGGGTTCTAAATTCTACCTGAAAAAATCAATAAATCAATCAGTGGGAGATAAATATTGGCCTCTGGGCTTGTGTGCCACTCCTGACTCCTGTGTGCGTCCTCTCTCACTCAGTGGGCCCTAGAAAGCCTATTTTTTGTTTTATTTGTTTTCTAAATTCTCCCTGAAAAAATCATTTTATTTTATTTGGTTTTTAAATTATTCCTGAAAAAATCATTTTTTTTTTTTCTTCTAAAGTCTCCCTGAAAAAAAAAAAAAAAAAAAAAACAGTGGGAGATTAATATTGCCCTTTCTGCTTGTGTGCCAGTCTTGACTCCTGGGTGTGCCATCTCTCTCTCTCCAATTGTGGGCCATAGAAAGCCTATTAATTTTTTTGCTTGATTTGGGTTCCAAAATCTACCTGAAAAAATCACTAAATCAATCAGTGGGAGATAAATATTGGCCTCTGGGCTTGTGTGCCACTCCTGACTCCTGTGTGCGTCCTCTCTCACTCAGTGGGCCCTACAAAGCCTATTTTTTGTTTTATTTGTTTTCTAAATTCTCCCTAAAAAAATCATTTTATTTTATTTGGTTTCTAAATTATTCCTGAAAAAATCATTTTTTTTTTTTTCTAAAGTCTCCCTGAAAAAAACAAAAAAAACAAATCAGTGGGAGAATAATATTGCCCTTTCTGCTTGTGTGCCAGTCTTGACTCCTAGGTGTGCCATCTCTCTCTCTCCAATTGTGGGCCATAGAAAGCCTATTAATTTTTTTGCTTGATTTGGGTTCCAAAATCTACCTGAAAAAATCACTAAATCAATCAGTGGGAGATAAATATTGGCCTCTGGGCTTGTGTGCCACTCCTGACTCCTGTGTGCGTCCTCTCTCACTCAGTGGGCCCTACAAAGCCTATTTTTTGTTTTATTTGTTTTCTAAATTCTCCCTGAAAAAATCATTTTATTTTATTTGGTTTCTAAATTATTCCTGAAAAAATCATTTTTTTTTTTTTTTCAAAAGTCTCCCTGAAAAAAAAAAAAAAAAAAAAAACAGTGGGAGATTAACCCCTTTCTGCCATTAGACGTACTATTGCGTCCATGTGGGGTGGGCTTTACTTCCCAAGGACGCAATAGTACGTCATGTGCGATCGGCAGCGCTCACGGGGGGAGCGCCGCCGATCGCGGCCGGGTGTCAGCTGTTTATCGCAGCTGACATCCGGCACTATGTGCCAGGAGCGGTCACGGACCGCCCCCGGCACATTAACCCCCGGCACACTGCGATCAAAGATGATCGCGATGTGCCGGCGGTACAGGGAAGCACCGCGCAGGGAGGGGGCTCCCTGCGGGCTTCCCTGAGCCCCCCGCAGCAACGCGATGTGATCGCGTTGCTGCGAGGGTCTCACCTCCCTCCCTGCTCCCTCCAGCCCCGGATCCAAGATGGCCGCGGATCCGGGTCCTGCAGGGAGGGAGGTGGCTTCACAGAGCCTGCTCAGAGCAGGCACTGTGAAGCAGCCTGCACTCCTATCAGATCAGTGATCTGACAGAGTGCTGTGCAAACTGTCAGATCACTGATCTGTGATGTCCCCCCCTGGGACAAAGTAAAAAAGTTAAAAAAAAATTTCAAATGTGTAAAAAAAAATAAAAAAAAATATTCCAAAATAATGAAAAAAAAAATAAAAATATTATTCCCATAAATACATTTCTTTATCTAAATAAAAAAAACAAAACAATAAAAGTACACATATTTAGTATCGCCGCGTCCGTAACGGCCCGACCTATAAAACTGGCCCACTAGTTAACCCCTTCAGTAAACACCGTAAGAAAAAAAAAAAAAAAACGAGGCAAAAAACAACGCTTGATAATCATACCGCCGAACAAAAAGTGGAATAACACGCGATCAAAAAGACAGATATAACTAACCATGGTACCGCTGAAAACGTCATCTTGTCCCGCAAAAAACGAGCCGCCATACAGCATCATCAGCAAAAAAATAAAAAAGTTATAGTCCTGAGAATAAAGCGATGCAAAAATAATTATTTTTTCTATAAAATAGTTTTTATCGTATAAAAGCGCCAAAACATAAAAAAATGATATAAATGAGGTGTCGCTGTAATCGTACTGACCCGAAGAATAAAACTGCTTCATCAATTTTACCAAACGCGGAACGGTATAAACGCCTCCCCCAAAAGAAATTCATGAATAGCTGGTTTTTGGTCATTCTGCCTCACAAAAATCGGAATAAAAAGCGATCAAAAAATGTCACGTGCCCGAAAATGTTACCAATAAAAACATCAACTCGTCCCGCAAAAACCAAGACCTCACATGACTCTGTGGACCAGAATATAGAAAAATTATAGCTCTCAAAATGTGGTAACGCAAAAAATATTTTTTGCAATAAAAAGCGTCTTTCAGTGTGTGACGGCTGCCAATCATAAAAATCCGCTAAAAAACCCGCTATAAAAGTAAATCAAACCCCCCTTCATCACCCCCTTAGTTAGGGAAAAATTAAAAAAATGTATTTATTTCCATTTTCCCATTAGGGCTAGGGTTAGAGTTAGGGCTAGGGTTAGGGCTAGGGTTAGGGCTAGGGTTAGGGCTAGGGTTAGGGCTAGGGCTAGGGTTAGGGCTAGGGTTAGGGCTAGGGTTAGGGCTAGGGTTAGGGTTAGGGCTAGGGTTAGGGCTAGGGTTAGGGCTAAGGTTAGGGCTAGGGTTAGGGCTAGGGTTAGGGCTAGGGTTAGGGCTAGGGTTAGGGTTAGGGCTAGGGTTAGGGCTAGAGCTAGGGTTAGGGTTAGGGCTAGGGTTAGGGCTAGGGCTACAGTTTGGGTTGGGGCTAAAGTTACAGTTAGGGTTTAGATTACATTTACGGTTGGGAATAGGGTTGGGATTAGGGTTAGGGGTGTGTCAGGGTTAGAGGTGTGGTTAGGGTTACTGTTGGGATTAGGGTTAGGGATGTGTTTGGATTAGGGTTTCAGTTATAATTGGGGGGTTTCCACTGTTTAGGCACATCAGGGGCTCTCCAAACGCGACATGGCGTCTGATCTCAATTCCAGCCAATTCTGCGTTGAAAAAGTAAAACAGTGCTTCTTCCCTTCCGAGCTCTCCCGTGTGCCCAAGCAGGGGTTTACCCCAACATATGGGGTATCAGCGTACTCAGGACAAATAGGACAACAACTTTTGGGGTCCAATTTCTCCTGCTACCCTTGGGAAAATACAAAACTCGGGGCTAAAACATATTTTTTGTGGGAAAAAAAAGATTTTTTATTTTCACGGCTCTGCGTTATAAACTGTAGTGAAACACTTGGGGGTTCAAAGTTCTCACAACACATCTAGATTAGTTCCCTGGGGGGTCTAGTTTCCAATATGGGGTCACTTGTGGGGGGTTTCTACTGTTTAGGTACATTAGGGGTTCTGCAAATGCAATGTGACGTCTGCAGACCATTCCATCTAAGTCTGCATTCCAAATGGCGCTCCTTCCCTTCCGAGCTCTGCCATGCGCTCAAACGTTGGTTTCCCCCAACATACGGGGTATCAGCGTACTCAGGACAAATTGGACAACAACTTTTGGGGTCGAATTTCTCCTCTTACCCTCGGGAAAATACAAAACTGGGGGCTAAAAAATAATTTTGGGGGGAAAGATTTTTTTTTTTAATTTTCACGGCTCTGCGTTACAAACTGTAGTGAAACACTTGGGGGTTCAAAGCTATCACAACACATCTAGATGAGTTCCTTAGGGGGTCTAGTTTCCAAAATGGTGTCACTTGTGGGAGGTTTCTACTGTTTAGGTACATTAGGGGCTCTGCAAATGCAATGTGACACCTGCAGACCATTCCATCTAAGTCCTCATTCCAAATGGAGCTCCTTCCCTTCCGAGCCCTCCCATGCGCCCAAACAGTGGTTCCCCCCCACATATGGGGTATCAGCGCACTCAGGACAAATTGGACAACAAATTGTGGGGTCGAATTTCTCCTTTTACCCTCGGAAAAATACAAAACTGGGGGCTAAAAAATAATTTTTGTGGGAAAAAATTTTTGTTTTATTTTTACGGCTCTCCATTATAAACTTCTGTGAAGCCCTTGGTGGGTCAAAGCGCTCAGCACACATCTAGATAAGTTCCTAAGGGGGTCTACTTTCCAAAATGGTGTCACTTGTGGGGGGTTTCTACTGTTTAGGTACATTAGGGGCTCTGCAAACGCAATGTGACACCTGCAGACCATTCCATCTAAGTCTGCATTCAAATGGCACTCCTTCCCTTCTGAGCCCTCCCATGTGCCCAAACAGTGGTTCCCCCCACATATGGTGTATCATCGCACTCAGGACAAATTGGGCAACAAATTTTGGGGTCCAATTTCTCCTGTTACCCTCAGGAAAATACAAAACTGGGGGCTAAAAAAATAATTTTTGTGGGAAAAAAATTTTGTTTTATTTTTACGGCTCTGCATTATAAACTTCTGTGAAGCACTTGGTGGGTCAAAGTGCTCACCACACCTCTAGATAAGTTCCTTAGGGGGTCTACTTTCCAAAATGGTGTCATTTGTGGGGGGTTTCAATGTTTAGGCACATCAGTGGCTCTTCAAACGCAACATGGCGTCCCATCTCAATTCCTGTCAATTTTGCTTTGAAAAGTCAAACGGCGCTCCTTCCCTTCCGAGCTCTCCCATCCACCCAAACAGTGGTTTACCCCCACATATGGGGTATCCGCGTACTCAGGACAAATTGTACAACAACTTTTGGGGTCCAATTTCTTCTCTTACCCTTGGGAAAATAAAAAATTGGGGGCAAAAAGATAATTTTTGTGAAAAAATATGATTTTTTATTTTTACGGTTCTACATTATAAACTTCTGTGAAGCACTTGGTGGGTCAAAGTGCTCACCACACCTCTAGATAAGTTCCTTAGGGGGTCTACTTTCCAAAATGGTGTCACTTGTGGGGGGTTTCAATGTTTAGGCACATCAGTGGCTCTTCAAACGCAACATGATGTCCCATCTCAATTGCTGTCAATTTTGCATTGAAAAGTCAAACGGCGCTCCTTCCCTTCCGAGCTCTCCCATCCGCCCAAACAGTGGTTTACCCCCACATATGGGCTATCAGCGTACTCAGGACAAATTGTACAACAACTTTTGGGGTCCAATTTCTTCTCTTACCCTTGGGAAAATAAAAAATTGGGGGCGAAAAGATAATTTTTGTGAAAAAATATGATTTTTTATTTTTACGGTTCTACATTATAAACTTCTGTGAAGCACTTGTTGGGTCAAAGTGCTCACCACACCTCTAGATAAGTTCCTTAGGGGGTCTACTTTCCAAAATGGTGTCACTTGTGGGGGGTTTCAATGTTTAGCCACATCAGGGGCTCTCCAAACGAAACATGGCGTCCCATCTCAATTCCAGTCAATTTTGCATTGAAAAGTCAAATGGCACTCCTTCGCTTCCGAGCTCTGCCATGCGCCCAAACAGTGGTTTACCCCCACATGTGGGGTATTGGCATACTCAGGACAAATTGTACAACAATGTTTGGGGTCCATTTTCTCCTGTTACCCTTGGTAAAATAAAACAAATTGGAGCTGAATTACATTTTTTGTGAAAAAAAGTTAAATGTTCATTTTTATTTAAACATTCAAAAAATTCCTGTGAAGCACCAGAAGGGTTAATAAACTTCTTGAATATGGTTTTGAGCACCTTGAGGGGTGTAGTTTTTAGAATGGTGTCACACTTGGGTATTTTCTATCATATAGACCCCTCAAAATGACTTCAAATGAGATGTGGTCCCTAAAATAAAATGGTGTTGTAGATATGAGAAATTGCTGGTCAACTTTTAACCCTTATAACTCCCTAACAAAAAAAAATTTTGGTTCCAAAATTGTGCTGATGTAAAGTAGACATGTGGGAAATGTTACTTATTAAGTATTTTGTGTGACATATCTCTGTGATTTAATTGCATAAAAATTCAAAGTTGGAAAATTGCGAAATTTTCATAATTTTCGCCAAATTTCCGTTTTTTTCACAAATAAACGCAGGTACTATCAAATAATTTTTACCATTGTCATGAAGTACAATATGTCACGAGAAAACAATGTCAGAATCACCAGGATCCATTGAAGCGTTCCAGAGTTATAACCTCATAAAGGGACAGTGGTCAGAATTGTAAAAATTGGCCCGGTCATTAACGTGCAAACCACCCTTGGGGGTAAAGGGGTTAATATTGCCCTTTCTGCTTGTGTGCCAGTCTTGACTCCTGGGTGTGCCATCTCTCTCTCTCCAATTGTGGGCCATAGAAAGCCTATTAATTTTTTTGCTTGATTTGGGTTCCAAAATCTACCTGAAAAAATCACTAAATCAATCAGTGGGAGATAAATATTGGCCTCTGGGCTTGTGTGCCACTCCTGACTCCTGTGTGCGTCCTCTCTCACTCAGTGGGCCCTACAAAGCCTATTTTTTGTTTTATTTGTTTTCTAAATTCTCCTTAAAAAAATCATTTTATTTTATTTGGTTTCTAAATTATTCCTGAAAAAAAATCAATTTTTTTGTATTTTTTTTTCTAAAGTCTCCCTGAAAAAAAAAAAAAAAACAAATCAGTGGGAGAATAATATTGCCCTTTCTGCTTGTGTGCCAGTCTTGACTCCTAGGTGTGCCATCTCTCTCTCTCCAATTGTGGGCCATAGAAAGCCTATTAATTTTTTTGCTTGATTTGGGTTCCAAAATCTACCTGAAAAAATCACTAAATCAATCAGTGGGAGATAAATATTGGCCTCTGGGCTTGTGTGCCACTCCTGACTCCTGTGTGCGTCCTCTCTCACTCAGTGGGCCCTACAAAGCCTATTTTTTGTTTTATTTGTTTTCTAAATTCTCCCTGAAAAAATCATTTTATTTTATTTGGTTTCTAAATTATTCCTGAAAAAAATCATTTTTTTTGTATTTTTTTTTCTAAAGTCTCCCTGAAAAAAAAAAAAAAAAAAAATCAGTGGGAGAATAATATTGCCCTTTCTGCTTGTGTGCCAGTCTTGACTCCTGGGTGTGCCATCTCTCACTCAGTGGGCCCTACAAAGCCTATTTTTTTTCATTTGTTTTCTAAATTCTCCCTGAAACAATCATTTTATTTTATTTTGTTTCTAAATTCTTCCTGAAAAATTCATTTTTTTTTTTCTAAAGTCTCCCTGAAAAAAAAAAAAAATCAAATCAGTGGGAGATTAATATTGCCCTTTCTGCTTGTGTGCCAGTCTTGACTCCTGAGTGTGCCATCTCTCTCTCTCCAATTGTGGGCCATAGAAAGCCTATTTACTTTTTTGCTTGATTTGGGTTCCAAAATCTACCTGAAAAAATCAATAAATCAATCAGTGGGAGATTAATATTGGCCTTTGGGCTTGTGTGCCAGTCCTAAGCGTGCCATCTCTCTCTCTCAGATAGTGGGCCATAGAAAGCCTATTTATTATTTTTTTTATTGGGTTTATAAATTTTCCCTGGAAAAAAAAAAAAAAGTGGGAGATTAATATTGGCCTCTGGGCTTGTGTGCCAGTCCTGAGCTTGCCATCTCTCTCACAAATAGTGGGCCATAGAAAGCCTATTTATTTTTTTGGTTGATTTGGGTTCTAAATTCTACCTGAAAAAATCAATAAATCAATCAGTGGGAGATTAATATTGGCCTTTGGGCTTGTGTGCCAGTCCTAAGCGTGCCATCTCTCTCTCTCAGATAGTGGGCCATAGAAAGCCTATTTATTATTTTTTTTATTGGGTTTATAAATTTTCCCTGGAAAAAAAAAAAAAAAGTGGGAGATTAATATTGGCCTCTGGGCTTGTGTGCCAGTCCTGAGCGTGCCATCTCTCTCACAAATAGTGGGCCATAGAAAGCCTATTTATTTTTTTGGTTGATTTGGGTTCTAAATTCTACCTGAAAAAATCAATAAATCAATCAGTGGGAGATAAATATTGGCCTCTGGGCTTGTGTGCCACTCCTGACTCCTGTGTGCGTCCTCTCTCACTCAGTGGGCCCTAGAAAGCCTATTTTTTGTTTTATTTGTTTTCTAAATTCTCCCTGAAAAAATCATTTTATTTTATTTGGTTTCTAAATTATTCCTGAAAAAAATCATTTTTTTTGTATTTTTTTTTTCTAAAGTCTCCCTGAAAAAAACAAAAAAAACCAAATCAGTGGGAGATTAATATTGCCCTTTCTGCTTGTGTGCCAGTCTTGACTCCTGGGTGTGCCATCTCTCTCTCTCCAATTGTGGGCCATAGAAAGCCTATTAATTTTTTTGCTTGATTTGGGTTCCAAAATCTACCTGAAAAAATCACTTAATCAATCAGTGGGAGATAAGTATTGGCCTCTGGGCTTGTGTGCCACTCCTGACTCCTGTGTGCGTCCTCTCTCACTCAGTGGGCCCTAGAAAGCCTATTTTTTGTTTTATTTGTTTTCTAAATTC
Organism: Ranitomeya imitator; assembly: GCF_032444005.1. Classification (NCBI taxonomy): domain Eukaryota; kingdom Metazoa; phylum Chordata; class Amphibia; order Anura; family Dendrobatidae; genus Ranitomeya; species Ranitomeya imitator. Next base: position 1,076,258,419 of record NC_091282.1, on the reverse strand, counting down.
TCCCTGAAAAAATCATTTTATTTTATTTGGTTTCTAAATTATTCCTGAAAAAAAATCATTTTTTTTGTATTTTTTTTTCTAAAGTCTCCCTGAAAAAAAACAAAAACAAATCAGTGGGAGATTAATATTGCCCTTTCTGCTTGTGTGCCAGTCTTGACTCCTGGGTGTGCCATCTCTCTCTCTCCAATTGTGGGCCATAGAAAGCCTATTTATTTTTTTGGTTGATTTGGGTTCTAAATTCTACCTGAAAAAATCAATAAATCAATCAGTGGGAGATAAATATTGGCCTCTGGGCTTGTGTGCCACTCCTGACTCCTGTGTGCGTCCTCTCTCACTCAGTGGGCCCTAGAAAGCCTATTTTTTGTTTTATTTGTTTTCTAAATTCTCCCTGAAAAAATCATTTTATTTTATTTGGTTTCTAAATTATTCCTGAAAAAAATCATTTTTTTTGTATTTTTTTTTTCTAAAGTCTCCCTGAAAAAAACAAAAAAAACCAAATCAGTGGGAGATTAATATTGCCCTTTCTGCTTGTGTGCCAGTCTTGACTCCTGGGTGTGCCATCTCTCTCTCTCCAATTGTGGGCCATAGAAAGCCTATTAATTTTTTTGCTTGATTTGGGTTCCAAAATCTACCTGAAAAAATCACTTAATCAATCAGTGGGAGATAAGTATTGGCCTCTGGGCTTGTGTGCCACTCCTGACTCCTGTGTGCGTCCTCTCTCACTCAGTGGGCCCTAGAAAGCCTATTTTTTGTTTTATTTGTTTTCTAAATTCTCCCTGAAAAAATCATTTTATTTTATTTGGTTTCTAAATTATTCCTGAAAAAAAATCATTTTTTTTGTATTTTTTTTTCTAAAGTCTCCCTGAAAAAAAACAAAAACAAATCAGTGGGAGATTAATATTGCCCTTTCTGCTTGTGTGCCAGTCTTGACTCCTGGGTGTGCCATCTCTCTCTCTCCAATTGTGGGCCATAGAAAGCCTATTAATTTTTTTGCTTGATTTGGGTTCCAAAATCTACCTGAAAAAATCACTAAATCAATCAGTGGGAGATAAATATTGGCCTCTGGGCTTGTGTGCCACTCCTGACTCCTGTGTGCGTCCTCTCTCACTCAGTGGGCCCTAGAAAGCCTATTTTTTGTTTTATTTGTTTTCTAAATTCTCCCTGAAAAAATCATTTTATTTTATTTGGTTTCTAAATTATTCCTGAAAAAAAAATCATTTTTTTTGTATTTTTTTTTTCTAAAGTCTCCCTGAAAAAAACAAAAAAAAACAAATCAGTGGGAGATTAATATTGCCCTTTCTGCTTGTGTGCCAGTCTTGACTCCTGGGTGTGCCATCTCTCTCTCTCCAATTGTGGGCCATAGAAAGCCTATTAATTTTTTTGCTTGATTTGGGTTCCAAAATCTACCTGAAAAAATCACTTAATCAATCAGTGGGAGATAAGTATTGGCCTCTGGGCTTGTGTGCCACTCCTGACTCCTGTGTGCGTCCTCTCTCACTCAGTGGGCCCTAGAAAGCCTATTTTTTGTTTTATTTGTTTTCTAAATCCTCCCTGAAAAAATCATTTTATTTTATTTGGTTTCTAAATTATTCCTGAAAAAATCATTTTTTTTTTTTTTTCAAAAGTCTCCCTGAAAAAAAAAAAAAAAAAAAAAAAACAGTGGGAGATTAATATTGCCCTTTCTGCTTGTGTGCCAGTCTTGACTCCTGGGTTTGCCATCTCTCTCTCTCCAATTGTGGGCCATAGAAAGCCTATTAATTTTTTTGCTTGATTTGGGTTCCAAAATCTACCTGAAAAAATCACTAAATCAATCAGTGGGAGATAAATATTGGCCTCTGGGCTTGTGTGCCACTCCTGACTCCTGTGTGCGTCCTCTCTCACTCAGTGGGCCCTACAAAGCCTATTTTTTGTTTTATTTGTTTTCTAAATTCTCCCTAAAAAAATCATTTTATTTTATTTGGTTTCTAAATTATTCCTGAAAAAAATCATTTTTTTTGTATTTTTTTTTTCTAAAGTCTCCCTGAAAAAAAAAAAAAAAACAAATCAGTGGGAGAATAATATTGCCCTTTCTGCTTGTGTGCCAGTCTTGACTCCTGGGTGTGCCATCTCTCTCTCTCCAATTGTGGGCCATAGAAAGCCTATTAATTTTTTTGCTTGATTTGGGTTCCAAAATCTACCTGAAAAAATCACTAAATCAATCAGTGGGAGATAAATATTGGCCTCTGGGCTTGTGTGCCACTCCTGACTCCTGTGTGCGTCCTCTCTCACTCAGTGGGCCCTACAAAGCCTATTTTTTTTTCATTTGTTTTCTAAATTCTCCCTGAAACAATCATTTTATTTTATTTTGTTTCTAAATTCTTCCTGAAAAATTCATTTTTTTTTTCTAAAGTCTCACTGAAAAAAAAAAAAAAAATCAAATCAGTGGGAGATTAATATTGCCCTTTCTGCTTGTGTGCCAGTCTTGACTCCTGGGTGTGCCATCTCTCTCTCTCCAATTGTGGGCCATAGAAAGCCTATTTATTTTTTTGCTTGATTTGGGTTCCAAAATCTACCTGAAAAAATCAATAAATCAATCAGTGGGAGATTAATATTGGCCTTTGGGCTTGTGTGCCAGTCCTAAGCGTGCCATCTCTCTCTCTCAGATAGTGGGCCATAGAAAGCCTATTTATTATTTTTTTTATTGGGTTTATAAATTTTCCCTGGAAAAAAAAAAAAAAAGTGGGAGATTAATATTGGCCTCTGGGCTTGTGTGCCAGTCCTGAGCTTGCCATCTCTCTCACAAATAGTGGGCCATAGAAAGCCTATTTATTTTTTTGGTTGATTTGGGTTCTAAATTCTACCTGAAAAAATCTATAAATCAATCAGTGGGAGATTAATATTGGCCTTTGGGCTTGTGTGCCAGTCCTAAGCGTGCCATCTCTCTCTCTCAGATAGTGGGCCATAGAAAGCCTATTTATTATTTTTTTTATTGGGTTTATAAATTTTCCCTGGAAAAAAAAAAAAAAAAGTGGGAGATTAATATTGGCCTCTGGGCTTGTGTGCCAGTCCTGAGCGTGCCATCTCTCTCACAAATAGTGGGCCATAGAAAGCCTATTTATTTTTTTGGTTGATTTGGGTTCTAAATTCTACCTGAAAAAATCAATAAATCAATCAGTGGGAGATAAATATTGGCCTCTGGGCTTGTGTGCCACTCCTGACTCCTGTGTGCGTCCTCTCTCACTCAGTGGGCCCTAGAAAGCCTATTTTTTGTTTTATTTGTTTTCTAAATTCTCCCTGAAAAAATCATTTTATTTTATTTGGTTTCTAAATTATTCCTGAAAAAAATCATTTTTTTTGTATTTTTTTTTCTAAAGTCTCCCTGAAAAAAACAAAAAAAACAAATCAGTGGGAGATTAATATTGCCCTTTCTGCTTGTGTGCCAGTCTTGACTCCTGGGTGTGCCATCTCTCTCTCTCCAATTGTGGGCCATAGAAAGCCTATTAATTTTTTTGCTTGATTTGGGTTCCAAAATCTACCTGAAAAAATCACTTAATCAATCAGTGGGAGATAAGTATTGGCCTCTGGGCTTGTGTGCCACTCCTGACTCCTGTGTGCGTCCTCTCTCACTCAGTGGGCCCTAGAAAGCCTATTTTTTGTTTTATTTGTTTTCTAAATTCTCCCTGAAAAAATCATTTTATTTTATTTGGTTTCTAAATTATTCCTGAAAAAAAATCATTTTTTTTGTATTTTTTTTTCTAAAGTCTCCCTGAAAAAAAACAAAAACAAATCAGTGGGAGATTAATATTGCCCTTTCTGCTTGTGTGCCAGTCTTGACTCCTGGGTGTGCCATCTCTCTCTCTCCAATTGTGGGCCATAGAAAGCCTATTAATTTTTTTGCTTGATTTGGGTTCCAAAATCTACCTGAAAAAATCACTAAATCAATCAGTTTGAGATAAATATTGGCCTCTGGGCTTGTGTGCCACTCCTGACTCCTGTGTGCGTCCTCTCTCACTCAGTGGGCCCTACAATGCCTATTTTTTGTTTTATTTGTTTTCTAAATTCTTCCTGAAAAAATCATTTTATTTTATTTGGTTTCTAAATTATTCCTGAAAAAAATCATTTTTTTTGTATTTTTTTTTTCTAAAGTCTCCCTGAAAAAAACAAAAAAAACAAATCAGTGGGAGAATAATATTGCCCTTTCTGCTTGTGTGCCAGTCTTGACTCCTGGGTGTGCCATCTCTCTCTCTCCAATTGTGGGCCATAGAAAGCCTATTAATTTTTTTGCTTGATTTGGGTTCCAAAATCTACCTGAAAAAATCACTAAATCAATCAGTGGGAGATAAATATTGGCCTCTGGGCTTGTGTGCCACTCCTGACTCCTGTGTGCGTCCTCTCTCACTCAGTGGGCCCTACAAAGCCTATTTTTTTTTCATTTGTTTTCTAAATTCTCCCTGAAACAATCATTTTATTTTATTTTGTTTCTAAATTCTTCCTGAAAAATTCATTTTTTTTTTTTTCTAAAGTCTCCCTGAAAAAAAAAAAAAAATCAAATCAGTGGGAGATTAATATTGCCCTTTCTGCTTGTGTGCCAGTCTTGACTCCTGGGTGTGCCATCTCTCTCTCTCCAAATGTGGGCCATAGAAAGCCTATTTATTTTTTTGCTTGATTTGGGTTCCAAAATCTACCTGAAAAAATCAATAAATTAATCAGTGGGAGATAAATATTGGCCTTTGGGCTTGTGTGCCAGTCCTAAGCGTGCCATCTCTCTCTCTCAGATAGTGGGCCATAGAAAGCCTATTTATTATTTTTTTTATTGAGTTTATAAATTTTCCCTGGAAAAAAAAAAAAAAAGTGGGAGATTAATATTGGCCTCTGGGCTTGTGTGCCAGTCCTGAGCGTGCCATCTCTCTCACAAATAGTGGGCCATAGAAAGCCTATTTATTTTTTTGGTTGATTTGGGTTCTAAATTCTACCTGAAAAAATCAATAAATCAATCAGTGGGAGATAAATATTGGCCTCTGGGCTTGTGTGCCACTCCTGACTCCTGTGTGCGTCCTCTCTCACTCATTGGGCCCTAGAAAGCCTATTTTTTGTTTTATTTGTTTTCTAAATTCTCCCAGAAAAAATCATTTTATTTTATTTGGTTTCTAAATTATTCCTGAAAAAATCATTTTTTTTGTTTTTTTTTTTCTAAAGTCTCCCTGAAAAAAAAAAAAAATCAAATCAGTGGGAGATTAATATTGCCCTTTCTGCTTGTGTGCCAGTCTTGACTCCTGGGTATGCCATCTCTCTCTCTCTCCAATTGTGGGCCATAGAAAGCCTATTAATTTTTTTGCTTGATTTGGGTTCCAAAATCTACCTGAAAAAATCACTAAATCAATCAGTGGGAGATAAATATTGGCCTCTGGGCTTGTGTGCCACTCCTGACTCCTCTGTGTGTCCTCTCTCACTCAGTGGGCCCTAGAAAGCCTATTTTTTGTTTTATTTGTTTTTTCTAAATTCTCCCTGAAAAAATCATTTTATTTTATTTGGTTTCTAAATTATTCCTGAAAAAAATCATTTTTTTTGTATTTTTTTTTCTAAAGTCTCCCTGAAAAAAAAAAAAAAAAACAAATCAGTGGGAGATTAATATTGCCCTTTCTGCTTGTGTGCCAGTCTTGACTCCTGGGTGTGCCATCTCTCTCTCTCCAATTGTGGGCCATAGAAAGCCTATTAATTTTTTTGCTTGATTTGGGTTCCAAAATCTACCTGAAAAAATCACTTAATCAATCAGTGGAAGATAAGTATTGGCCTCTGGGCTTGTGTGCCACTCCTGACTCCTGTGTGCGTCCTCTCTCACTCAGTGGGCCCTAGAAAGCCTATTTTTTGTTTTATTTGTTTTCTAAATTCTCCCTGAAAAAATCATTTTATTTTATTTGGTTTCTAAATTATTCCTGAAAAAAATCATTTTTTTTGTATTTTTTTTTTCTAAAGTCTCCCTGAAAAAAAACAAAAAAACAAATCAGTGGGAGATTAATATTGCCCTTTCTGCTTGTGTGCCAGTCTTGACTCCTGGGTGTGCCATCTCTCTCTCTCCAATTGTGGGCCATAGAAAGCCTATTAATTTTTTTGCTTGATTTGGGTTCCAAAATCTACCTGAAAAAATCACTTAATCAATCAGTGGGAGATAAGTATTGGCCTCTGGGCTTGTGTGCCACTCCTGACTCCTGTGTGCGTCCTCTCTCACTCAGTGGGCCCTAGAAAGCCTATTTTTTGTTTTATTTGTTTTCTAAATTCTCTCTGAAAAAATCATTTTATTTTATTTGGTTTCTAAATTATTCCTGAAAAAAATCATTTTTTTTGTATTTTTTTTTCTAAAGTCTTCCTTAAAAAAAAAAAAAAAAACAAATCAGTGGGAGATTAATATTGCCCTTTCTGCTTGTGTGCCAGTCTTGACTCCTGGGTGTGCCATCTCTCTCTCTCCAATTGTGGGCCATAGAAAGCCTATTAATTTTTTTGCTTGATTTGGGTTCCAAAATCTACCTGAAAAAATCACTAAATCAATCAGTGGGAGATAAATATTGGCCTCTGGGGTTGTGTGCCACTCCTGACTCCTGTGTGCGTCCTCTCTCACTCACTGGGCCCTAGAAAGGCTATTTTATGTTTTATTTGTTTTCTAAATTCTCCCTGAAAAAATCATTTCATTTTATTTGGTTTATAAATTCTTCCTTAAAAAATCATTTTTTTTTTTTTCTAAAGTCTCCTTTTAAAAAAAAACACACAAATCAGTGGGAGATTAATATTTACATTTGCGCTTCAGTGACAGTCCTGCGTGTGTGGCATCTCTCTCATGTGTTGCCACCAACAACAGAGTGTGTAACATTGTGCCTGATTTTCGTTGTGGTCTCACCCACCTGTAAAGGGGTAGCTAAATCATACTGAAGTTATAGCTCACCGTGTAAGTTGTGTGACAGCAACAAATACCGTTAGTTTGGTAACGTTTTTAAAACAATGAGGAAGTCTGGTGGAAGAGGTCGTGGCCGGGGGCGTTCATTGTCAGCTGGTAATGAGGGTAGTGGTAGTGGTGGAGCATCAGGTGGTCGTGGGAAATAAAATATTGCACCTAAGTCTGGAGCTGTGGAGCCAGGTTCGTCGTCTGGCTACACAAGGCCTCGAACGCTCCCTTTTCTGGGAGTAGGAAAACCGCTTTTAAAGCCGGAGCAGCAAGAGCAAGTTTTGGCTTATCTTGCTGACTCAGCCTCTAGCTCTTTTGCCTCCTCTCGTGAAACTGGTAAAAGTAAAAGCAGCGCGTCGTTAGTGGATATTCACGGTCAGGGACAAGTCGCTTCCTTGTCCTCTTCAGCAAAAACAACAACAGAGAAGAATGCAGCAGGCGACACAACGGGTTACTCCATGGAGCTCTTTACACATACTGTCCCTGGCTTAGAAAGTGAAGCAGTTAACAGTCCATGCCCATTACAAGTTGAATCTGACATGGAGTGCACTGATGCACAGCCACAGCCAGACTACTATGCTGGTCCTTTGACTCAGACCACAACATTGCCCTCGCAGGGTGCTGATCAAGAATCAGACCCTGATGAGACTATGTTGCCCCATCACGAACGCTATACCACCGACCGACAAGGTGACACAGACGAAGTTGCACACGAGCTACAAGAAGAGGTAATAGATGACCCAGTTCTTGACCCCGATTGGCAGCCATTGGGGGAACAGGGTGCAGGCGGCAGCAGTTCTTAAGCGGAGGAGGAGGGGCCGCAGCAGGCATCAACATCGCAACAGGATCCATCTGCCGGGCCCGTATCTTGCCCAAAACGCATGGCAAAGTCAAAACCTGTTGGAGGACAGCGTGGCCATCCGGTTAAAGCTCAGTCTGCAATGCCTGAAAAGGTATCCGATGCTAGAAAGAGTGCAGTCTGGCATTTTTTTAAACAACATCCAATTGATCAGCGCAATGTCATCTGTCAAAAATGTTCAACTACCTTAAGCAGAGGGCAGAATCTGAAAAGTCTCAATACAAGTTGCATGCATAGACATTTAACCACCATGCATTTGCAAGCTTGGACTAACTACCAAACGTCCCTTAAGGTTGTAGCACCCTCGGCCAATGAAGCTAGTCATCAACGCAACATCCCTTCCGGCAGTGTAGGGCCACCATTTTCTGCACCACCTGCAGTATCTGTGCAGGTTTCTTTGCCAGGCCAAAGAAGTCAGGGTCAGGGAATCACCAGTTTCGTAGTAGGAAACACTGCATCTAGGGCACCGGCGGCAACAATACCATCTCCCACCGTCTCTCAGTCTGCCATGTCCACCGGCACCCCCGCTAGTTCCACGATCTCCAGCTCTCCAGTCCAGCTCACCCTACATGAGACTATGGTTAGAAAAAGGAAGTACTTAGCCTCGCATCCGTGTACACAGGGTTTGAACGCCCACATAGCTAGACTAATCTCGTTAGAGATGATGCCCTACCAGTTAGTTGAAAGCGAAGCTTTCAAAGCCCTGATGGACTACGCTGTACCACGCTACGAGCTACCCTGTCGACACTTTTTTTCCAGAAAAGCCATCCCAGCCCTCCACCAGCATGTTAAAGAGCGCATCGTCCATGCACTCAGGCAATCTGTGAGCACAAAGGTGCACCTGACAACAGATGCATGGACCAGTAGGCATGGCCAGGGACGTTACGTGTCCATCACGGCACACTGGGTAAATGTGGTGGATGCAGGGTCCACAGGGGACAGCAAGTTTGGGACAGTTCTGCCTAGCCCACGGTCTAGGAAATAGTTGGCTGTAGCCATTCGCACCCCCTCCTCCTCCTCCTCGTCCTCCTGCAGAAGCAAGACCTCGTCCACAGACCGCAGTCGCACAACCACTCCATCCGCAGCTGCCACTGTTGCACACCAGGTCTCCCATTATGGGGCAGCTACTGGCAAACGTCAGCAGGCTGTATTGGCTATGAAGTGTTTGGGCGACAACAGACACACCGCTGAAGTTCTGTCCGAGTTCTTGCAGAAAGAAACGCAGTCGTGGCTGGGCACTGTAGATCTTGAGGCAGGCAAGGTAGTGAGTGATAACGGAAGGAATTTCATGGCTGCCATCTCCATTTCCCAACTGAAACACATTCCTTGCCTGGCTCACACCTTAAACCTGGTGGTGCAGTGCTTCCTGAAAAGTTATCCGGGGTTATCCGACCTGCTCCTCAAAGTGCGTGGACTTTGCTCACATATCCGCCGTTCGCCCGTACACTCCAGCCGTATGCAGACCTATCAGCGTTCTTTGAACCTTCCCCAGCATCGCCTAATCATAGACGTTGCAACAAGGTGGAACTCAACACTGCACATGCTTCAGAGACTGTGTGAACAGAGGCGGGCTGTTATGTTTTTGTGGGAGGATACACATACACGGGCAGGCAGTAGGATGGCAGACATGGAGTTGTCAGGTGTGCAGTGGTCGAAGATTCAAGACATGTGTCAAGTCCTTCAGTGTTTTGAGGAATGCACACGGCTGGTTAGTGCAGACAACGCCATAATAAGCATGAGCATCCCCCTAATGCGTCTGCTGATGCAAAGTTTGACGCACATAAAGGATCAGGCGTCTGCAGCTGAGGAAGAGGAAAGCCTTGATGACAGTCAGCCATTGTCTGGCCAGGGCAGTGTACAGGACGAGGTAGCGGGCGAAGAGGAGGAGGAGGACAAGGAGGATGATGGGGATGATTATATTTTTAATGAGGAAGCTTTTCCGGGGCCAGTGGAAATTGTTGGCGCGGCAAGGCCGGGTTCTGGTTTTTGGAGGGACACAAGTGACATGGATTTGCCTGAAACTGCCCCTCAACCAAGCACAACCACAGATTTGAGAACTGGAACTTTGGCCCACATGGCGGATTATGCCTTACGTATCCTCAAAAGGGACACACGCATAACAAAAATGATGAACGATGACGATTACTGGTTGGCCTGCCTCCTTGATCCTCGCTATAAAGGCAAATTGCAAAATATAATGCCACATGAGAACTTGGAACTAATATTAGCAACCAAACAATCAACTCTTGTTGACCGTTTGCTTCTGGCATTCCCTGCACACAGCGCCCGTGATCGTTCTAACACGAGCTGCAGGGGCCAGCAGACCAGAGGTGTTAGAGGGGCAGAAATCAGAAGTGTCGTTGGCCAGAGGGGTTTTCTGACCAGGTTGTGGAGTGATTTTGCTATGACCGCAGACAGGACAGGTACTGCAGCATCAATTCAAAGTGACAGGAGACAACATTTGTCCAGTATGGTTACTAACTATTTTTCATCCCTTATCGACGTTCTCCCTCAACCGTCATTCCCATTTGATTACTGGGCATCAAAATTAGACACCTGGCCAGAATTGGCAGAATATGCATTGCAGGAGCTTGCTTGCCCGGCAGCTAGTGTCCTATCAGAAAGAGTATTCAGTGCTGCAGGTTCAATACTAACAGAAAAAAGGACTCGTCTGGCTACCCAAAATGTAGATGATCTAACCTTCATTAAAATGAACCACAACTGGATTTCGAAATCTTTTGCCCCACCTTGCCCGGCAGACACCTAGCTTTCCTATGTAAAGGTCTTGCCTGTGGACTATTCTGAACGACTTTTCCAATCTCGTAATTTGCAGCACCTGATTGTCCAGCATCCGACATGTTAACACCTCCCTAAATGGCCAAAGTCCCCACACGGGGCCGTGGTATCGCCACTTGGCGCCAGCATCCGTGAGAGTACTGTTTGTCTGAAGAGGTGGGTGTGCCCGCTTTTGGTCGACGGCACTGCCACTAGGTCCCTCATAGTACAATAACGTGTCTGGCGGTGGTGGTGCGCACCCAACGTCAGACACACCGTTGTAATATGAGGGGCCCTGGGCCTGTACCGCCGGCCACAAGACAGTCCCCCCCCAGGTCAAACAGTGCTCTACCACTTGCAAAATTTTCTCTCACAGCTCCACCAATGTTTAGTCTATGCGCTGACATCCTTCAATGCCTGGCACTGTCAATACCATTGTATTGACATTTTTCTTATGTTAGGGCTTCGAAGCCTGTCTGCGGTCCCTCCTTCCACTAGGCCTCCACTGACCTGTCTACTGCTGCCCGTGTTCCCCTGGGACCAATTTTAAATTGCCTACAGCCAGCCCAATTTATTATGTTAGGGCTTCGAAGCCTGTCTGCGGTCCCTCCTTCCACTAGGCCTCCACTGACCTGTCTACTGCTGCCCGGGTTCCCCTGGAACCAATTTTACATTGCCTACAGCCAGCCCAATTTATTATGTTAGGGCTTCGAAGCCTGTCTGCGGTCCCTCCTTCCACTAGGCCTCCACTGACCTGTCTACTGCCGCCCGTGTTCCCCTGGAACCAATTGTAAATTGCCTACAGCCAGGCCAATTTATTATGTTAGGGCTTCGAAGCCTGTCTGCGGTCCCTCCTTCCACTAGGCCTCCACTGACCTGTCTACTGCCGCCCGTGTTCCCCTGGAACCAATTGTAAATTGCATACAGCCAGGCCAATTTATTATGTTAGGGCTTCGAAGCCTGTCTGCGGTCCCTCCTTCCACTAGGCCTCCACTGACCTGTCTACTGCCGCCCGGGTTCCCCTGGAACCAATTGTAAATTGCCTACAGCCAGGCCAATTTATTATGTTAGGGCTTCGAAGCCTGTCTGCGGTCCCTCCTTCCACTAGGCCTCCACTGACCTGTCTACTGCTGCCCGGGTTCCCCTGGAACCAATTTTAAATTGCCTACAGCCAGCCCAATTTATTATGTTAGGGCTTCGAAGCCTGTCTGCGGTCCCTCCTTCCACTAGGCCTCCACTGACCTGTCTACTGCCGCCCGTGTTCCCCTGGAACCAATTGTAAATTGCCTACAGCCAGGCCAATTTATTATGTTAGGGCTTCGAAGCCTGTCTGCGGTCCCTCCTTCCACTAGGCCTCCACTGACCTGTCTACTGCTGCCCGTGTTCCCCTGGAACCAATTTTAAATTGCCTACAGCCAGCCCAATTTATTATGTTAGGGCTTCGAAGCCTGTCTGCGGTCCCTCCTTCCACTAGGCCTCCACTGACCTGTCTACTGCCGCCCGGGTTCCCCTGGAACCAATTTTAAATTGCCTACAGCCAGCCCAATTTATTATGTTAGGGCTTCGAAGCCTGTCTGCGGTCCCTCCTTCCACTAGGCCTCCACTGACCTGTCTACTGCCGCCCGTGTTCCCCTCGAACCAATTGTAAATTGCCTACAGCCATGCCAATTTATTATGTTAGGGCTTCGAAGCCTGTCTGCGGTCCCTCCTTCCACTAGGCCTCCACTGACCTGTCTACTGCTGCCCGTGTACCCCTTGAACCAACATCAGAAAATATAAAAATAAGTATTTTGCTTATAAAAAAGAAAATACTGGAGAGATATCAAATGCAGACATTTTAACATTAAAAACAAACACATACAACAAAAATCTGGTACAGTACTAAAAATGGCCACCAGCTACAATAACTTTCGCCTGCAAGTAGTTAACTGAAAGTTTTTTTCAATTTAAAATACAGATATGGCATCCACCGAGTGTTGTCCTGTCGCGTCTTCTTTATATTATTGCCAAGAAGATGCAAAACAATGAAAATAATAAAATCATTATTTACCAAAAAAATAGAGCAAGTCAAAACCACATTGCAAATAAACATTCATTACAAATAAAGAAGCAGGGCGCGTCCGAGGGTGAGTATATACCTAATAAGAATATAATCACCCTCGGACGCGCCCTGCTTCTTTCCGACAGCCTTCCTTCCTAAGAATCAGCCCTTCCGTGGTGTAGAGAGAGGGTGTGTTACACTCCAAGGTGTTCCCCAGGTTGCCTTTCCTGAGCTTCGATCTTCATGCTCTCGTTTAGTAGTTGTCGGAAAGTAGGCTGCATTAGGCCTACAAAATGGGTATGCGGTGGAGAGAGATGGTGTGTTACACTCCAAGGTGTTCCCCAGGTTGCCTTGCCATTGCTTCGGTCTTCCGACTCTCGTTTAGTAGTTGTAGAAAACTACACTGCATTAGGCCTACAAAATGGGTATGGGGTGGAGAGAGATGGTGTGTTCCACTCCAAGGTGTTCTCCAGGTTGCCTTTCCTGAGCTTCGATCTTCATGCTCTCGTTTAGTAGTTGTCGGAAAGTAGGCTGCATTAGGCCTACAAAATGGGTATGGGGTGGAGAGAGATGGTGTGTTACACTCCAAGGTGTTCCCCAGGTTGCCTTGCCATTGCTTCGGTCTTCCGACTCTCGTTTAGTAGTTGTAGAAAACTACACTGCATTAGGCCTACAAAATGGGTATCGGGTGGAGAGAGATGGTGTGTTACACTCCAAGGTGTTCCCCAGGTTGCCTTGCCATTGCTTCGGTCTTCTGACTCTCGTTTAGTAGTTGTAGAAAACTACACAGCATTAGGCCTACAAAATGGGTATGGGGTGGAGAGAGATGGTGTGTTCCACTCCAAGGTGTTCTCCAGGTTGATTTTCCTGAGCTTCGATCTTCATGCTCTCGTTTAGTAGTTGTCGGAAAGTAGGCTGCATTAGGCCTACAAAATGGGTATGGGGTGGAGAGAGATGGTGTGTTCCACTCCAAGGTGTTCTCCAGGTTGCCTTTCCTGAACTTCGATCTTCATGCTCTCGTTTAGTAGTTGTCGGAAAGTAGGCTGCATTAGGCCTACAAAATGGGTATGGGGTGGAGAGAGATGGTGTGTTACACTCCAAGGTGTTCCCCAGGTTGCCTTGCCATTGCTTCGGTCTTCCGACTCTCGTTTAGTAGTTGTAGAAAACTACACTGCATTAGGCCTACAAAATGGGTATCGGGTGGAGAGAGATGGTGTGTTACACTCCAAGGTGTTCCCCAGGTTGCCTTGCCATTGCTTCGGTCTTCTGACTCTCGTTTAGTAGTTGTAGAAAACTACACAGCATTAGGCCTACAAAATGGGTATGGGGTGGAGAAAGATGGTGTGTTCCACTCCAAGGTGTTCTCCAGGTTGCCTTTCCTGAGCTTCGATCTTCATGCTCTCGTTTAGTAGTTGTCGGAAAGTAGGCTGCATTAGGCCTACAAAATGGGTATGGAGTGGAGAGAGATGGTGTGTTACACTCCAAGGTGTTCCCCAGGTTGCCTTGCCATTGCTTCGGTCTTCCGACTCTCGTTTAGTAGTTGTAGAAAACTACACTGCATTAGGCCTACAAAATGGGTATCGGGTGGAGAGAGATGGTGTGTTACACTCCAAGGTGTTCCCCAGGTTGCCTTGCCATTGCTTCGGTCTTCTGACTCTCGTTTAGTAGTTGTAGAAAACTACACTGCATTAGGCCTACAAAATGGGTATTGGGTGGAGAGAGATGGTGTGTTACACTCCAAGGTGTTCCCCAGGTTGCCTTGCCATTGCTTCGGTCTTCCGACTCTCGTTTAGTAGTTGTAGAAAACTACACAGCATTAGGCCTACAAAATGGGTATCGGGTGGAGAGAGATGGTGTGTTACACTCCAAGGTGTTCCCCAGGTTGCCTTGCCATTGCTTCGGTCTTCCGACTCTCGTTTAGTAGTTGTAGAAAACTACACAGCATTAGGCCTACAAAATGGGTATGGGGTGGAGAGAGATGGTGTGTTCCACTCCAAGGTGTTCTCCAGGTTGCCTTTCCTGAGCTTCTATCTTCAGGCTCTCGTTAAATTGTGGTTAAATGGAACAACTGCATTTGGCGTACTAGTTGGTTTGGGGCCTACTAACAGTGTCTGCCGCTCCTTGCTGTTCTCCTGGTTTCCTGTCCTGAAATTCCGTTTTCAGGCGCTCGTTAAGTAGTTGTTAATGTTAGACTGCATTTGGCCTACTAGTTGGGTTGGGGCCTACTATCGGTGTCTGCCACTCCTTGCTGTTCTCCTCCACTGAACAAAGCTGTGCCGCCTGTTTACTACGGTTGCCAATTTTGAACTGCATTTCGACTACTTACTGATTTGGGCCTACTCTCTGTGTCAGCCTCTCATTCCAGTTGTCCTCCACTGCAATGCCCCCTGGTTATTCCTGTGTTACCAATTTTGAACTGCATTTAGCCCACTTTATTATTTGGGCCTATATCTGTGTTTCCTCCTCATCCTGCCCATTGCCCAGCCAGTGATAGATGAGTCTGCTGGTACATTGACCCATAACGCAACATTCCCCGTGCACGCTACACAACAACATTGTGACCCTGCTGAAAGTCAGGTTGCTCTTCCCGCATACCATACCACCTTACACGGGGACAAAGAGGAAGGTGCAGATGAAAGTGCAGGTTCCTTCATCAGGTGGGGGGAGGAATACTAGTTGGCGACGTCACTGGCACAGGGCCTCTCATAGTACGCAAAAGTGTTGCTGCCGGTGGGAGGCGCCCCCGCCGTGCAAACACACCGCTGTACTTTGAGGGGCCCTGTGCCAGTGCCAATGCCAACGAGTGGGCCCCCCCTGCTTGCTCAGGATCACAGCACTTGCAAAGTTGAAATACTTACCTCTCCCTGCTCCACTGCCGTGACGTGGTCCAGATTTCCTGGGCCCACTAATTACTTGAACCAGCCCTACCCACCACAACTTTAGCCAAATGACCCCAAATTTCAAATGCCTTCCAATTATTATAAGGTAAATTACGCTTGACAAGCTTCATTAAGAAGAATGGATGGTTTTGACATTAAAATGGGCACTCTAGGTGTTTTCCTGGCCCCCACTCACTGCCGACTATGCTGCCCCATTGACTTGCATTGGGTTTCGTGTTTCGGTCGATCCCGACTTCACGTCATAATCGGCCGATTTCACTCGACCCGACTTTTGAGATAGTCGGGTTTCGTGAAACCCGGCTCGATTTTAAAAAGGTCAAGGTCGCTCAACTCTACATGTGACCAATACATGCAATTAGGGTTGAGTGAAACGGATCGGTCATTTTCATAAGTCGCCGACTTTTGGCAAAGTCGGGTTTCATGAAACCCGATCCGATCCCAGTGTGGGATCGGCCATGCGGTACGCGATCTTTGCGTCAAAGTCGCGTTTCATATGACGCGTTCAGTGCCATTTCTCAGCCAATGAAGGTGGACGCAGAGTGTGGGCAGCGTGATGACATAGGTCCTGGTCCCCACCATCTTAGAGTAGGGCATGGTGATTGGCTTGCTTTCCGCGGCGTCACAGGGGCTATAAAGGGGCTTGCACGCCGACCGCCATCTTACTGCTGCTGATCTGAGCATAGAGAGAGGTTGCTGCCGCTTCGTCAGAAGCAGGGTTAGCGTTAGGCAGGGTACATTAACCCCCAAACCACTTGTGCTATAGCGATTTCCACTGTCCAACACCACCTTTTCTTTGCAGGGACAGTGGAGGATAGATTTTTCTTCATCAGCTCTGTAGCTTATTGGGCTGCCCTAGAAGGCTCCCTGATAGCTGCATTGCTGTTTGTACACCGCTGTGCAAACCAACTGCTTTTTTCAAAGCACAAATCCTGTTGCTCCTTCCTTTCTGCACAGCTATCCTGTTTGTTTGTCCACACTTTTGTGTGCAGCAGTCCTTTTTATTGCTGCCTGCCATACTTTTCTGAGATTATTGTAGGGAGATAGTAATTGTAGTACAGTCCCTTTTTTTTAATATATCTTCAAGCCACTTTCTGTCCCTGAAACTGTGTAGTGTAAAACAGTGGGCCTGTATTTTTCTGCACTGTCCCACACCTAAAAGGGAGATTTATATTGCCAATCGGTGCATCTGCGCCAGTCCTGTCTGTGGTATCTCAGTCAGTCATTTTCTGTCACAGAAACTATACTGTAATACAGTGGGCCTGATTATTCACTAGTCTCCCATATAACAAAAGGGGAGATTAATATTGGAAAATCTGTGCATCTGCGCCAGTCCTGTCTGTGGTATCTGTCAGTCATTTTCTGCCACAGAAACTATACTGTAATACAGTGGGCCTGATTTATTCACTAGTCTCCCATACAAAAAAGGGGAGATTAATATTGCTTAATCTGTGCATCTGTGCCAGTCCTGTCTGTGGTATCTGTCAGTCATTTTCTGCCACAGAAACTATACTGTAATACAGTGGGCCTGATTTATTCACTAGTCTTCCATATAAAAAAGGGGAGATTAATATTGGCTAATCTGTGCATCTGTGCCAGTCCAGTCTGTGGTATCTGTCAGTCATTTTCTGCCACAGAAACTATACTGTAATACAGTGGGCCTGATTTATTCACTAGTCTCCCATATAAAAAAAAGGGGAGATTAATATTGCCTAATCTGTGCATCTGTGCCAGTCCTGTCTGTGTTATCTGCCAGTGATTTTCTGCCACAGAAACTATACTGTAATAGAGTGGGCCTGATTTATTTACTAGTCTCCCATATAATAAAGGGGAGATTAATATTGGCAAATGTGTGCATCTGCACCAGTCCTGTCTGTGGTATCTGTCAGTCATTTTCTGCCACAGAAACTATACTGTAATACAGTGGGCCTGATTTATTCACTAGTCTCCCATATAAAAAAAGGGGAGATTAATATTGCCTAATCTGTGCATCTGCGCCAGTCCTGTCTATGTTATCTGCCAGTCATTTTCTGCCACAGAAACTATACTGTAATAGAGTGGGCCTGATTTATTCACTAGTCTCCCATATAAAAAAGGGGAGATTAATATTGGCAAATGTGTGCATCTGTGCCAGTCCAGTCTGTGGTTTCTGTCAGTCATTTTCTGTCACAGAAACTATACTGTAATACAGTGGGCCTGATTTATTCACTAGTCTCCCATATAAAAAAGGGGAGATTAATATTGCCTAATCTGTGCATCTGCGCCAGTCCTGTCTGTGGTATCTGTCAGTCATTTTCTGCCACAGAAACTATACTGTAATACAGTGGGCCTGATTTATTCACTAGTTTCCCATATAAAAAAGGGGAGATTAATATTGCCTAATCTGTGCATCTGTGCCAGTCCTGTCTGTGGTATCTGTCAGTCATTTTCTGCCACAGAAACTATACTGTAATACAGTGGGCCTGATTCATTCAGTAGTCTCCCAAATAAAAAAAGGGGAGATTAATATTGGCTAATCTGTGCATCTGTGCCAGTCCTGTCTGTGGTATCTGTCAGTCATTTTCTGCCACAGAAACTATACTGTAATACAGTGGGCCTGATTTATTCACTAGTCTCCCATATAAAAAAGGGGAGATTAATATTGGCTAATCTGTGCATCTGTGCCAGTCCTGTCTGTGGTATCTGTCAGTCATTTTCTGCCTCAGAAACTATACTGTAATACAGTGGGCCTGATTTGTTCACAAGTCTCCCATATAAAAAAGGGAGATTTATATTGCCAGTGTGTGCATCTGCATCAGTCCTGTTAGTGGCATATCTGCCAGCCTCTTTCTGCCAATCAAACTGTGTAATGTAATACAGTGGGCCTGATTTTTCTGCTGTCTCCCACACATAAAGAGGGAGATTTATATTGCCAGTGTGTGCATCTGGGTCAGTCCTGTTAGTGGCATATCTGCCAGCTTCTTTCTGCCAATCAAACTGTGTAGTGTAATACAGTGGGCCTGATTTTTCTGCTGTCTCTCACACATAAAGAGGGAGATTTATATTGTTAGTGTGTGCATCTGCATCAGTCCTGTTAGTGGCATATCTGCCAGCTTCTTTCTGCCAATCAAACTGTGTAGTGTAATACAGTGGGCCTGATTTTTCTGCTGTCTCCCACACATAAAGAGGGAGATTTATATTGCCAGTGTGTGCATCTGAGTCAGTCCTGTTTATGGCATATCTGTCAGCCACTGTCTGCCACTGAAACTGTGAACTGTAATACAGTGGGCCTGATTTTCCCTGCAGTCTCACACACCTATCAAGGGAAATTGCTATTGCCACTAAGTGAATCTGCGTCAGTCCTGTTAGTGGCATATCTGTCAGCCACTGTCTGCCACTGAAGCTGTGTACTGTAATACAGTGGGCCTGATTTTCCCTGCAGTCTCACACACCTATAAAGGGAGATTTAAATTCACAACAAGTTTGCGTGCACCTTCTAACTGGTTTTACAGTACCATATAACATTTGTTAGTTTGGTTACATTTTTCCAAGAATGAGGAAGTCTGGTGGAAAAGGTCATGGCCGTGGGCGGTCATTGCCAGCTGGTAATGATGGTAGTGGTGGTGGAGCATCAGGTGGTCGTGGGAAAAGCAATATAGCACCTAAGTCTCAAGTTGTTGAGCCAGCATCATCATGTGGCTACACAAGACCTCAAACACTCCCTTTTCTGGGAGAAGGAAAACCACTTTTAAAGCCGGAGCAGCAGGAAAAAGTTTTGGCTTTCCTTGCTGACTCTGCCTCTAGCTCTTTCGCCTCCTCTTCGGAAAGTGCAAAATTTAAAAGCAGCGCGTTGTCAGTGGATGTTCCCGATCAGGAACAAGTCGCTTCATTGTGTTCTTCACCCAGAACAACAGAGAAGGATGCGTCAGGCAACACAACGGGTTACTCCATGGAGCTCTTTACACATACCGTGCCAGGGTTAGAAAGGAAAATTGTTAACAGGTCATGCCCATTACAAGATGAATCGGACATGGAGTGCACAGATGCACAGCCACAGCCAGATTATTATGCTGTTCCTTTGACTCAGATCACAACATTGCCCTCGCAGTGTACTGATCCAGAATCTGACCCTGATGAGACTATGGAACCCCGTCACGAACGCTATAGCACCGGCTTACATGGTGACACAGAGGAAGGTGCCCAGGACATAGAAGAGGAGGTCATAGATGACCCAGTTGTTGACCCCCATTGGCAGCCATTGGGGGAACAGGGTGCAGCCGGCAGTAGCTCTCAAGCAGAGGAGGAGCCACAGCAGGCATCAACATCGCAACAGGTTCCATCTGGCAGGCCCGTATCTGGACAAAAACGTGTGTCAAAACCTAAAACAAGTTGTAGGACAGCGTGGCCATCCGGTTAAAGTAGCTCAGTGTGCAATGCCTGAAAAGGTATCCGATAGTAGGAAGAGTGCAGTCTGGCACTTTTTTTAAACAAAATCCAAATGATCAGTGCAAAGTCATCTGTAAGAAATGCTCAAGGACCTTCAGCAGAGGTCAGAATGTGAAAAATCTAAATACAAGTTGCAGGGGTAGACATTTTACCACCATGCACTTGCAAGCCTGGACTAACTACCAAACGTCCCTTAAAGTTGTTGCATCCTCTCACAATTAAGCTAGTCAGCAACGCTACTTTCCTTCCCTCACTGTAAGCCCACCATTTACCAAACCACCTGCAGCAAATGTGGAGGTTTCATCACAAGGCCAAAGCAGTCAGGGAATCACCAGGTTCGTGGTAGGAAACACTGTATGTAGGCCAACTGCAAGAATACCATCACCAACCTTCTCTAAGTCTGCCATGTCCACCATCACCCCCGCTAGTCCCACCATATGCAGCACTCCAGTTTAGCTCACCCTACAAGAGACTCTCCTTAGGAAAAGGATGTACTCATCCTCTCATCCGTGTACACAGGGTTTGAACGCCCACATTGCTAGACTAATCTCGTTAGAGATGATGCCCTATCGGTTAGTTGAAAGCGAAGCTTTCAAAGCCCTGATGGCCTATGCTGTACCATGCTGCGACCTACCCAGTCGACGCTTCTTTGCGAGAAAAGCCATCCCAGCCCTCCACCAGCATGTAAAAGACCGCATTGTCCATGCACTCCGTCAATCTGTCAGTAGAAAGGTGCACCTCACAGCAGATGCATGGACCAGTAGACATGGCCAGGGACATTACGTGTCCATCACTGCACACTGGGTTAATGTGGTGGATGCAGGGTCCACAGGGGACAGCCAGATTGGGACAGTTCTGTCTAGTCCACGGTGTAGGAAACAGTTGGCTGTAGGCGTTCACCACACCTCCTCCTTGTCCTCCAGCAGAAGCGAAAGCTCGTCCACAGACCGCAGTCGCATGACCTCTCCATCCACAGCTGCCACTGTTACACCTGAGGTGTACCATTATGGAACAGCTAGTGGCAAGCGTCAGCAGGTTGTGTTGGGAATGAAGTGTTTGGGCGACAAGAGACACACCGCAGAAGTTCTGTCCGAGTTCTTGCAGCAAGAAACTCAGTCATGGCTGGGCAGTGTACATCTTGAGGCAGGCAAGGTAGTCAGTGATAACGGTAGGAATTTTATGGCTGCCATAGCCCTTTCACAACTGAAATACATTCTTTGCGTGGCTTACACCTTTAACCTGGTGGTGCAGTGCTTCCTGAAAAGTTATCCGGGGTTACCCGACCTGCTCCTGAAAGTGCGCAGACTTTCCTCGCACATTCGCCGTTCACCCGTACACTCCAACCGTATGCAGAACCATCAGCGATCTTTGAAGCTTTTCCAGCACCTCCTAATCATCTACATTGCAACAAGGTGGAACTCCACACTGCACATGCTTCAGAGGCTGTGCGAACAGAGGCGTGCTGTTATGTATTTGTGGGAGGATACACATACACGGGCAGGCAGTTGGATGGCAGACATGGAGTTGTCAGGTGTGCAGTGGTCGAAGGTACAAGACCTGTGTCAAGTCCTTCAGTGTTTTGAGGAATGCACAAGCCTGGTTAGTGCAGATGACGCCATCATAAGCATGAGCATCCCCCTAATGCGTCTGCTGATGCAAAGTTTGACACACATAAAGGAGCAGGCATCTGCAGCCGAGGATGAGGGAAGCCTTGATGACAGTCAGCCATTATCTGGTCAGGGAAGTCTACTGGACGAGGTGGCGGACGAAGAGGAGGAGGACGAGGAGGATGTTGGGGAAGAATACTTTTTTGATGAGGAAGCTTCTCAGGCGGCAATAGAAACTGGTGGCGTTGCAAGGACAGGTTCAGGGTTTTTGAAGGAGACAAGTGATGTTGATTTGCCAGAAAGTGCTCCTCAACCCAGCACAAGCAGTGAATTGACAACTGGAACATTGGCCCACATGGCGGATTATGCCTTGCGTATCCTAAAAAGGGACCCCCGCATTATAAAAATGATGAACGATGACGATTACTGGTTGACCTGCCTCCTGGATCCACGCTATAAAGGGAAATTGCAAAATATCATGCCACATGAGAACCTTGAACAAATATTGGCAACCAAACAAGTACTCTTGTAGACTGTTTGGTTAAGGCATTCCCAGCACACAGCGGCGGTGATGGTTCTCACACGAGCTGCAGGGGGCAACATGGCAGAGGTGTTAGAGGTGCACAAATCAGAAGTGGCGTTGTACAGAGGGGTTTTCTGACCAGGTTGTGGAGTGAATGACCGCAGACAGGACAGGTACTGCCGCATCAATTCAAAGTGACAGGAGACAACATTTGTCCAGTATGGTTACTAACTATTTTTCCTCCCTTATCGATGTTCTCCCTCACCCGTCATTCCCATTTGATTACTGGGCATCCAAAATAGACACCTGGCCTGAATTGGCAGAATATGCATTGCAGGAGCTTCCTTGCCCAGCAGCTAATGTGCAATCAGAAAGAGTATTTAGTGCTGCTGGTTCAATACTGACCGAAAAAAGGACTCGTCTGGCTACCCAAAATGTTGATGATCTAGCCTTCATTAAAATGAACCAATCATGGATTTCTAATTATTTTGCCCCACCTTTCCCGGCTGACACCTAGCTTTCCTGTAAAAAGTTCTTGCTTTTGGACTGGTCTTACTGACTGTTCCTATTTCTCAATTTGCAGCTGCTGTATGTCCAGCATACGACATTTTTAAACCTCCCTAAATGGGCCGACTCCCTGCCCCACAGGGCCGTGGTCAGTCACCACTTGGCGCAAGCACCCGTGAGAGTGCCGTTTGTCTGAAGAGGTGGGTGTGCCCACTTTTGGGCGACGGCACTGGCACAGGGTCCCTCATAGTACAATGAAGTGTCTCTGGTGGTGGTGGTGCGCACCCAACGTCAGACACACCGTTGCAACATGAGGGGCCCTGGGCCAGTACCGCCGCCCATGAGAGAGTGTTCCCCCCAGCTCAAACAGTGCTCTACCACTTGAAAAATTATCTCTCACTGCTCCACCACTGTTTAGTCTATGCGGTTAAATCCTTCCATGGCACTTCCAATAACAATTTGTTGACATGTATGATGCTAGTAAAAATATTCAGGGGCCCTGTCCTACATTCACACCAGTTAATACTTTGCGCCAAATACCAATGCCTGCAAGTCAGCAGAGGAGCCCACCCTTGTACCTAGGTATGCCACCTGTTTATTTATTTATTTTTTTAGTTTTTGGCGAGACATTAACATGTATTTATTTTTTTGCAGCACTAACTGTGTCAGACACTCCTTCCAATTGTCCTCCGCTGACCACACCAATGCTGCCTGTGTACCCCTGTAACCTAATAAAACCTGCATCGAGCCTAATTTTTTTATTTTAGGCCTACTAAGTCAGTCTGCGGTCCCTCCTTCCAATTGTCCTCCGCTGACCACACCAATGCTGGCTGTGCACCCCTGCAACATAATTAAACCTGCATTGAGCCTAATTTTTTTTATTATAGGCCTACTAAGTCTGTCTGCGGTCCCTCCTTCCAATTGTCCTCCGCTGACCACACCAATGCTGCCTGTGCACCCCTGCAACATAATTAAACCTGCATTGAGCCTAATTTTTTTATTTTAGGCCTACTAAGTCTGTCTGCGGTCCCTCCTTCCAATTGTCCTCCGCTGACCACACCAATGCAGCCTGTGCACCCCTGCAACATAATTAAACCTGCATTGAGCCTAATTTTTTTTATTTTAGGCCTACTAAGTCTGTCTGCGGTCACTCCTTCCAATTGTCCTCCGCTGACCACAGCAATGCTGCCTGTGTACCCCTGTAACCTAATAAAACCTGCATCGAGCCAACTTTTTTAATTTAAGGCCTAGTAAGTCTGTCTGCGGTCTCTCCTGCCAATTGTCCCCCGCTGACCACACCAATGATGCCCGTGTACCCCTGTAAACTTTTTTAAACCTGCATCGAGCCAACTTTGTGGTGTAAGGCCTACTACCAGTGTCTGTCTGCGCCACTCAATAAAGCTGTCCTCCTCTTAAAAAAGCTGAGCTGCAATTTTCAGGTTTTCAGCATATAGGAATTTGAAAACTGCATTGGGGCTACAAGTTTGGTTGGGTTCTAAAAACGGTGTCTGCCACTCCAAGGTGTTCTCCAGGTTTACTTTCCCAAGCTTCAATCTTCAGGCTCTCATTAAGAATTTGTTAATATAACACTGCATTAGGCCTACTAGTTTGGTTGGGGCCTACTAACGGTGTCTGCAGCTCCAAGGTTTTCTCCAGGTTTACTTTCCCGAGCTTCAATCTTCAGGCTCTCATTAAGTAGTTGTTAATATAACACTGCATTTTCCCTACTAGTTTGGTTGGGGCCTACTAACGGTGTCTGCCGCTCCAAGGTGTTCTCCAGGTTTACTTGCCTTAGCTTCTATCTTCAGGCTCTCATTAAGTAGTTGTTAATATAACACTGCAGTTGGCCTACTAGTTTGGTTGGGGCCTACTAACGGTGTCTGCCGCTCCAAGGTGTTCTCCAGGTTTACTTGCCTTAGCTTCTATCTTCAGGCTTTCATTAAGTAGTTTTTAAATTACACTGCATTTGGCCTACTAGTTTTGTTTGCCCTACTAACGGTGTCTGCCGCTCCTTGCTGTTCTCCTCCACTGAACAAAGCAGTGCCACCTGTTTACTACTGTTACCAATTTTGAACTGCATTTAGCCTACTTACTGATTTGGGCCTACTCACTGTATCAGCCTCTCATTACAGTTGTCCTCCACTGAACAAAGCAATGCCGCCTGGTTAGTCCTGTCACCAATTTTGAACTGCATTTAGCCCGCTTTATTATTTGGGCCTATATCTGTGTTTCCTCCACATCCTGCCCATTGCCCAGCCAGTGCTAGATGAGTCTGCTGGTACATTGACCCAGACCGCTACATTCCCCTTGCATGCTACACAGCCAGAATCTGACCCTGCTGAAAGTGAGGTTCCCCTTTCCGCATACTATACCACCTTACACGGGGACAAAGAGGAAGGTGCAGATGAAAGTGCAGGTTCCTTCATCAGGTGGGGGGGCATATTTTTTGGCGACGTCACTGGCACAGGGCCCCTCATAGTACGCAAAAGTGTCACTGCCGGTGGGAGGCTCCCCCGCCGTGCAAACACACCGTCGTACTTTGAGGGGCCCTGTGCCAGTGCCAATGCAAACGAGTGGGCCCCCCTGCTTGCTCAGGATCCCAGCACTTGCAAAGTGGAAATACTTACCTCTCCCTGCTCCACTGCCGTGACGTGGTCAACGTTTCCTGGGCCCACTAAATACTTGAACTAGCCATACCCCCCACAACTTTAGCCAAATGACCCTTAATTTCCAATGCCTAACTATTATTATAAGGTAAATTAAGATTGACAAGCTTCAGTAACAAGAATGGATGTTTTTGCCATTAAAATGGGCACTGTAGGTGTTTTCCTGGCCTCCACTCACTGCCGACTATGCTTCCCCATTGACTTGCATTGGGTCTCGTGTTTCGGTCGATCCCCGACTTTTCACGATAATCGGCCGATTTCACTCGACTCGACTTTTGAGATAGTCGGGTTTCGCAAAACCCGACTCGACCCTAAAAAAGTAAAAGTCACTCAACTCTACATGCAATTACTCTCCCTTTATAATTCCTGAGAGTTTCTTCCGTAGTTTTGTACTTTGATGGTACTTTGTTAGAGCTTGATGCATGAGACAGTACGTACAGGCCATTCAGGTTTCACAAGAAATCAAGCTAATCCAAGTTGGCACATCAATGCATGGCATTGTATGAAAATTTTCTTTATCTCAATAGCATGGAGAATATATTAGGACATGGCATTAAACGCGAGTTATGGAAGGGCATCAGCCAAATAACAGGTCATACATTTGCTCCTTTTCATGAAAAGGAACAGGGGGAGCACAGCAAGATACCTACAAAATGACCTTATTTTCTTGACAAATAAAAGTACGTTTACACTGACCACATGTGACAGACGTGAAAGAATCTGGAGTCACTGTGAGGAATATTATACTGCCTACAATATCATCCAGAATAACCATTTTGGCATAATACACACATCTATTTGCTTTATTTATGCTATCCATTTAGATGCTGTCTACCTATATACTAATCCAGGTCTGGGTAGAGTTCCCTCAGGACATCATATACTATCTCATCATGTGTATGTTCAAATGTTGTCATGAGTGTATATTGGGGCCATACATACTTCTTAGTCACTTTATGAGTTACTGTAATCAAATTCACACAAAGTCAATCAGCCTTAAATTACAGACTGTACCAATATGCATTCATTTGACACACGGAAAATCAATGTGACCTGGTAGCAGGAACTATGCCTATGTATACTAGTGGCCGGGATCCAAGAAGTATCGTTTCTCCTTGTGGAGAGTGACATGATAAGCATGTCGAGGTGAGGAGACTTAAAGCTGCAATGCTCCTCTGGGAAATATGCAAATTGTCTCTTCAGAGAGGAAGAGGACTAGAACTCTAGTGCCACCTATTGGAAGTAGCAATCCTAACAGTCAATGTCGACCCTTTAACAAGCCTTGTCACATGACTTAGGATAATAGCCAAACCAGAATCTCAATTTGCAGACACTGTGTTTCGGGGTACTGCCCCTCATCAGTGCAAAGTGGAGATCTGGTATCCAATATCTAATAAATGGGATAACTGCTCTCAGGATGATCAGATCAGTATACGGGTGGTACCAGCGCATGAGGTTTGCTCTGCCAGTCATACAGGGATCAAACCTGGACCCATTCGGTCACTGTGGGAGGCTGATCTCTATATCTCAGGTTCCAGAACTCCCACGGACCCGGGAGTTGTACTGTCAGATGCGCAATTTCTTTAGGGCGATGAGGATATTTTTTATGAGCCTGTACCTCTGATGATGCATCCATAATTCATAATTTCATGGTGGAGACGGTTCGGCTGGGCAGATAGTAGACTTTGGCTACTGTAGCCACCTGACATGTATGCTTTAATTGAGGCCCCAAGCACCGCCATGCCACCTGCTGGCGTGGCTTCCTCACTCAAGCTTTGAAGTGCCATCTGCCTGCTACACTGGCCTGGTCCATTACTGTATTAAAGGGTCTTCATTCAGGTAGGAAAAAGGTGGGGGCTAAGTGAATTCTGATATGGGACAAAATGGAGTCAGGCCAATCTCTGTTATTATGCCCTGTATCCAAGATGGCGGCTGCTCATTTTATTATTATTATTATTATTATTATTATTAGCTGTAAAAATAAAGTCTTTTTTTTCCACAAAAATAATCTTTTTGCCCCCAATTTTATATTTTCCCAAGGGTATCAAGAGAAATTGTGTTAAGTGTTGAGTTCCCGCCGCTGCACAGGGGGAATCTCGAACCATGTCCGCTGCAGTCTCCCATTCTCCTCCAGCCACAGTGGAACCTGCTCAGCAGAGATGTCGATCCCAGCATCTGGACCAAGCTGATACTGTGAGCTTGGATACTGCTACTTTTCCAGGCTCTGCCTTTGTAGCCATCACTGTTCAGCAGCGAGCAGGCATTTCAGAGACCTGCTTTTCCCACACTGAGCATGCCCACGGGACGACCTCCCATTGGAGGTCGGGAGTCACATGCTCAGGTCCTGTTGCGGCTCCTATTGGACCATCAGGAAGGTCCCGGAGCTCTACTGCTATAAAAGGTTTGCATGGCCGCTCGGCCATGCGTTAGTGTAATCTTATTAACTTGTGTGTGGATGAATGCCTGTCGATGGATGAAAGCTCCGAATCATTCCCATCCCTTGTGTTGTTGCCTGCTCGTGAATGGTAGAGCTACCTAGCGCCCGACAGTGCTATCCTGCACAATTGCACAAGTTGCTGAATCCAGTTAGCAGCGAACGCCAGAGCGGCGCCATGCGCAGATAGTGCGCTTTACTGGCCCTAGTTAGGGTGGTTAGTGGCGTCCCTGGCACCAGAGTAGCGGCGTCGAGCACAAGAGATCTAGAGGGACTCTTACCCTGAGTCATGGGGCAGAGTTCTGTGTCACCTTGCTTGCGCTCCCTGTGCGGTATTGCGGCCCTCTGACGCAACAGGGTTTGCTTCCTTCATACCAGGTGAAGCTAACCTGTGTGTGTACTCACATTATACCACCATATAGTCCATCATTATCAAGCAGCAGGAGTCTTAGCTGCACGGTGGACCCCGGACTGCAAACGCACCTCATATCATCTCTAATTATTATTTTGTGCGTTCCTCCAGTCCTAACAAATTGGACCCTAAAATTTGTTGTGCAATTTCTCTTGAGTATGCCAATGCCTCATATGTAGGGGACACTGCTTTTGAGGCACAGTGCAAAGCTCAGAAGGGAAGAGGTGCCATATTGGACTTCAGATTTTGCTGCGATGGTTTGAGTGTGCCATGTCACATTGGCAGAGCCCCGGAGGCGCCAGAACAACAGAAACCCACAAAATGTGAACTCATTTTACAAACTACACTCCCCAGTGAATTCATGTAGGGGTGCATTGATCATATTTACTCCACATGTGCCTAACAGAATTTTATACCACTGACCGGTGAAGAAACAATAAATTATATTTTTGCCACTAAAATGTTGTTTTCGCCTCAAGTTTTTATTTTTTCTAAGGGCTAATAGGAATTTTTTTTTTGCAAAAAACTGTGTGCCAATACCCTTCATGTAATTGGGAAATATTTTTCAGGCAGAGTGCAAAGCTCAGAAGGGGGGAGCTCCAGAATTTACCGTTATGGTTTCCAGGTGCCGTGACCCAATAGGAGAGCATATGAGGTGTCAGAACAGCAGAACCCTCATAAGTGACCCCATTTTACATACTACACCTCTCAATGAATTCAACTAGGGGTGCAGTGATCATATTGACACCATGGGTGTGTCACAGAATTTTTTACCATTGAGCAGCGAAGGCAAAGTAACTACATTTTTATCACCAAAATGTTGTTTTAAAGCAAAACACCTATAATAAATCCTATATGGTTAACCAAGCAATACAAATACACCTACAAAGAGAGGCACCACACGAGAACAATTTTAAAATTAATGTTTATTCATAGCAAAGAGTAAAAGCAAAACCACATATGGTCATAAAAAGCCAACACAGGCACAGGTAAGAAACCACAAACACAGGAAAAGAAAGATGGACGAACCTGGAAACTGATAGTACAAATACCAGTGTATATAACTCTCACTTAGGCAAAAAAGTAGTAAAATTTAGAAACGGACACATGATAGCACCAATTTAGTTATTACTAGCGTGTGCTATAAACTCTTCAGTACAAGTAGAGATAAATATTAAGATGAAGAGATATATAAATAAAGAAATACAAGGAAAACAGGCATGTTTTCACATGGATGTCAGCGCTGTTCAGGTGCTGAACACGGCTCTCATGATTCTTCCCTGCTCTGCCAGCGATTGGCGCGAGCAGGGGAGAATGATGAGAGTTTTATTTAAGTGATAAAAGTGACAGCAGGTGGCATCTCATGGGACTATTAGGCCCATCTGTCTACTTCTGCTGCTGCTAATAACAGTGACATCAGCCGTCACCCCGTAGTGGTGGCAAGTGGGGTTCATATATGTGCGGTTGATGTCACCTTTGTATTGTCAGGTGACAGCAAGCCTTGAGGTTAGTAATTTAGAAGCATCAATAAGATGCCCCCATTACTCACCCCATAATCACATTGTATAAAAACACACACACACACCAAGAATAAAGTTCTTTAATTTAAAAAAATGACACAGACTCCTTTAATAATCAATTAAATCATACTTAAAACCTCACCTAATGCCACTGAAGCCATCATTCTCCTGTAATAAAACTAAAATAAAAAACAGCAATATGCCTTTGTCATTCTGTGCTATGCCGTAATCAATGTCTGGGGGATAATTAGTTTTCAACCTCGATAGTGCCAAGATGTGACCATCCATGCTGAGAACTACTGGTGAATGAGATGCTGCGAGCACAGTGTCAGTGATCAGGGGTGAAGTCATAGAGGTTGCCTCCGTTCACTCTGCTCCATTCCCAGCCGGACTGAGCTACAGTGTGATCCGGTGAGATCCCTTCTACCAATGTGAGCATTCACGGCTCATGGTGCTAGCAGGAATCTTACTGAAGTCACCGCAGCTCAGCCCAGCTGGGAACGGAGCCTCAGTGACCAGATGTAACCTCTGCGGCATCACCCTCGGCCACTGATGCTGCGCTCACAGCATCTCATTCCCCAATAGTTCTCAGCATAGACGGTTACATCTAGGCACTGTCCAGGTTGAAGACTAATTATCCCCCAGACATGGAGCATGGTGTTGGACAGAATGAAAGGTATGGTTGCTGTAGCAAGTGGGAAGAGCCTTTTGTGCCTTTTCTGGGCAGCTGTGGGCTGCTATTTTTAGACTTGAGGCGTCAATATCCATGGCCACCTACCAGCCTGAGAATAGCAGCATACAGCTGTGAGCTTTAGCAATTCTGGTTGTCAAAAATGGGGGGAACCCCATGTCATTTTTTTATTATTTAAATAATTAAATAAAAAACAGCATGGGGACCCCTTTACTCTTGATAACCAGCCTTGCTGAAGCTGACAACTGAGGGTTTCAGCCCCCAGCTGTGAATTTTGCCTGGCAGGTTGCAGAAAATATAGGGTAATCATGCCATTTTTTTCATTTATTTATTTATTTATAGCTCAGGCGGCGGCGGCGGCTGAAGAAAGCCCTCATCATCTGCTCTTGCTGTCATTGTTATTAGCAGCAGCAGGGGTAGGCTGATGGGAGTAATAATCCCATTAGCTGCCTGCTGTCTCTTTTATCTCTTAACCCTTTCATGCCTGGGCCTGTATTTGCCTTCGTGACCGGGCCAATTTTTACAATTCTGACAACTGTCACTTTATGAGGTCATAACGCTGGAACACTTCAATGGATCCTGGTGATTCTGAGAAGGTTTTCTTGTGACATATTGTACTTCATGTTAGAGGTAAAATTACTTTGATCTGACTTGCGATTATTTTTGAAAAAAATGGAAATTTGGTGAAAATCTTGAAAATTTAGCAATTTTCAAACTTTTAATTTTTATACCCTTTAATCAGTCATATAACACAAAAGAGTTAATTATTAACATTTTCCTCATGTCTACTTCACAGTAGCACAATTTTGGAACCTATTTTTTTTTCTTTATGACGTTATAGGGGCTAAAAGTTGTCCAGTGATATTTCATTTTTTCAACGAATTTTACAAAACCATTTTTTTAGGGACCACCTCACATTTGAAGTCACTTTGAGGGGTCTATATGAAAGAAAATACCCCAAAATGACACTATTCTAAAAACTGCACCACTCAAGGTGTCAAAACCACATTCAAGAACTGTATTAGCCCTTCAGGTGCTTCACAGAAATAAATGGAATGTGGAAGGACATTTACTTTTCTTTCACAAAATTTTTTTCTTTAGACTTAATTTTTTCTACTTTCGCAAGGGTAACAGGAGAAAATGAACCTTAGCTTTTGTTTTGCAATTACTCCTGAGCTTACCGTTACCCCATATGTGGGAGAAATCTGCAGTTTGGGCGTACGGCAGATTTCAGAAAGGAAGGAGCGCCATTTGACTTTTTGAATGTAAAATAATCTGGATTAGCGATTGCCATGTCATGTTTGGAGAGCCCCTGAAGTGGAAACCCCAAGAAGTGACACCATTTCGGAAACTAGAACCCTTAGGGATCTTATCTAGGTGTGGATTGAGCACCTTGAACCCACAGGTGCTTCACAGAAGTTTATAACGTTGAGCCGTGGAAGTAAAAAAATTGCATTTTTCCAAAGTAAATCTTTTTAGCTCTATATTTTGCCCTTTCATAAAGGTAACAGTAGAAATTGCACCATATGTTTTGTTGTACAATTTCTCTTGAGCACGCCGATACTCCATATGTGGGGGAATACTACTGTTTGGGCGCACGGCAGGGCTCGGAAGGAAAGGAGCTCCATTTGACTTTTTGAATCTAAAATATGCTGGAATAATTAGCGGTTGCCATGTCGTGTTTGGAGAGCCCCTGATGTGCCTAAAAAGTGGAAACCACAAACAAGTGACACTATTTTTGAAACTAGACACCTTAGGGAACTTATCTAGATGTGTATTGAGCACCTTGAACCCACAGGTGCTTCACAGAAGTTTATAACATAGAGCTGTGGAAGTAAAAAAATGACATTTTTCCCAAGTAAATCTTTTTAGCTCCATATTTTGCATATTCATAAAGGTAACACCAGAAATTGCACCATATGTTTTGTTGTACAATTTATCTTGAGCAAGCGGATACTCCATATGTGGGGGAATACTACTGTTTGGGCGCATGGCAGGGCTCGGAAGGTAAGGAGCACCATTAGACTTTTTGAATGTAAAATATGCTGAATAATTAGCGTCCTCATGTCATTTTTTGAGAGCCCCTGATGTGCCTAAACAGTGGAAACTCCCCAAAAATGATGCCATTTTGGAAACTAGACCCATTTGGGAACTTTTCTAGATATGTATTGAGCACCTTGAACCCACATGTGCTTCACAGAAGTTTATAAAGTAGAGCCATGGAAATAAAAAAAATAAAATTTTTCCCAAGTTAAATTTTTAGCTCCATATTTTGCATTTTCATAAAGGTAACAGGAAAAATTGCACCACAAAATTTGTGGTGCAATTTATCTTGAGCACGCTGATATCCTACATGTGGGAGAATAGTACTGTTTGGGCCCATGGCAAGGCTCGGAAGGGAAGGAGTGCCATTTGACTTTTGGAATGCAAAATTGGCTGGAATCGATATCGGACATCATGTTGCGTTTGGAAAGCCACTGACATGCCTAAATAGTGGAAACCCCCACAAGTGACCCCATTTTGGAAAATAGACCCCTCATGGAATTTATCTAGATGTCTATTGAGCACCTTGAACCTCCAGGGGCTTCAAAGAATTTATTAATATTGAGCCATCAAAATAAAAAAAAAAAAACATTTTTACCACAAAAATGCTATTTTAGCCTCTGCTTTTTGTATTTTAACAATGGTAGGAAGAAAAAATGGACCACGAAGTTTGTTGCAAAATTTCTCCTGAGTATGCCAATACTCAGTATGTGGTGGAAAACTACTGTATAGGATCACGGCAGGGCATGAAAGGAAAGGTGTGCCATATTACAGTGCAGGTTTTGCTGCACTGGTTTGAGGGGGCCATGTCACAAGGGCAGAGTCCCTGAGGTGCCAGAACAACAGAAACCCCTGGAAGTGACCCCATTTTACAAACTACACCTCTCAATTAGTTCATCTAGTGGTGCAATGATTATATTGACACCACAAGTGTGTCACAGAATTTGATACCATTCGGCAGTGAAGAAAAAATAATTACGTTTTTACCGCCAAAAAAATGTTTAAGCCCTAGATTTTACATTTTGAAACTGGGAAATGGGTATAAAGGGTGCCAAAATGTGTTACACAATTTTTCCTGAAATTTGCAATTCCTCATATGTGGCCATACAGTACTGCTTAGCCACACAGCAAGACTCTGAAGGGACGGAGCGCTATTTGACTCTTGAAGAACAAATTATTATAGAATAGTTTCCAGACTGTATAAAAAGAAGCCCTAGATGCCAGAAAAGCAGAATACCCCCTCAAGTGACCCCAGTTTGGAAATTATACCCCTTTAGGAATTTATCTACAAGTATAGTGATGATTTTGACTCCGTAATTGTTTTCCAGAAATCAGCAGCAGAGGATGTTGCTGAGTGAAAGATGCAAACTGCTGTTGTAGTGACCGGTGCGCTGTAGTGATCAGTACATTGCAGTTACCAGTAGTGTTGAGCGATACCTTCCGATACCTAGAAGTATCGGTATCGGATTGGATCGGCCGATATCCCAAAAATAACGGATCTCGCTGATACCGATACCCGTTGTGGGGGTATCTGCTGGCCATGCGAGGGTCTCTGCCAGCCATGCGGGGGTCTGTGTGGGGCGTGCGGGGTCTGTGTGGGGGTCTGTGCGGGGGTCTCTGCCGGCCATGCGGGGGTCTGTGCGGGGCGTGCTGGGGTCTTGCGGGGCGTGCAGGGGTCTGTGCGGGGGTCTGTGCGGGGCGTGCGGGGGTCTGTGCGGGGCATGCGGGGGTCTCAGCCGGTGGTGCGTGGGTCTGTGCGGGACGGAGCGCTATTTGACTCTTGAAGAACAAATTATTATAGAATAGTTTCCAGACTGTATAAAAAGAAGCCCTAGATGCCAGAAAAGCAGAATACCCCCTCAAGTGACCCCAGTTTGGAAATTATACCCCTTTAGGAATTTATCTACAAACATAGTGATGATTTTGACTCCATAATTGTTTTCCAGAAATCAGCAGCAGAGGATGTTGCTGAGTGAAAGATGCAAACTGCCGTTGTAGTGACCAGTGCGCTGTAGTGACCAGTACGTTGCAGTTACCAGTAGTGAGCGATACCTTCCGATACCTAGAAGTATCGGTATCAGATTGGATCGGCCGATATCCCAAAAATATCGGATCTCGCTGATACCGATACCCGATACCAATGCAAGTCAATGGGACACAAATATCGGAATGTAAATAATCCCTTTCTGTCCTTAAACATCCTGTTCCGGAGGGGAAAGAGTGTGGGCGGTGCGTGGGCAGTGCGTGGGCGGACACTGAGAGTGTCTGTGCGAGCGGGGTCTGTGTGGGCTTGCCAGGGATGTGTACCTGCCTATCGGGGCTCTCTGCGGCGGGCGGGGTCTCTGTGCGGGGCGTGCAGGGGTCTGTGTGGCGTGTGTAGGGGTCTTTGCGGCAGGCGGGGTCTCTGCCGGCCGATCGGGGTCTGTGCAGGGCGTGCGGGGGTCTCTGTGGGCCGTGCGGGGGCCTGTGCGGGGCGTGCGGGGGTCTCTGCCGGCCGTGCGGGGGGTCTGTGCGGGGCGTGCGGGGTATCTGCTGGCCATGCGGGGGTCTCTGCCAGCCATGCGGGGGTCTGTGCGGGCCGTGCGGGGTCTGTGCGGGGGTCTGTGCAGGGGTCTCTGCCGGCCATGCGGGGGTCTGTGCGGGGCGTGCAGGGGTCTTGCGGGGCGTGCAGGGGTCTGTGTGGGGGTCTGTGCGGGGCGTGCGGGGGTCTGTGCGGGGCATGCTGGGGTCTCAGCCGGTGGTGCGTGGGTCTGTGCGGGACGGAGCGCTATTTGACTCTTGAAGAACAAATTATTATAGAATAGTTTCCAGACTGTATAAAAAGAAGCCCTAGATGCCAGAAAAGCAGAATACCCCCTCAAGTGACCCCAGTTTGGAAATTATACCCCTTTAGGAATTTATCTACAAACGTGATGATTTTGACTCCATAATTGTTTTCCAGAAATCAGCAGCAGAGGATGTTGCTGAGTGAAAGATGCAAACTGCCGTTGTAGTGACCAGTGCGCTGTAGTGACCAGTACGTTGCAGTTACCAGTAGTGTTGAGCGATACCTTCCAATACCTAGAAGTATCGGTATCGGATTGGATGGGCCGATATCCCAAAAATAACGGATCTCGCTGATACTGATACCCGATACCAATGCAAGTCAATGGGACACAAATATTGGAATGTAAATGAGCTCTTTCTGTCCTTAAACATCCTGTTCCGGAGGGGGAAGAGTGTGGGCGGTGCGTGGTCGGACACTGTGGGTGTCTGTGCGGGCGGGGTCTGTGCGGGCTTGCCAGCGATGTGTACCTTCTTACCGGGGCTCTCTGCAGTGGGCGAGGTCTCTGTGCGGGGCGTGCGGGGGTCTGTGCGGCGCGTGTGGGGTTCTTTGCGGCAGGCAGGGTCTCTGCCGGCTGTGCGGGGGTCTGTGCAGGGCGTGCGGGGGTCTCTGTGGGCCATGCGGGGGTCTGTGCGGGGTGTGCGGGGGTCTCTGCCGGCCGTGTGGAGGGGTCTGTGCGGGGCGTGCGGGGGTCTCTGCTGGCCATGCGGGGGTCTGTGCAGGGCATGCAGGGGTCTCTTCCAGCCGTGCGGGGGTCTGTGCAGAGCGTGTGAGGATCTCTGCCAGCCGTGCGGGGGTCTCTGCCGGCCATACGAGAGTCTGTGCGGGGCGTGTGGGGGTCTGTGCGGAGGTCTGTGCAGAGGTCTGTGCAGGGGTCTCTGCTGGCCATGTGGTGGTCTGTGCGGGGCATGCGGGGGTCTGTGCGAGGGTCTGTGCGGGGCGTGCGGGGGTCCGTGCGGGGGTCCCTGCTGGCCATGTGTGGGTCTGTGCGGGGGTTTGTGTGGTGCGTGTGCGGATCTGTGCCGGGTGTGCGGGGGTTTGTGCGGGGCATGCGGGGGTCTGTGCAGGGCGTGTGGGGGCCTCTGACGGCCATGCGGGGGTCTATGCGGGGCGTGTGGGGGTCTGTGTGGGGTGCACAGGGGTCTGTGCTGGCCATGCGGAGGTCTCTGCGGGGCGTGCGGGGGTCTCTGCGGGCCGTGCAGGGGTCTCTGCCGGCAGTGTGGGGGTCTGTGCGGGGCATGCAGGGGTCTCTGCTGGCCGTGCGGGGGTCTGTGCGGGGCATGCAGGGGTCTGTGCAGGGCATGCGGGGGTCTCTGCTGGCCAAGTGGGGGTCTGTGCGGGGCATGCTGGGGTCTGTGCGGGGCGTGCGGGCTCTCTGCCGGCCGTGCGGGGGTCTGTGCAGTGCGTGCGGGGGTATCTGCCGGCCGTGCGGGGGTCTCTGCTGGCAATACGGGGGTGTCACGTTACTGGCGATACAGGACTGAAGGTCAGTGGCCGAAGCAGATGTATACATGTGACCGGACTGTGGAAAGACCTCGGGAGATGCAATATATGGCAGTGGCAGTACAATATATCCGCAGATGCAAGGACCAGCCCGAGACAGGGCCGGCCTGGATCGCACACGTGCACAAAGTCCGTATGAGCAGCAGGAGTTCAGGGTAGTAGCAGCAGAATGTCAATAAGAAGCAGAAAGATGCCAGCAAGACACCTTCCAACCAGGAGCTCAGAGATTACTTCACTCAGTTAGACTGAGCACACAAAATACTCAGCAACAGGAAGCTGCACAGGGCCAGGTATATATAGCAGGTCCAATCAAGCTCAATCAGGGTGGGGACAAATCAGCAGGGCAGGTGATGATCTCTATCCCAGACGAAGTTCATATGGTTTCAGGCAGAAGTCAAGCAAGTTCCACATAGCTCACCAAGCAAAGGAACAGACTAGCAAACAAAGAGTCGCAGGTTCAAATCCTAACAATACTCCCCTCTTAACGGCGGCCTCTGGACGCAAGTTGCCCAGGATACCGCTGATGAAATTGTCTAATCAAACGGGGAGCATTGACATTGCCTACCGGTTCCCATGAATTTTCTTCCGTGTCATAGCCCTGCCATTTGATCAAATATTGTAAACCATTTCTATGAATTCGAGAATCCAAGATCTACTCCACCACAAACTGCTCCTGTCCGTCCACTTCAATTGAATCGGGAGGCGGAGGGGATCGCTCTGGGAATGGATTGGCAGTGGCGGCTTTCAACAAAGACACGTGGAATACGGGATGAATCTTCATTGATATTGGTAGCTGTAAACGTACAGCCAATGGACTCACAATCTTATTGATTTTGTATGGTCCCACAAACTTCTGTCCTAATTTAGGAGAAGGAATCTTCAATTTAAAATTCTTAGTGGATAACCACACTCGATCTCCAATCCTAAACGTGGGAGTGGGTCTACGATACCTGTCAGCAGCTTTTCTATATTTCTCCTGAGCTTCCCTTAATGGGTCTTTCAGGACATTCAGATTTTTCTGTAGGAGAGAGATTCTTTCTGCGACTGCTGGTCTTAATGGCGCCACAGGATTCTTGGGAAGGATGTTTGGATGATATCCAAGATTTGCAAAAAATGGCGTCTGTTTCGTAGAGGCATTCTGTGAATTGTTGTATGAAAACTCCGCAAATGGTAACAAATCTACCCAGTCATCTTGCAGATGGCAAATATAGCAACGAATATACTGCTCCAGTGTTTGGTTTGTACGTTCTGTTTGACCGTTAGGCCGGCGTTACACTTGGCGTAAGACAATACGGAACGTATTATACGTCCGTACTACGCGTTCAATACGCCACAATGTCTCCGTAATCGACTTCCGTAGTTAATGCGTTTCTTAGGTGTGGTCGCGTATTTTGCGCATGTGCTTGTGCGTGTGTAATCCGTATGTAATCCGTATGGCGTATTTTTGATGCACCCTCACAAAATGGACATTTAACGGTTTTCTGGCCTGCAAATCATTTAAATCATCATTAAACACACTATTTAAGCCCTCTACAACAGGTGGACCCCTCCCATCTGCCCTATATGTTCTCTAGCATATTTTGGCTGTGTTGCTTGGACCTTACAAACATGTCTGACCATGTGTATTTAAGCACAACTCAGCGGGTGTTGCTTCACTGGGTGTTGTCTCGTCGCTTTGGCCAGCCATATCCGGTCAATGTTGATCCGCGAAGGAGGAGACGAAGATTGTGGGTCCATCCTCTATTGACCCAACGCCAGAGTAAAGGACATTTCCAGAGACTATATTCAGCTTTGAGGGCACATCCTGACAAGTTTTACTTGTATAGTCGCATGTCCATCAGGACTTTTGATATGTTGTTGGAGATCTTTCGTCCTGGCCTCACCTATCAGGACACCTGGATGAGAAAAGCCATCTCTGCTGAGGAGCGTCTGCTCCTAACCTTACGGTATGTATTCCACATTCGCCCATACTGTTTTTTGTTTGATTGTTCAAAACTGTGTGTTGTCCTACTATGTTTCAGTAACTTAACTTGGACATGAAGCCACAAGCACATATAAAAGAATGTTGTGAATATGCTATTATTTTAAGATATTAAAATTAACCTTTTTCTATTGTAAATAATGTCCTAGTAAATGAAATATACACTTGTGCTTATTAATGTTTTCGTAGTCATCATGTTAATGTGTTTTGTACCTTTTTCTTGTATTGCAGCTTCCTGTCCACAGGCTTGTCCTATGCGGGTCTACACCTGGAGTTTCTGATTGGGCGGTCGACAATTTCAGGCATTGTTAGGACAACCTGTTCCCAAATATGGCAGAAACTTCAGGAAGTTGTGATGCCTGAGCCCCAAGAGGAGGATTGGCTCAAAATCGCAACTGGTTTCAAAAATACTTGTGACTTCCCTAACTGCATTGGAGCTGTGGATGGGAAACATATCAGGGTGCGTAAGCCGCCGAACTCTGGTTCCCAATTCTACAATTACAAACAGTTTTTCTCTGTAGTTCTGTTAGCAGTTGCTGACAGTAACTACAGGTTTATAATTGTAGACATTGGGGCCTATGGGCGAACTGGAGACTCTAGGGTCTTCAATTCGTCCATAATGGGTCGGCGGCTACGTGACAACCAGTTGAACCTCCCACCACCACAACAACTCCCAGGCTCCAATGCAGAAGCAGTGACTTTTGTTTTTGTTGGAGATGAGGCCTTCCAACTGACGAGGCACGTCATGAGGCCTTACCCCAGGCGCAACCTTGACCACCGGCGGAGGGTGTTTAATTTGAGACTTGCAAGGGCACGGAGACTGGTTGAGTGCGCCTTTGGGATTCTTGTTGCCAAATGGCGTGTTCTTCAGTCTGCCATCCAGCTGAGTGAGGCTACAATCAATGAAGTGATCAAAGCCTGTGTAATTCTACATAATTTCACAAGAATATATGATTGTTCCTCTCAAAATTTTGAAGATCACCTCATGAACAATGTTGGTAGACCTACCCCATATGTCCCTCCTTCGCGCCGTCCAATTTCTGGTCTTAAAGTTCGTGATGTCTTTACAAATTATTTTTTGAGTCCTCAAGGTGCTACTCCCTGGCAAGACTATGCATTTTTGCATGTTTAATTATTTGGATCTATGAAGTATGTGTTAACCAATTTATAAACTCGGTCTGTTGTATTTAATTATTTCACATATGGTTGTCAGCATATCATGTGTGTGTGATGGAAGAATGATTCGAGTGCATCCAGACTTTTATTGGTAGTAATATAACTTTTTACTGAAGAACATTTGTTATGGTTTTTTTTTTTTTTGGCCCATAACCAGATTTTGGCATCAAATTTGCCTGTTTTTAGTGGCCACAAAATTATTTACAACATCCACAATTAAGACTGCTATGTATGCACAATCTAAACCAATATTGTGGCTAAAAGAATCTAAACCATAAAAAAATAGCAAGGAAACATTGTAAAACAAAAAACCAAAAAATAAAAAATTACAAGTCCTGGTAGGTTGGTGCAGGAGATGTAGCTTGCTCAGGGTCAGCATCAGGTGGCCTTTGTAGGCCCAATTGTCCAGCACCCTGTGCAGATGTTGTAGTGGCTTGAGGGACATTAGCCCAGCTATGATGCTGGAAAGTTTGAAGAGTGGGCCGAGGATTTGGGACATACCCCTGCTGTTGCTGACCATATGTCCGTGAATCATACCCCAACCCAAAATGACCATATTGTCCATACCCAGGTTGGGACCAGCCTCCAGCACTAGGTGAGGACAAGTGGCCATATTGGGATGGTTGATGATATCCTGCCATGTGTTGCTGAGGTTGCCATTGTGGGTTCGTTGTGGGTTGGGGTTGAGGGGTTGGCTGACGTTGAGGGGGTGCTTCAGATCCTTGTTGAGCAGCCAGGCCTTGTAATCTCTGAGGCCGCAGAATATTTTCAGGTGACATCTGCCACTGTTCAATCATCTGCAAGAGATTGTATGGGTTATTTGGGGGGGTGCATGCGTCAATAAGGATCTGAAAACACCATCTCAAACGCAGCCTTAACTCCCGCTCTATGGACCTTAAGTACTGGGCAAGGCTCCTTGTAAATCCCTCCTCCCCATCATCCTCTCGAACCCGTGCCAAATAGTTCATGACCCCAGCATCAACGTTTCGCCGGCTTTGGATCAGCTCTCTCCTGCGGCGTGAACGCTGTGGTCTGACTGCAGCCTGTGGGGATGGATCCAGGGCAATAGTTGGGCTGCTGCTATTTCCAGGGTCATCCTGGCTAGGTGGTGGTGCTGCTGCTGATGATGCAAACTCTGGGGCCTCTGGGTGTGGTTCTGATGCAGATGGAGCTGCCTGGCCAGATCTGGAGGATCCATGAGGGATGGAGCCGGAGGGAGCAGCAGATGGACCAGCCACCTCTTCACCTTCCCCAACTGGGTCAATGACCAGCTCTGGCTCAGACCCTGTCTCCCTGTCAGTGAGGTTAGACTGAGTTCTGAAAAAGAAAAATTTTGATTTATTCAAAATTTTAAGGAAAATTTGTATCAAAAGACTTAATAAAAACAGTGAGTGATGTTTGTACTTACGGCCTGAGGTCCATGCTGGGGTTAAGGAAGGTTAGGCGGTCGAAGTAGACGTATTTTTTTTTTTTAGGAGGTGCCCCGGCTCCACTTTTCTCCCGCTGCTGCCTCTCCCTCCTATACTGGTCACGGATACTCCGCCACCTTGTTGTAACATCACCCACTAAAACAACAAAAAATATACACATTCATTACACCATTATGCAGATTGCTCACACAAGGTGAAATTGAATACACAGATTGAAGGGTAGCATACAAATAGGCATTTGTGGAGCACATTTAATATTAAATTGAAAAACAACACACACAATTATCAAGCAAGGCCACAAGGACAGAGTACCCTAACCTCTATCACAGAAAGGACAATTAATGGGAAACACTGTTTAGTAAGGGACACCTATTCAAAACATTACAGAAATCCGTTTATCATGTACAACACCATGTATCTACTGGTGGGCTTTCTAGTTCTTTCATGAATATTTAAGACATTCTTGATGATAAATTAAGTAGTAAAGGCCTGCTATTTCACAAGAACATTACATTTAAAACATGGGTGTACTTACTTATCTGTTGCTGTGCCTCACGTGGCTGCTGGTCATAATGTGGGAAGAGGGACCCACACACACTCCTCCATGCAGCCTCTTTTTGTGCCCTGTTGGCATAATTTGGGTCTCTTTGGTCCCAGATGACAGGCCTCTCTTGGACCAAAATGATCAGCATGTCTACATTAATTATGCTGGCCATGCTGAATCTTACTCCGTGGAGGCGTGCAGTAGACTTCCGGGTTCACTGTCTGGCTTTTTCAGCTAATTAGCATGTCTCACCTGCCTGATTGAGTCCTTTGGACATTTCCGGACATCTGCCAGTAAGTTGCGTATTTCTCGCAAGGCACACGCATGGTCCGTATGCATTCCGTATTATACGCTCTCGCATAGACTTGCATTGGCGTATTTTTTGCGCGGTACGCTGACAAACGCAGCATGCTGCGATTTTGTGCGGCTGTAGAGCGCCGTATATTACGGATCCGTAATATACGGCTGATAGGACTAGACCCATTGAGAATCATTGTGCCGTATGTTATGCGAGTTTTACGGACGTAGTTTCTGCGCTCTTACGTCCGTAAAACTCGCAAGTGTGACGCCGGCCTTAGATTGTGGATGATAAGCGGTTGACAATTGTACCTTGATGTCTAGTGCTGAGAACAGACTGCGCCAAAATTTAGATGTAAATTGCACACCTCGATCTAAGACTACTTCATCCGGTACTCCGTGGAGACGAAAAACATTGCAAATTATCAGATCAGCTGTATCTTTTGCTGAAGGCAGACCTGTACACGGGATAAAATGCGCTGCTTTCGTAAGTCGATCCACTACTACCAGAATGGATGTCTTTCCCTTGGAATCAGGTAGATCCACTATGAAGTCCATTGAAATCGATCCCCATGGCCGTGTTGGAATGGCAAGAGGCTGCAGTAGTCCCATAGGAGATACACGTGGGGTCTTATGTCTGGCACAGATGTCACAAGACTTAACGTACTTCTTCACGTCTTCTTGAAAGTTCGGCCACCAAAAGAAACGTGACAAAAACTCCTGCGCTTTCTGTACCCCCCTTTATGGCCTGCAACTTTAGAGTCGTGCACTAGTTGTAGAACTTTTAACCGAGCTGCTTCTGGCACATATAGTCGTCGACCATCAGTCCATACTTGATTTTTGAAAAATAGGTGTACGTCCCCTGATGGACGTGATAGAAAAGAGTCTGTTTCGTATGCTGCTTTCAGATCTTCCAGCAAATCTCCATCATGTATTACTCCCACGATTTTAGTATCGGCCACAATAGGCTTGGGTTTTGTTACGAGGTTAACATCACTTGAAAACATTCGGGATAATGCATCTGCCTTCTTGTTGCGGGAGCCTGGTCGATATGAAATTACAAAATTAAACTGATTCAGAAACAGACTCCAACGGGTCTGCTGAGGAGAGAGGCATTTTGCAGACCTGATATACTCTAGATTGCGATGATCGGTCAACACCAAAGTTTGCTGTGCAGCCCCTTGAAGATGATGTCTCCACTCTTTGAATGCTGATATAATGGCGAGCAATTCTTTATTACCCACGTCACGTCATAGTTCTTTTCGGCTAAGGACATACGTTGTGAGAAAAATGCACATGGATGCAGCAACTTCTTTTCCCCTGTCCTCTGAGAGAGGATAGCACCGACCGCACAATCTGAGGCATCCACCTCGATGATGAATGCCAATTCTGGGTCAGGATGGCGTGATATGGGAACCGTCGTGAATTTCATTTTTAAACTAGAGAATGCTTCTTGCGCCTGGGGAGTCCAGATGAAATTTGCTCCTTTTTTTGTCAGTTGCGTGATGGGTGCCACAATTTCTGAAAAATGTTTAATAAAACGTCTGTAAAAGTTGGCGAACCCCACAAAACGCTGGACCTCTTTCACATTTTTAGGGATAGGCCACTCGG
Source organism: Ranitomeya imitator (assembly GCF_032444005.1). Taxonomy (NCBI): domain Eukaryota; kingdom Metazoa; phylum Chordata; class Amphibia; order Anura; family Dendrobatidae; genus Ranitomeya; species Ranitomeya imitator. The sequence goes on along the minus strand of NC_091282.1, from coordinate 1,076,214,740 downwards.
TGATAGCTTGCGTTTTCTTAGCATCCATCCGTAATCCTTGAGGTGAAATGATGTATCCGAGGAACTGGATCTCTTCTCGATGGAATTCACATTTTTCCAATTTAATATACAATGAATTCTCTCTTAAACGTTCTAGCACTCGTCTTACGTGCGTCTGATGTTCTTCCACAGAGTTAGAAAAAATCAGGATGTCGTCTAGATAAACGACCATGAACTGGTCCAACAGGTCTCGGAAAATATCATTCACCAAGTGCTGGAAAGTAGCTGGAGCATTGCAAAGTCCAAAGGGCATCACTAGACTCTCAAAGTATCCATATCGGGTACGGAAAGCTGTCTTCCACTCATCCCCAGGTCTTATACGTACTAAGTTATATGCCCCACGTAAATCTAACTTAGTGAAGATCTTCACACATTGCACCTTTTCTAGGAGTTCCGGGATCAACGGTAAGGGATAACGATTTTTAATTGTCACATTATTAAGCTCCCTGTAGTCCACTACTGGCCGAAGTGTTCCATCCTTCTTTTTAACGAAGAATATTGGAGCTCCAGCAGGCAAGGATGATGGACGAATGAATTTTTTGTTTAGATTTTCTTCAATAAATTCCTTGAGAGCCTTTAGTTCAGGACCTGCTAGAGGGTAGATAGTTCCAAACGGTATAGCCTCCCCCGGGAGTAGCTCTATTGGGCAGTCATATGGTCGATGCGGGGGAAGTGTATCCACCCCCCTCTTGTCACAGACATCTAGAAAATCTTCATACACCACTGGTAGCTGAGGTAATTCTGAATTCTGGGCTGTTTCTAATGTTGACTCACTTGGAACGTCCGCCCGAACGTCCATTACGGGGAAACTGATCTTTTTCATCTCCCAGGCGATGCAAGGATTTTGCTTCTGTAACCAGGGCAGACCTAAAATAATGGGAAAATGTGGGGAAGAAATAATGAGGAATGTCAACATCTCGCGGTGCTGTGGCTCAATATAGATCTCCAAAAGTCCTGTCTCATGGTCCACTGGCCCCGAATTCAGTGGAGATCCATCTACTGTCTCCATCACAATAGGTGAACGTCTTTTCTGCATCTCTATGCCATGTTTTTGAGCAAACGCAGAATCCATGAAAGTTCCGCTGGCCCCAGAATCGATCATGGCTGATGCGGTGATCCACATGGAGTTGACCTTCAGTTTAATAGTTACAAAATAATGGGATTCTCGGTTCTCTTTCCTAACATGTGGAGCTATGGATGATATAGACTGGATCTCATCCTTAGCATAATCAGTCTCTGAAATAATCTCGTCGGAGGAGTCAGGGTCCATTATGGCCACCACCATTTTTCGTGAACGGCTTGTGGGACGACTTGGACAGTTAATCAGAAAATGTCCTGCTTCCCCGCAGTACAGACATAGATTCTCTTTAAATATTTGTTCTCTTCGTTCTGCACTCGCTTGTCTCTGGATCGCGTCTACTTGCATCGGCTCTGATTCTGTATCCCGGGGATTCCGGCTAGGCACTTCTTTGATAACCGATGGCAGGGAAGGGTTATATGAGTTTGTTGAGCGATTCATGGAATTCCACTTCTCTTGTCGTCGTCGAGACAGACGGGTATCAATCCGGACGCAATGTTTGATGAAATCATCCAAATCTGAAGGGGTCTCTCCACGGGCAAGTTCGTCCTTCACTGCACTAGAAAGTCCTCTTTTAAAGAAGGTTACTTTTGCTGCATTATTACATTCAGTGTCGACGGCACACCTCCTATACTCCATAGTATATTCTGCGACGGGACGTTTGCCTTGTCGTAATGCCAGCAACGTTGATTCAGCTGTAGCTGCACGATTTGTGTCATCAAACATCTGCTGTATCGCCCGAATAAACTCATTCAAATTGTCTAAACGTGCGTCCCGAGTCTCAATCAGAGGAGTCGCCCAAGCGATCGCTTTGTGGGTTAACAGCATAATGATGCATAACACCTTTGACCTATCGGTCAGGAATGGATTAGGATGTGTATCGAAAAACAGATAGCATTGGTTCAAAAATCCACAAAATTTATCTTGACCACCTCCAAAACGAAACGGTGGCAATTTAGGGGGCCTGTCAGACCCTGAGACGGAAGCTTGTCCTTTTAGCTGTGTAATTCGGACGGTCAACACCTGTACCGTATTCTGCAAATCTTGGATAGTTTGTTGGAGATTCTGGACATTATGGTCGTTTTGTATAATAAATGCGTCCATCCGTGCTTTTCCATTCATCTGTTCGGCGTGCAGATTGGACATTGCACCCTGCAGTTTTCTGACACGTGTCTCCATAGTTTCTGCCCCAGCTGCCTCCATTTTTTGGCTGAGTATCCTGTCACGTTACTGGCGATACAGGACTGAAGGTCAGTGGCCGAAGCAGATGTATACAAGTGACCGGACTGTGGAAAGACCTCGGGAGATGCAATATATGGCAGTGGCAGTTCAATATATCCGCAGATGCAAGGACCAGCCCGAGCCAGGGCCGGCCTGGATCACACACGTGCACAAATTCCGTATGAGCAGCAGGAGTTCAGGGTAGTAGCAGCAGAATGTCAATAAGAAGCAGAAAGATGCCAGCAAGACACCTTCCAACCAGGAGCTCAGAGATTGCTTCACTCAGTTAGACTGAGCACACAAAATACTCAGCAACAGGAAGCTGCACAGGGCCAGGTATATATAGCAGGTCCAATCAAGCTCAATCAGGGTGGGGACAAATCAGCAGGGCAGGTGATGATCTCTATCCCAGACGAAGTTCATATGGTTTCAGGCAGAAGTCAAGCAAGTTCCACATAGCTCACCAAGCAAAGGAACAGACTAGCAAACAAAGAGTCGCAGGTTCAAATCCTAACAGGGGGTTCTGTGCGGGGCATGCGGGGGTCTCTGCCGGCCATGCGGGGGTCTGTGTGGGGGGTGCAGGGGTCTCTGCCTGCTGTGCGGGGGTCTGTGTGTGGCGTGCGGAGGTCTGTGCGGGGTGTCTGTGCGGGTTCTCTGTGGTGTGTCTCTGTGCAGGGTGTCTCAGTGCAGGCATCGTCCGATGGGACTGTCAGTGTAGTAGGCATCGTCCGATGGGACTTGTAGTCCCATCGGATGATGCCCGCACTGAGACCCCCCGCACAGAGACACGCCACAGAGACTCCCGCACAGAACACCACATGCCCCCCTGCACAGACCCCGCACAGACCCTCGCACGGCCGGCAGTGACCCCCACACAGACCCACACATGGCCGGCAGAGATCCCCGCACAGACCCCTGCATGCCTCGCACAGACCCCCGCATGGCAGGCAGAGACTTCTGCATGCCCCACACAGACCCCCGCACGGCCATCAGAGACCCCCACATGCCCCACACAGACCCCCGCATGGCCGGCAGAGACCCCCACACAGACCCCCAAACGGCCGGCAGAGACCCCGGCACTCCCTGCACAGACCCCCGCATGCCCCGCAAAGACCCCCGCACAGCCAGCAGAGACCCCCACACACCCTACCCAGACCCCCGCACGGCCAGCAGAGACCCCCGCACAGCCGGCAGAGACCCCTGCAGACCCCTACACGCCCACCACATGCCCCGCACGGCCCGCACAGACCCCTACACGGCCGGCAGAGACCCCCGCATGGCCGGCAGAGGCCCCCTCACGGACCCCCGCATGGCCGGCAGAGACCCCCACACAGATCCCCGCACAGCCGGCAGAGACCCCCGCATGCCCCGCACATACTCCTGCATGGCCAGCAGAGACCCCTGCACGCCCCACACAGACCACCGCACGGCCGGCACAGACCCCCGCACGCCACGCACAGACCTGCACGGCCAGCAGAGACCCCCGCACAGACCCACATGCTCTGCATGGCCGGCAGAGACACCCGCCCGCCGCGCACAGACCCCCGCACGGCCGGCAGAGACCCCTGCATGCCCCGCACAGACCCCCACACGGCCGGCAGAGACCCCCGCATGCCCCGCACAGACTCCTGCATGGCCAGCAGAGACCCCTGCACGCCCCATACAGACCCCCGCACAGACCACCGCACGGCCGGCACAGACCCCCGCACGCCACTCACAGATGCCCGCACAGACCCCCCCGCACATACCTGCACAGCCAGCAGAGACCCCCGCACAGACCCACACAGACCCCCGCATGGCCGGCAGAGACACCCGCACAGACCCCCGCATGCCCCGCACAGACCCCTGCACGGCCAGCAGAGACCCCTGCACGGCCGGCAGAGACCCCCGCATTCCCTGCACAGACCCCCACACGGCCGGCAGAGACCCCTGCATGGCCGGCAGAGACCCCCACACAGACCCCCGCACGGCGGGCAGAGACCTCTGCACACCCTGCACAGACCCCCGCCTGCTGTGCACAGACCCCTGCCTGCCGCAGAGACACCCCGCCTGCCGTACAGAGACGCCGCACAGATACCCCGCACGCCGCATAGAGCCCCGTCACACACTCAGAGAACCCCATGCACCACCCACACTTCATTATACTGCATAATTGCACTATAGGAACTTCCGATTCCAATTTCCAATATTGCAAAAATATCAGAACTCGGTATCGGAATTCCGATACAGCGAATATCGGCCGATACCCGATATTTGCAGTATCGGAATGCTCAACAATAGTTACCAGTACATTATGCCCAGCCTATGCTTCTGGATACATGCACCCATAAATTAGGTGGGCGCTCATCACTATAGAAATGCCAAACATGTGCGCAAAATTTATTTTAGGTGGGTGAGTAGCCAAAACGCTTTTCCAGAGCCTTTGTACTAGCAGTAACATGTAAGCCCCCAATATTTCCGTTTATACATGACAGACCTGAGTGAGTTTTTTGTGTATTGAGTGGAAGCTTTTATTGGGAACATTTTGCATAAGGTTTGGGATCACATTTATCTGTCTCTCTACGCTGAGCACTTACTTTGGAGTTTAAATCTCTGAGTGATGTGACAGATGATTCATTCACTAGAATGAGGCAGCAGATTTACACTGGACTCTGTCTGGCCTCTGTTCAGCGGTGTCCTTCTTTTCAGAGGTGCACAAAACTGTCTGACTGCGGTTTTATGTATGACTAAAAATACGGACACCACTGGATCACAGGTCCTATGGCGTCCACAGTGCTTTCATCAGACTTATTATGGGGAATCTTCGACCAGGGGTTCCATCTGAATCACCTATTTCAGAGATTTACACGGAATCTCCAGTATACGGTGTTCATTTTAGGACATGGTCACAAATCAAAGTCAAACATCAGAAATACTCTGTCTGATACCTCATTCTGATACCTGAGTCTGATACCTGAGTCTGATACCTGACTCTGACACCTGACTCTGACACCTGACTCTGACACCTGACTCTGACACCTGACTCTGACACCTGACTCTGACACCTGACTCTGACACCTGACTCTGACACCTGACTCTGATACCTGACTCTGATACTTGACTCTGATACCTGACTCTGATACCTGACTCTGATACCTGACTCTGATACCTGACTCTGATACCTGACTCTGATACCTGACTCTGTGATACCTGACTCTGATACCTGACTCTGATACTTGAGTCTGATACATGAAATTAGTAAAATTAGTAAAATTAGCTAAAATTAGTACCTGGGATTAGGGTTGAGCGAAACGGGTCGAACATTTTCAAAAGTCGCCGACTTTTGGCGAAGTCGAGTTTCATGAAACCCGATCCGACCCCTGTGCGTGGTCGGCCATGCGGTACGCGACTTTCGCGCCAAAGTCGCGTTTCAATGACGCGAAAAGCGCCATTTCTCAGCCAATGAAGGTAAACGCAGAGTGTGGGCAGCGTGATGACATAGGTCCTGGTCCCCACCATCTTAGAGAAGGGCATTGCAGTGATTGGCTTGCTGTCTGCGGCGTCACAGGGGCTACAAAGGGGAGTTCCCGCCGACCGCCATGTTACTGCTGCTGATCTGAGCTTAGGGAGAGGTTGCTGCCGCTTCGTCAGAAGCAGGGATAGCGTTAGGCAGGGTCCATTAACCACAAAACCGCTTGTGCTGTAGCGATTTCCACTGCCCAACACCACCTTCGGTGTGCAGGGACAGTGGAAGCTACTTTTTTTTTTTTTTCCTCAGCGCTGTAGCTCATTGGGCTGCCCTAGAAGGCTCCCTGATAGCTGCATTGCTGTGTGTACGCCGCTGTGCAAACCAACTGCTTTTTTCAAAGCACAAATCCTCTTGTTCCTTCCTTTCTGCACAGCTATCTTGTTTGTTTGTCCACACTTTTTATTTAATTTGTGCATCAGTCCACTCCTTATTGCTGCCTGCCATACCTGGCTGAGATTACTGCAGGGAGATAGTAATTGAAGGACAGTTCCTTTTTTTTTTTTTTTTTTTTTTTGTGGGAGATTAAGATTGACATCTCTGTCTGTGTCATCTCTCAGTCAGTGGGCCATAGAAAGCCTATTTATTTTTTTGCTTGATTTGGGTTCCAAAATCTACCAGAAAAAATCACAACATCAATCAGTGGGAGAAAAATATTGGCCTCAGGGCTTGTGTGCCACTCCTTACTCCTGTGTGTGCCATCTCTCACTCAGTGGGCCATAGAAAGCCTATTAATTTTTTTTGCTTGATTTGGGTTCTAAATTCTACCTGAAAAAATCAATAAATCAATCAGTGGGAGATTAATATTGGCCTTTGGGCTTGTGTGCCAGTCCTAAGCGTGCCATCTCTCTCTCTCTCAGATAGTGGGCCATAGCAAGCCTATTTTTTTATTATTTTATTGGGTTTATAAATTTTCCCTGGAAAAAAAAAAAAGTGGGAGATTAATATTGGCCTCTGGGCTTGTGTGCCAGTCCTGAGCGTGCCATCTCTCTCACAAATAGTGGGCCATAGAAAGCCTATTTATTTTTTTGGTTGATTTGGGTTCATAATTCTACCTGAAAAAATCAATCAATCAATCAGTGGGAGATTAGTATTGGCCTTTGGGCTTGTGTGCCAGTCCTAAGCGTGCCATCTCTCTCTCTCAGATAGTGGGCCATAGAAAGCCTATTTATTATTATTTTTTTTATTGGGTTTATAAATTTTCCCTGGAAAAAAAAAAAGTGGGAGATTAATATTGGCCTCTGGGCTTGTGTGCCAGTCCTGAGCGTGCCATCTCTCTCACAAATAGTGGGCCATAGAAAGCCTATTTATTTTTTGGGTTGATTTGGGTTCCTAATTCTACCTGAAAAAATCAATCAATCAATCAGTGGGAGAAAAATATTGGCCTCAGGGCTTGTGTGCCACTCCTTACTCCTGTGTGTGCCATCTCTCACTCAGTGGGCCATAGAAAGCCTATTAATTTTTTTGCTTGATTTGGGTTCTAAATTCTACCTGAAAAAATCATTAAATCAATCAGTGGGAGATTAATATTGGGCTTTGTGCTTGTGTGCCAGTCCTAAGCGTGCCATCTCTCTCTCTCAGATAGTGGGCCATAGAAAGCCTATTTATTATTATTTTTTTTATTGGGTTTATAAATTTTCCCTGGAAAAAAAAAAAATGGGAGATTAATATTGGCCTCTGGGCTTGTGTGCCAGTCCTGAGCGTGCCATCTCTCTCACAAATAGTGGGCCATAGAAAGCCTATTAATTTTTTTGCTTGATTTGGGTTCCAAAATCTACCTGAAAAAAATCACAAAATCAATCAGTGGGAGATTAATATTGGCCTCTGGGCTTGTGTGCCACTCCTGACTCCTGTGTGCGTCATCTGTCACTCAGTGGGCCCTAGAAAGCCTATTTTTTGTTTTATTTGTTTTCTAAATTCTCCCTGAAACAATCATTTTATTTTCTTTGGTTTCTAAATTATTCCTGAAAAAAATCATTTTTTTTGTATTTTTTTTTCTCTCAAGTCTCCCTGAAAAAAAAAAAAAAAAAAAAAAAATCTGTGGGAGATTCATATTGCCCCTTCTGCTTGTGTGCCAGTCTTGACTCCTGGGTGTGCCATCTCTCTCTCTCTCCCCAATTGTGGGCCATAGAAAGCCTATTAATTTTTTTGCTTGATTTGGGTTCCAAAATCTACCAAAAAAAATCACTAAATCAATCAGTGGGAGATTAATATTGGCCTCTGGGCTTGTGTGCCACTCCTAACTCCTGTGTGCGTCATCTGTCACTCAGTGGGCCCTAGAAAGCCTATTTTTTGTTTTATTTGTTTTCTAAATTCTCCCTGAAACAATCATTTTATTTTCTTTGGTTTCTAAATTATTCCTGAAAAAAATCATTTTTTTTGTATTTTTTTTTCTCTCAAGTCTCCCTGAAAAAAAAAAAAAAAAAAAAATCTGTGGGAGATTCATATTGCCCCTTCTGCTTGTGTGCCAGTCTTGACTCCTGGGTGTGCCATCTCTCTCTCTCTCCCCAATTGTGGGCCATAGAAAGCCTATTAATTTTTTTGCTTGATTTGGGTTCCAAAATCTACCAAAAAAAATAACTAAATCAATCGGTGGGAGATTAATATTGGCCTCTGGGCTTGTGTGCCACTCCTGACTCCTGTGTGCGTCCTCTCTCACTCAGTGGGCCCTACAAAGCCTTTTTTTTTTTTTTTTTCCTAAATTCTCCCTGAAACAATCATTTCATTTTATTTGTTTTATAAATTCTTCTGTAAAAAATAATTTTTTTTTAATTTTTTTTTTTCTGAAGTCTCCCTTTTAAAAAAAACAAACACAAATCAGTGGGAGATAAATATTTACATTTGCGCTTCAGTGACAGTCCTGCGTGTGTGCCATCTCATTTGTTGCCAACAACAACAGAGTGTGTAACATTGTGGCTGATTTTCGTTGTGGTCTCACCCACCTGTAAAGGGGTAGCTAAATCATACTGAAGTTATAGCTCACCGTGTAAGTTGTGTGACAGCAACAAATACCGTTCGTTTGGTAACGTTTTTAAAATAATGAGGAAGTCTGGTGGAAGAGGTCGTGGCCGGGGGCGTTCATTGTCAGCTGGTAATGAGGGTAGTGGTAGTGGTGGAGCATCAGCTGGTCGTGGGAAAAAAAATATTGCACCTAAGTCTGGAGCTGTGGAGCCAGGTTCGTCATCTGGCTACACAAGGCCTCGAACGCTCCCTTTTCTGGGAGTAGGAAAACCGCTTTTAAAGCCGGAGCAGCAAGAGCAAGTTTTGGCTTATCTTGCTGACTCAGCCTCTAGCTCTTTTGCCTCCTCTCGTGAAACTGGTAAATGTCAAAGCAGCGTGTCGTTAGTGGATGTTCACGGTCAGGGACAAGTCGCTTCCTTGTCCTCTTCAGCAAAAACAACAACAGAGAAGAATGCAGCAGGCGACACAACGGGTTACTCCATGGAGCTCTTTACACATACCGTCCCTGGCTTAGAAAGTGAAGCAGTTAACAGTCCATGCCCATTACAATTTGAATCTGACATGGAGTGCACTGATGCACAGCCACAGCCAGACTACTATCCTGGTCCTTTGACTCAGACCACAACATTGCCATCGCAGGGTGCTGATCAAGAATCAGACCCTGATGAGACTATGTTGCCCCATCACGAACGCTATACCACCGACCGACACGGTGACACAGACGAAGTTGCACACGAGCTACAAGAAGAGGTAATAGATGACCCAGTTCTTGACCCCGATTGGCAGCCATTGGGGGAACAGGGTGCAGGCAGCAGCAGTTCTGAAGCGGAGGAGGAGGGGCCGCAGCAGGCATCAACATCGCAACAGGTTCCATCTACCGGGCCCGTATATTGCCCAAAACGCGTGGCAAAGCTAAAACCTGTTGGAGGACAGCGTGGCCATCCGGTTAAAGCTCAGTCTGCAATGCCTGAAAAGGTATCCGATGCTAGAAAGAGTGCAGTCTGGCATTTTTTTAAACAACATCCAATTGATCAGCGCAAAGTCATCTGTCAAAAATGTTCAACTACCTTAAGCAGAGGACAGAATCTGAAAAGTCTCAATACAAGTTGCATGCATAGACATTTAACCACCATGCATTTGCAAGCCTGGACTAACTACCAAACGTCCCTTAAGGTTGTAGCACCCTCGGCCAATGAAGCTAGTCAGCAACGCAACATCCCTTCCGGCAGTGTAGGGCCACCATTTTCCGCACCACCTGCAGTATCTGTGCAGGTTTCTTTGCCAGGCCAAAGCCGTCAGGGTCAGGGAATCACCAGTTTCGTAGTAGGAAACACTGCATCTAGGGCACCGGTGGCAACAATACCATCTCCCACCGTCTCTCAGTCTGCCATGTCCACCGGCACCCCCGCTAGTTCCACGATCTCCAGCTCTCCAGTCCAGCTCACCCTACATGAGACTATGGTTAGAAAAGGAAGTACTTAGCCTCGCATCCGCGTACACAGGGTTTGAACGCACACATAGCTAGACTAATCTCGTTAGAGATGATGCCCTACCGGTTAGTTGAAAGCGAAGCTTTCAAAGCCCTGATGGACTACGCTGTACCACGCTACTAGCTACCCAGTCGACACTTTTTTTCCAAAAAAGCCATCCCAGCCCTCCACCAGCATGTTAAAGAGTGCATCGTCCATGCACTCAGGCAATCTGTGAGCACAAAGGTGCACCTGACAACAGATGCATGGACCAGTAGGCATGGCCAGGGACGTTACGTGTCCATCACGGCACACTGGGTAAATGTGGTGGATGCAGGGTCCACAGGGGACAGCAAGTTTGGGACAGTTCTGCCTAGCCCACGGTCTAGGAAACAATTGGCTGTAGCCGTTCGCACCCCCTCCTCCTCCTCTTCGTCCTCCTGCAGAAGCGAGAGCTCGTCCACAGACCGCAGTCGCACAACCACTCCATCTGCAGCTGCCACTGTTGCACACCAGGTCTCCCATTATGGGGCAGCTACTGGCAAACGTCAGCAGGCTGTATTGGCTATGAAGTGTTTGGGCGACAACAGACACACCGCGGAAGTTCTGTCCCAGTTCTTGCAGAAAGAAACGCAGTCGTGGCTGGGCACTGTAGATCTTGAGGCAGGCAAGGTAGTGAGTGATAACGGAAGGAATTTCATGGCTGCCATCTCCCTTTCCCAACTGAAACACATTCCTTGCCTGGCTCACACCTTAAACCTGGTGGTGCAGTGCTTCCTGAAAAGTTATCCGGGGTTATCCGACCTGCTCCTCAAAGTGCGTGGACTTTGCTCACATATCCGCCGTTCGCCCGTACACTCCAGCCGTATGCAGACCTATCAGCGTTCTTTGAACCTTCCCCAGCATCGCCTAATCATAGACGTTGCAACAAGGTGGAACTCAACACTGCACATGCTTCAGAGACTGTGTGAACAGAGGCGGGCTGTTATGTTTTTGTGGGAGGATACACATACACGGGCAGGCAGTAGGATGGCAGACATGGAGTTGTCAGGTGTGCAGTGGTCGAAGATTCAAGACATGTGTCAAGTCCTTCAGTGTTTTGAGGAATGCACACGGCTGGTTAGTGCAGACAACGCCATAATAAGCATGAGCATCCCCCTAATGCGTCTGCTGATGCAAAGTTTGACGCACATAAAGGATCAGGCGTCTGCAGCTGAGGAAGAGGAAAGCCTTGATGACAGTCAGCCATTGTCTGGCCAGGGCAGTGTACAGGACGAGGTAGCGGGCGAAGAGGAGGAGGAGGACGAGGAGGATGATGGGGATGATTATATTTTTAATGAGGAAGCTTTTCCGGGGCCACTGGAAATTGGTGGCGCGGCAAGGCCGGGTTCTGGTTTTTTGAGGGACACAAGTGACGTTGATTTGCCTGAAACTGCCCCTCAACCAAGCACAACCGCAGATTTGAGAACTGGAACTTTGGCCCACATGGCGGATTATGCCTTACGTATCCTCAAAAGGGACACACGCATAACTAAAATGATGAATGATGACGATTACTGGTTGGCCTGCCTCCTTGATCCTCGCTATAAAGGCAAATTGCAAAATATAATGCCACATGAGAACTTGGAACTAATATTAGCAACCAAACAATCAACTCTTGTTGACCGTTTGCTTCTGGCATTCCCTGCACACAGCGCCCGTGATCGTTCTCACACGAGCTGCAGGGGCCAGCAGACCAGAGGAGTTAGAGGGGCAGAAATCAGAAGTGGCGTTGGCCAGAGGGGTTTTCTGACCAGGTTGTGGAGTGATTTTGCTATGACCGCAGACAGGACAGGTACTGCAGCATCAATTCAAAGTGACAGGAGACAACATTTGTCCAGTATGGTTACAAACTATTTTTCATCCCTTATCGATGTTCTCCCTCAACCGTCATTCCCATTTGATTACTGGGCATCAAAATTAGACACCTGGCCAGAATTGGCAGAATATGCATTGCAGGAGCTTGCTTGCCCGGCAGCTAGTGTCCTATCAGAAAGAGTATTCAGTGCTGCAGGTTCAATACTAACAGAAAAAAGGACTCGTCTGGCTACCCAAAATGTAGATGATCTAATCTTCATTAAAATGAACCACAACTGGATTTCGAAATCTTTTGCCCCACCTTGCCCGGCTGACACCTAGCTTTCCTATGAAAAGGTCTTGCCTGTGGACTATTCTGAATGCCTTTTCCAATCTCGTAATTTTCAGCACCTGATTGTCCAGCATACGACATGTTTACACCTCACTAAATGGCCAAACTCCCCACACGGGGCCGTGGTATCGACACTTGGCGACAGCACCCGTGAGAGTGCAGTTTGTCTGAAGAGGTGGGTGAGCCCGCTTTTGGTCGACGGCACTGCCACTGGGCCCCTCCTAGTACAATAAAGTGTCTCTGGCGGTGGTGGTGCGCACCCAACGTCAGACACACCGTTGTAATATGAGGGGCCCTGGGCCTGTACCGCCGGCCACAAGACAGTTTCCCCCCACCCCAGCTCAAACAGTGCTCTACCACTTGCAAAATTATCTCACAGCTCCACCAATGTTTAGTCTATGCGCTGACATCCTTCAATGCCTGCCACTGACAATACCATTGTATTGACATTTTTGTTATGTTAGGCCTTCGATGCCTGTCTGTGGTCACTCCTTCCACTAGGCCTCCACTGACCACACCACTGCTGCCCGTGTACCCCTGGAACCAATTTAAAATTGCCTACAGCCATGTGTTATTATTTTAGGCCTTCGATGCCTGTCTGCGGTCACTCCTTCCACTAGGCCTCCACTGACCACACCACTGCTGCCCGTGTACCCCTGGAACCAATTTAAAATTGCCTACAGCCATGTGTTATTATTTTAGGCCTTCGATGCCTGTCTGCGGTCACTCCTTCCACTAGGCCTCCACTGACCACACCACTGCTGCCCGTGTACCCCTGGAACCAATTTAAAATTGCCTACAGCCAGCCCAATTTTTTTATTTTAGGCCTTCGATGCCTGTCTGCGGTCCATTCTTTCAACTACTACTACACTGACCAGGGCACTGCTGCCCGTGTACCCCTGGAACCAACATCAGAAAATATAAAAATAAGTATTTTGCTTACAAAAAAGAAAATACTGGAGAGATATCAAATGCAGACATTTTAACATTAAAAACAAACACACAACTAAAATCTGGTACAGTACTAAAAATGGCCACCAGCTACAATTACTTTCTCCTGCAAGTAGTTAACTGAAAGGTTTTTTAAATTGAAAACACAGATATGGCATCCACCGAGTGTTGTCCTGTCGCGTCTTCTTTATATTATTGCCGAGAAGATGCAAAACAATGAAAATAATAAAATCATTAATTACCAAAATAATAGAGAAAGTCAACACCACATTGCAAATAAACATTCATTCCAAATAAAGAAGCAGGGCGCGTCTGAGGGGGAGTATATACCTAATAAGAATATAATCACCCTCGGACGCGCAATGCTTATTTCCAACAGCCTTCCTTCCTAAGAATCAGCCCTTCCGTGGTGTAGAGAGACGTTGTGTTACACTCCAAGGTGTTCCCCAGGTTGCCTTTCCTGAGCTTCGATCTTCCGGCTCTCGTTTAGTAGTTGTTGGAAACTACGCTGCATTAGGCCTTCAAATTGGGTATGGGGTGTAGAGAGATGGTGTGTTCCACTCCAAGGTGTTCCCCAGGTTGCCTTTCCTGAGCTTCGATCTTCCGGCTCTCGTTTAGTAGTTGTTGGAAACTACGCTGCATTAGGCCTTCAAATTGGGTATGGGGTGTAGAGAGAGGGTGTGTTACACTCCAAGGTGTTCCCCAGGTTGCCTTTCCTGAGCTTCGATATTCCGGCTCTCGTTTAGTAGTTGTTGGAAACTACACTGCATTAGGCCTACAAATTTGGTATGGGGGAAACATTGGCGCATCTGCGGTCCCTCCTTCCTCTAGGTCTCCACTGACCTGTCTACTGCTGCCCGTGTTCCCCTGGAACCAATTTTAAATTGCCTACAGGCAGCCCAATTTATTATGTTAGGGCTTCGAAGCCTGTCTGCGGTCCCTCCTTCCACTAGGCCTCCACTGACCTGTCTACTGCTGCCCGTGTACCCCTTGAACCAACATCATAAAATAAAAAAAAAAGTATTTTGCTTATAAAAAAGAAAATACTGGTGAGATATCAAATGCAGACATTTTAACATTAAAAACAAACACACAATTAAAATCTGGTACAGTACTAAAAATGGCCACCAGCTACAATTACTTTCTCCTGCAAGTAGTTAACTGAAAGGTTTTTTAAATTGAAAACACAGATATGGCATCCACCGAGTGTTGTCTGTTATGGCTGGCAATCAGGCAACACAGCGTGCAGTAATCAGCGCACATACAGAGATCTGGCAATAACCAAAACAATAGGACGAGCTCTGAGACGTGGAATCTCTGTAGACTGCAGTACCTGATCTATCCTCACACAACTATAAGCAGCAGTGGATTGCGCCTATCACTACCTATGCAACTCGGCACTGCCTGAGGAGCTGACTAGCCTGAAGATAGAAATACAAGCCTGACTTACCTCAGAGAAATACCCCAAAGGAATAGGCAGCCCCCCACATATAATGACTGTTAGCAAGATGAAAAGACAAACGTAGGAATGAAATAGATTCAGCAAAGTGAGGCCCGATATTCTAGACAGAGCGAGGATAGCAAAGAGAACTATGCAGTCTACAAAAAACCCTAAAACGAAAACCACGCAAAGGGGCAAAAAGACCCACCGTGCCGAACTAACAGCACGGCGGTGCACCCCTTTGCTTCTCAGAGCTTCCAGCAAAAGTTAATAGCAAGCTGGACAGAAAAAACAGAAAACAAACTAGAAGCACTTATCTAGCAGAGCAGCAGGCCCAAGGAAAGATGCAGTAGCTCAGATCCAACACTGGAACATTGACAAGGAGCAAGGAAGACAGACTCAGGTGGAGCTAAATAGCAAGGCAGCCAACGAGCTCACCAAAACACCTGAGGGAGGAAGCCCAGAGACTGCAATACCACTTGTGACCACAGAAGTGAACTCAGCCACAGAATTCACAACAGTACCCCCCCCTTGAGGAGGGGTCACCGAACCCTCACCAGAACCCCCAGGCCGACCAGGATGAGCCACATGAAAGGCACGAACAAGATCTGGGGCATGGACATCAGAGGCAAAAACCCAGGAATTATCTTCCTGAGCATAACCCTTCCATTTGACCAGATACTGGAGTTTCCGTCTAGAGACACGAGAATCCAAAATCTTCTCCACAATATACTCCAATTCCCCCTCCACCAAAACAGGGGCAGGAGGCTCCACAGATGGAACCATAGGTGCCACGTATCTCCTCAACAACGACCTATGGAATACATTATGTATGGAAAAGGAGTCTGGGAGGGTCAGACGAAAAGACACCGGATTGAGAATCTCAGAAATCCTATACGGACCAATAAAACGAGGTTTAAATTTAGGAGAGGAAACCTTCATAGGAATATGACGAGAAGATAACCAAACCAGATCCCCAACACGAAGTCGGGGTCCCACACGGCGTCTGCGATTAGCGAAAAGCTGAGCCTTCTCCTGGGACAAGGTCAAATTGTCCACTACCTGAGTCCAGATCTGCTGCAACCTGTCCACCACAGAATCCACACCAGGACAGTCCGAAGACTCAACCTGTCCTGAAGAGAAACGAGGATGGAACCCAGAATTGCAGAAAAATGGAGAGACCAAGGTAGCCGAGCTGGCCCGATTATTAAGGGCGAACTCAGCCAACGGCAAAAATGACACCCAATCATCCTGGTCAGCGGAAACAAAACATCTCAGATATGTTTCCAAGGTCTGATTGGTTCGTTCGGTCTGGCCATTAGTCTGAGGATGGAAGGCCGAGGATAAAGATAGGTCAATGCCCATCCTACCACAAAAGGCTCGCCAGAACCTCGAGACAAACTGGGAACCTCTGTCAGAAACAATATTCTCAGGAATGCCATGTAAACGAACCACATGCTGGAAGAACAAAGGCACCAAATCAGAGGAGGAAGGCAATTTAACCAAGGGCACCAGATGGACCATTTTAGAAAAGCGATCACAGACCACCCAAATGACCGACATTTTTTGAGAAACGGGAAGGTCAGAAATGAAATCCATCGAAATATGTGTCCAAGGCCTCTTCGGGACCGGCAAGGGCAAAAGCAACCCACTGGCACGTGAACAGCAGGGCTTAGCCCTAGCACAAATTCCACAGGACTGCACAAAAGCACGCACATCCCGTGACAGAGATGGCCACCAGAAGGATCTAGCAACCAACTCCCTGGTACCAAAGATTCCTGGATGACCGGCCAGCACCGAACAATGAAGTTCAGAGATAACTTTACTAGTCCACCTATCAGGGACGAACAGTTTCTCGGCCGGACAACGATCAGGTTTATTAGCCTGAAATTTCTGCAACATTCTCCGCAAATCAGGGGAGATGGCAGACACAATGACTCCTTCCTTGAGGATACTCGCCGGCTCAGATAACCCCGGAGAGTCGGGCACAAAACTCCTAGACAGAGCATCCGCCTTCACATTTTTAGAGCCCGGAAGGTATGAAATCACAAAATGAAAACGAGCAAAAAATAACGACCAACGGGCCTGTCTAGGATTCAAGCGCTTGGCAGACTCAAGATAAGTAAGGTTCTTATGATCAGTCAAAACCACCACGCGATGCTTAGCACCCTCAAGCCAATGACGCCACTCCTCGAATGCCCACTTCATGGCCAGCAACTCTCGGTTGCCCACATCATAATTACGCTCAGCAGCAGAAAATTTCCTGGAAAAGAAAGCACATGGTTTGAACACTGAGCAACCAGAACCTCTCTGTGACAAAACCGCCCTTGCACCAATCTCAGAAGCATCAACCTCGACCTGGAACGGAAGAGAAACATCAGGTTGACACAACACAGGGGCACAGCAAAAACGACGCTTCAACTCCTGAAAAGCTTCCACGGCAGCAGAAGACCAATTAACCAAATCAGCACCCTTCTTGGTCAAATCGGTCAATGGTCTGGCAATGCTAGAAAAATTACAGATGAAGCGACGATAAAAATTAGCAAAGCCCAGGAATTTCTGCAGACTTTTTAGAGATGTCGGCTGAGTCCAATCCTGGATGGCCTGAACCTTAACCGGATCCATCTCGATAGTAGAAGGGGAAAAGATGAACCCCAAAAATGAAACTTTCTGCACACCGAAGAGACACTTTGATCCCTTCACGAACAAGGAATTAGCACGCAGTACCTGGAAAACCAATCTGACTTGCTTCACATGAGACTCCCAATCATCTGAGAAGATCAAAATGTCATCCAAGTAAACAATCAGGAATTTATCCAGATACTCACGGAAAATGTCATGCATAAAAGACTGAAAAACAGATGGAGCATTGGCAAGTCCGAACGGCATCACCAGATACTCAAAATGACCCTCGGGCGTATTAAATGCCGTTTTCCATTCATCTCCCTGCCTGATTCTCACCAGATTATACGCACCACGAAGATCAATCTTAGTAAACCAACTAGCCCCCTTAATCCGAGCAAACAAGTCAGAAATCAATGGCAAGGGATACTGAAACTTAACAGTGATCTTATTAAGAAGGCGGTAATCAATACACGGTCTTAGCGAACCATCCTTCTTGGCTACAAAAAAGAACCCTGCTCCCAATGGTGACGACGATGGGCGAATATGTCCCTTCTCCAGGGACTCCTTCACATAACTGCGCATAGCGGTGTGTTCAGGTACGGACAAATTAAATAAACGACCCTTAGGGAATTTACTACCAGGAATTAAATCGATAGCACAATCACAATTCCTATGCGGAGGTAGGGCATCAGACTTGGACTCTTCAAATACATCCTGAAAGTCCGACAAGAACTCTGGGATGTCAGAAGGAATGGATGACGAAATAGACAAAAATGGAACATCACCATGTACTCCCTGACAACCCCAGCTGGTTACCGACATAGAGTTCCAATCCAATACTGGATTATGGGTTTGTAGCCATGGCAACCCCAACACGACCACATCATGCAAATTATGCAGTACCAGAAAGCGAATAACTTCCTGATGTGCAGGAGCCATGCACATGGTCAGCTGGGCCCAGTACTGAGGCTTATTCTTGGCCAAAGGTGTAGCATCAATTCCTCTCAACGGAATAGGACACCGCAAAGGCTCCAAGAAAAATCCACAACGTTTAGCATACTCCAAATCCATCAGATTCAGGGCAGCGCCTGAATCCACAAACGCCATGACAGAATACGATGACAAAGAGCACATTAAGGTAATGGACAAAAGGAATTTGGACTGTACAGTACCAATAACGGCAGAGCTATCGAACCGCCTAGTGCGTTTAGGACAATTAGAAATAGCATGAGTAGAATCACCACAATAGAAACACAGTCTGTTCAGACGTCTGTGTTCTTGCCGTTCTACTTTAGTCATAGTCCTGTCGCACTGCATAGGCTCAGGTTTACTCTCAGACAATACCGCCAGATGGTGCACAGATTTACGCTCGCGCAAGCGACGACCGATCTGAATGGCCAAGGACATAGACTCATTCAAACCAGCAGGCATAGGAAATCCCACCATTACATCCTTAAGAGCTTCAGAGAGACCCTTTCTGAACAAAGCCGCTAGTGCAGATTCATTCCACAGAGTGAGTACTGACCACTTCCTAAATTTCTGACAATATACTTCTACATCATCCTGACCCTGGCATAAAGCCAGCAGATTTTTCTCAGCCTGATCCACTGAATTAGGCTCATCGTAAAGCAATCCCAGCGCCTGGAAAAATGCATCAACATTACTCAATGCAGAATCTCCTGGTGCAAGAGAAAACGCCCAGTCCTGTGGGTCGCCGCGCAAAAAAGAAATAATAATCAAAACCTGTTGAATAGGATTACCAGAAGAATGAGGTTTCAAGGCCAAAAATAGCTTACAATTATTTCTGAAGCTCAGGAACTTAGTTCTGTCACCAAAAAACAAATCAGGAATCGGAATTCTTGGTTCTAGCATCGATTTCTGATCAATAGTATCTTGAATCTTTTGTACATTTACAACGAGATTATCCATTGAGGAGCACAGAGCCTGAATATCCATGTCCACAGCTGTGTCCTGAAGCACTCTAATGTCTAGGGGAAAAAAAAGACTGAAGACAGAGCTAAGAAAAAAAAATGATGTCAGGATTTCTTTTTTCCCTCTATTGGGAATCATTGGTGTGGCTCCTTGTACTGTTATGGCTGGCAATCAGGCAACACAGCGTGCAGTAATCAGCGCACATACAGAGATCTGGCAATAACCAAAACAATAGGACGAGCTCTGAGACGTGGAATCTCTGTAGACTGCAGTACCTGATCTATCCTCACACAACTATAAGCAGCAGTGGATTGCGCCTATCACTACCTATGCAACTCGGCACTGCCTGAGGAGCTGACTAGCCTGAAGATAGAAATACAAGCCTGACTTACCTCAGAGAAATACCCCAAAGGAATAGGCAGCCCCCCACATATAATGACTGTTAGCAAGATGAAAAGACAAACGTAGGAATGAAATAGATTCAGCAAAGTGAGGCCCGATATTCTAGACAGAGCGAGGATAGCAAAGAGAACTATGCAGTCTACAAAAAACCCTAAAACGAAAACCACGCAAAGGGGCAAAAAGACCCACCGTGCCGAACTAACAGCACGGCGGTGCACCCCTTTGCTTCTCAGAGCTTCCAGCAAAAGTTAATAGCAAGCTGGACAGAAAAAACAGAAAACAAACTAGAAGCACTTATCTAGCAGAGCAGCAGGCCCAAGGAAAGATGCAGTAGCTCAGATCCAACACTGGAACATTGACAAGGAGCAAGGAAGACAGACTCAGGTGGAGCTAAATAGCAAGGCAGCCAACGAGCTCACCAAAACACCTGAGGGAGGAAGCCCAGAGACTGCAATACCACTTGTGACCACAGAAGTGAACTCAGCCACAGAATTCACAACAGTTGTCCTGTCGCGTCTTCTTTATATTATTGCCGAGAAGATGCAAAACAATGAAAATAATAAAATCATTAATTACCAAAATAATAGAGAAAGTCAACACCACATTGCAAATAAACATTCATTCAAAATAAAGAAGCAGGGCGCGTCCGAGGGTGAGTATATACCTAATAAGAATATAATCACCCTCGGACGCGCAATGCTTATTTCCAACAGCCTTCCTTCCTAAGAATCAGCCCTTCCGTGGTGTAGAGAGACGTTGTGTTACACTCCAAGGTGTTCCCCAGGTTGCCTTTCCTGAGCTTCGATCTTCCGGCTCTCGTTTAGTAGTTGTTGGAAACTACGCTGCATTAGGCCTTCAAATTGGGTATGGGGTGTAGAGAGAGGGTGTGTTACACTCCAAGGTGTTCCCCAGGTTGCCTTTCCTGAGCTTCGATCTTCCGGCTCTCGTTTAGTAGTTCTTGGAAACTACACTGCATTAGGCCTTCAAATTGGGTATGGGGTGTAGAGAGAGGGTGTGTTACACTCCAAGGTGTTCCCCAGGTTGCCTTTCCTGAGCTTCGATCTTCCGACTCTCGTTTAGTAGTTCTTGGAAACTACACTGCATTAGGCCTACAAATTGGGTATGGGGTGGAGAGAGATGGTGTGTTACACTCCAAGGTGTTCCCCAGGTTTCCTTGCCATTGCTTCGGTCTTCCGACTCTCGTTTAGTAGTTGTAGAAAAGTACACTGCATTAGGCCTACAAAATGGGTATGGGGTGGAGAGAGAGGGTGTGTTACACTCCAAGGTGTTCCCCAGGTTGCCTTTCCTGAGCTTCTATCTTCAGGCTCTCATTAAATTGTGGTTAAATGGAACAACTGCATTTGGCGTACTAGTTGGTTTGGGGCCTACTATCGGTGTCTGCCACTCCTTGCTGTTCTCCTGGTTTCCTGTCCCGAAATTCCATTTTCAGGCTCTCGTTAAGTAGTTGTTAATGTTAGACTGCATTTGGCCTACTAGTTGGGTTGGGGCCTACTATCGGTGTCTGCCACTCCTTGCTGTTCTCCTCCACTGAACAAAGCTGTGCCGCCTGTTTACTACGGTTGCCAATTTTGAACTGCATTTCGACTACTTACTGATTTGGCCCTACTCTCTGTGTCAGCCTCTCATTCCAGTTGTCCTCCACTGCAATGCCCCCTGGTTATTCCTGTGTTACCAATTTTGAACTGCATTTAGCCCACTTTATTCTTTGGGCCTATATCTGTGTTTCCACTTCATCGTGCCCATTGCCCAGCCAGTGATAGATGAGTCTGCTGGTACATTGACCCATAACGCAACATTCCCCGTGCATGCTACACAACAACATTGTGACCCTGCTGAAAGTCAGGTTGCTCTTCCCGCATACCATACCACCTTACACGGGGACAAAGAGGAAGGTGCAGATGAAAGTGCAGGTTCCTTCATCAGGTGGGGGGAGGAATACTAGTTGGCGACGTCACTGGCACAGGGCCTCTCATAGTACGCAAAAGTGTTGCTGCCGGTGGGAGGCGCCCCCGCCGTGCAAACACACCGCTGTACTTTGAGGGGCCCTGTGCCAGTGCCAATGCCAACAAGTGGGCCCCCCCTGCTTGCTCAGGATCACAGCACTTGCAAAGTTGAAATACTTACCTCTCCCTGCTCCACTGCCGTGACGTGGTCCAGATTTCCTGGGCCCACTAATTACTTGAACCAGCCCTACCCCACACAACTTTAGCCAAATGACCCCCAATTTCAAATGCCTTCCAATTATTATAAGGTAAATTACGCTTGACAAGCTTCATTAAGAAGAATGGATGGTTTTGACATTAAAATGGGCACTCTAGGTGTTTTCCTGGCCCCCACTCACTGCCGACTATGCTGCCCCATTGACTTGCATTGGGTTTCGTGTTTCGGTCGATCCCGACTTTACGTCATAATCGGCCGATTTCACTCGACCCGACTTTTGAGATAGTCGGGTTTCGCGAAACCCGGCTCGACTCTAAAAAGGTCAAGGTCGCTCAACTCTACCTGGGATCACTCGAGCTTGTGGTGCAATGGTAAGGCTAACGGCTGTAGTGTCTAGACGCAGGATCCGTTTTTTTTCCGCCGGATCGGTTTTATTTTTCTGCCGGCTCCGTTTTTTTACGCCGGATCCGATTTTTTTTACGTCGGATCTGTTTTTTACGCCGGATCCGGGTGTTTTTACGCCGGATCCATTTTTTTTCGCCGGATCCGTTTTTTTTTACGCCGGATCCGTTTTTTTTTTTTTGCCTGATCCGTTTTTTTCCCGCCAGATCCTTTTTTCTTCCGTCGGATCTGTTTTCTTCGCCGGATCGTTTTATTTTCGCCTGATCCATTTTTTTTTACGCCAAATCCGTTTTTTTTTGCCGGATCTGTTTTTTTCTGTCGGATCTGTTTTTTTACGCCATATCTATTTTTTATGCCGGATCCATTTTTTTTTTACACCGGATTTTTTTTTTTTGCCGGATCCGTTTTTTTTCACCTGATCCATTTTTTTTACGCCGAATCCGTTTTTTTCGCCTGATCCATTTTTTCTTCCAGATCCGTTTTTTTTTTACGCCTGATCAGTTTATTTTTGCGCCGTATCTGTTTTTTACGCCGGATCCATTTTTCTTCTGCCGGCGGAAAAAAAACGGATCCGGCGTAAAAAAAACGGATCCGGCGTAAAAAAAACGGATTCGGCGTAAAAATAAATGGATCAGGCGTAAAAAAAAAAAAAAAAAAAACGGATCCGGAAGAAAAAAATGAATCCGGCGAAAAAAATGGATTCGGCGTAAAAAAACGGATCCGGCGAACAAAAACGGATTTGGCGTAAAAAAACGGATCCGGCAAAAAAAAACGGATCCGGCAAAAAAAAAAACGGATCTGGCGAAAAAAAAACGGATCCGGTGTAAAAAAACGGATCCGGCGTTAAAAAAAACGGATCCGGCGTAAAAAAATGGATATGGCGTTAAAAAAAACAGATTCGGCAGAATAAAACGGATCTGGCAAAAAAAACGGATTCGGCGTAAAAAAAAACGGATCCGGTGTAAAAAAAATGGATCCGGCGTAAAAATAAACGGATCAGGCGTAAAAAAAAAACGGATCCGGAAGAAAAAATGAATCCGGTGAAAAAAACGGATTCGGCGAAAAAAAACGGATCTGGCAAAAAAAACCGGATTTGGCGTAAAAAAAAACGGATCCGGCAGAAAAAAAACGGATCTGGTGAAAAAAAAAATGGATTCGGCGTAAAAAAACGGATCCGGTGAAAAAAACGGATCCGGCGGAAGAAAAACAGATCCGGCGTAAAAAAACGGATCCGGTGAAAAAAACGGATCCGGCGGAAGAAAAACCGATCCGGCGTAAAAAAAACGGATCCGGCAAAAAAAACCCGGATCCGGCGTAAAAAAAAAATGGATCCGGCGAAAAGAAAACGGATCCGGCAGAAAAAAACGGATCTGGCGTAAAAAAAACGGATCCAGCAAAAAAAAAAAACAGATCTGGCAGAAAAAAAAGGATCTGGCGAAAAAAAACGGATCCGGTGTAAAAAAAACGGATCCGGTGTAAAAAAAAAGGATCAGGCAGAAAGAAAACGGAGCCGGCAGACAAAAACGGATCCGGCGGACAAAAACGGATCCGGAAAAAAAAACGGATCCTGAGGAAAAAAAATGGATCCTGCAGAAAAAAACGGATCTGGCGGAAAAAAAACGGATCCGGCAGACAAAAACGGATCCGGCAAAAAAATAAAACCGATCCGGCGGGAAAAAAAAGGATCGGCGAAAAAAAAACGGATCCTGCGTCTAGAGGCTACAGCCGTCGGCATTACCATTGCACCACAAGCTCAAGTGATCCCAGGTACTAATTTTAGCTAATTTTACTAATTTTACTAATTTCATGTATCAGAATCAAGTATCAGACTCAGGTATCGGAGTCAAGTATCAAAGTCAAGTATCAGAGTCAAGTATCAGAGTCAGGTATCAGAGTCAAGTATCAGAGTCAGGTATCAAAGTCAAGTATCAGAGTCAAGTATCAGAGTCAGGTATCAAAGTCAAGTATCAGAGTCAAGTATCAGAGTCAAGTATCAGAGTCAAGTATCAGAGTCAGGTATCAAAGTCAAGTATCAGAGTCAAGTATCAGAGTCAGGTATCAAAGTCAAATATCAGAGTCAAGTATCAGAGTCAAGTATCAGAATGAGGTGTCAGACAGAGTATTTCTGATGTTTGACTTTGATTTGTGACTTTGATATGTGAAAGTCAGGTATCAGAATCAAGTATCAGAATGAGGTATCAGACAGAGCATTTCTGATGTTATTTCTGATGTTTGACTTTGATTTGTGACCATGTCCTAAAATGAACACCGTACTTCTAAGTCCCTTTCAATTGGTCACTTGTTATATTGGGTGTATCCCATACTATTGTAGTTGTAATATGAATATTTAAACTAGATGGGTGGACACCGGATCATGATAGGCTATGTGGAGTCATTTTATATTGCTGTATATTTACACATTTTGTCACTCTTAGTGAGATATAATATCCCTTTTCTTTGTATGTATGTGGTATGTATGGTGTTTGATTGGTTATACTATAGTAGATGAATATTAAAATTTTTTAGTGATGTGCCCTGTTTCTAACGTGCAGATGTGCGTATGCGCTAGTAAAAACTCTTTTGGTCCCTATCTTTAGTGATGTGTTTGTTTTTAATGTGCAGTTATGCGCACGCGTCATTGGAATTTCTTTGGTCTCCAATGTGTAGCGATGTGCTGTTCCTTAGCGTGCAGATGTGCGCACGCGCCGTTGCCGTTGTGGTATGGGAGCATTGCTGGGCGTGTCTTTTCGACTCGGCGCTCCGGTCACGTGACCGGACCCTGGCCCAGTGGGCGGGGTCTAGCGTGCGGCCGGACCGCCGATTCTGACACGCTCTCCGATGTCTCTCTCCCCATCGGGCGGGGATCTTGTGCGCCA
Source organism: Ranitomeya imitator (assembly GCF_032444005.1). NCBI lineage: Eukaryota > Metazoa > Chordata > Amphibia > Anura > Dendrobatidae > Ranitomeya > Ranitomeya imitator. The sequence continues at coordinate 1,076,189,469 of NC_091282.1, read as the reverse complement.
TCAAGATCTGCAGCTTATTTCTCCATGTGTAGTTCTCTTGTAACATAATGTGCTTTTTTTTTTTTTTTTTTTTCCACAGGGCACTTTCTTTTTGACGCTTGTCATTTCATGACACGCCTTCTAAGTTCTTTTTGATTGGTCATTTATTACATTGGGTGCAACCCATTCTGTTGTACTTGTAATATTTAAATTAGATGTGTGGACACCGGATCATGATAAGCTATGTGGAGCCATATAGCTCCATGATTGGTGCGTATAGATATAAATATAGTGCCCCTGTGTATTAAGTTCCGGCGGCTTCTTGGCCATTGAGAGAACCCGTTTCTTTATGCTGTGTGTTATGTCTTTTCTGATTGGCTGTTTTAAACTATATAACCTTGGTCTTATTGGTGTGATGCCACCCCCAGAAGAAGGCTGATTGCCGAAACGTGCGTAGGGGCAGGCGTCGGCACCCATCGGAGGTATCTACTTACAGATTGATATAGGTAACTGCTCTTGGAGGTTCTCTATGATTAGTGATTCTTTTTGATATCATGCTTACAGACCTACCATGTGCACCATTTTGGGCCATTTAGTTTTCTGTGAAGTGCCTCTTTATTGAGTATGGTGGGTTCCTGCGCCGTTTTTGGTTTCCCACTCTGTGACACCTACCAGGTTTAGTATTTTGTTGTTTTGTATGTTACTGTTTTTTGTGTTTTTTCTTTAATAAAATTTGTATTTTTTATACTTTGTTCTTGTGTACATTTTTTTATCGGATTTTCTTTACAAATATAAGTAGAGCCTAATAGGAGCAAGAATCTAGCGTGCATGAATAAGTATAGATATATTATCGGTGGCGTGCCCTTGCCTGGATGAACGTCCCACCCCGATGCGCGTTTCGCCTGTTCTTCTTCCGGGCCCCCGTTCATCCAGGCAAGGGCACGCCACTGGCAATATATCTATACTTATTCATGCACGCTAGATTCTTGCTCCTATTAGGCTCTACTTATATTTGTAAAGGTACAAAAGTGTCCTGTTAGCGCTCTTTCCATCTAGGTCGTTTGTGTCCAGTTGGTTTATGTAACGCTGTATCTAAGGCTCACTGTGATTATATATTATTCTCTGTCAATATATGGGTCAATAAGAGTGTGATGTAGCATTGACTAATTGTTATGATGCCCTAGCCTTGATGAGTTGTTGCATTATGAGGTACTCTGGTGTTATCATTTTAATGTTTAAAATTTATGAATAAAAATTGGTATATTTTCGCATTCCCTGAGCCACAGTAGATTTTTTTGTGTAGCTTTTTGTGTTGTATAAAGAAAGAAAGCAGAAGCGAGTCCAAATACAGGCCAAGTCAGAAACCAGATAATCAAACCAAGAAATAGAGAAAATGCTGGGAAAAGGACAGACAGAGGAAGACAACAGACACGGGGCAAGACAGGGATGACAGCAGGACAAATCAAGGGTTACCAGAGTCAGGTTCACATGCCAAAGGCAGAACTATAGCTGACACCACCAGCAGGATGCCTGGGAGCTAAATAGCAAACCTGAACCCAGAGTGAGACAGAGAAAAGCTAACCCTTGACATGATCAGCCCGGAAAAAGAGCAGACAGGACTAAACCCTGGAACGGATCATGACAGTACCCTCCTCTCAAGGGGGCCACCAGAACCCAAGGTTTCCCAGGATAACGTGCTTGAAATGTCCAGACCAATCGATCAGCATGGAAAGATCACGCCGGGACCCAAGATCAATCCTCAGGACCGTAACCCCTCCAATGGACCAAATACTGAAGTGAACTACGGACCATGCGAGAATCCACAATCCGTTCCACTTCAAAATCAGTCTGACTATCCACAGGACAGGAGGCGGAGGGGATGGAGGCCCAGCACAGGATGTACAAATGACTTAAGAAGAGACTGATGGAACACATTGGGGATCCGAAGCGACGGAGGAAGCCGTAAGTGAAAGTCAACTGGATTGACCACCTCAATAATCTCGTAAGGAACAATAATCCTGGGACCCAGCTTAGCAGAAGGAACCTTAAGACGAGTGTTCCTGGAATACAACCACACTTTATCTCCTACCAGGAATATAGGTCCTACAGACCGTCGCTTATCTGCAAAAAGTTTATGTTTGCCCTGAAACTCCCCAATGTTCTTCAGGACCTCCCTCCACACCTCCCTTAATTGTTGCACCGCCGTGTCAGCCCCTGGACATCCAAAATCCAGCCTAGAAAATTCGCCAAAATGAGGGTGAAAACCATAGTTACAGAAGAATGGAGATGTGCCAATGGACTGGTTAATCCGATTGTTGAATGCAAACTCAGCCACGGGCAACAAAGAACACCAATCATCCTGCTGAGAGACACCTCAAAATCTGTTCAAGTGACTGATTGGTCCTCTTCATCTGACCGTTAGTCTCAGGATGGTAAGCAGAGGAGAAGGTCAAGTAAACCCCCGATCTTTTACAAAAATGCCCTCCAAATTTTGGACACAAATTGTACCCCTCTATCAGAAACCACATTCATAGGAAAGCCATGCAGCCATACAACGTACTCAACAAACAGCTTAGACAGTGTTTCAGCATCAGACAATCCTGCCAGAGGTACAAAATGCGCCTGTTTACTGAATCTTTCAACCGCTACCCTGATTACAGTTTTGCCATTAGAAGGAGGGAGATCAGTTATAAAATACATGGATGAGTCCAAGGTCTATCCGGAATTGGCAATGGCACCAATTCCCCGGCCTGCTGGTTAGGGGAACTCTTAGCACAGGCACAGGTATCACAAGCAGACACAAACACAGTGATATCAGAGGTCATGGAGGGTCACCAAAACAGCCTAGCAATGGCTTTCTGGGTGGCGGAGATCCCTGGGTGTCCACTGATAGCAGAATCGTGGAACTCTCGGAGAACCCTCAACCTGTACTGAACCGGGACAAAGAGCTTACTATCAGGCAAAGAGGGAGGAGCAAGAGTCTGAGCCTTCCGAATCTCCTGTTCCAATTCAGAGGATACCCCCGCAACAACCACCCCATGCTGAAGAATGGAGGAAGGAGGTTTGAGGGGTGATATCGGATTAAAACTGAGAGATAAGGCATCAGCCTTGATGTTCTTGGAACCAGGCCAAAAAGTGACTGAAAAATGAAAACGAGAAAAAAAAAGCAACCACTTAGCCAGTCTAGGAGTCAACCGTTTGGCAGATTCATTGTAAGACAAGTTCTTGTGGTCCATGATCACTGTGATCTGATGAATCGCCCCCTCCAAAAAATTCCTTCATTCTTCAAAAGCCAATTTTACGGCCAATAACTCCGGGTTACCAATGTCATAGTTCCTCTCTTCAGAAGAAAACTTCTGGGAGTAAAAGGCACATGGTATTAAATTGGTCAAAGAAACGGGTCCCTGAGACAACACCACCCCTACTCCCACCTCTGATGCATCAACCAATACAATGAACAGTTCAGATGGATTGGGCTGAACAAATACAGGAGCAGACATAAAACACTTCTATAAAGTAAAAAATGCTTCAACTGACAAGGGTGACCAAACTTTGAGATTAGCCCCCTTGCGAGTGAGACCGGTGAGTGGCTTGACCACTTGAGAAAACCCCTTGATGAATTTTTGATAATAGTTGGCGAAACCCAGAAAACACTGTAACCCTTTGAGGTCTCTGGGTTGCACCCATTCAACAATGGCCTGTACCTTTCCGGGATCTATCCAAAACCCATTGGCAGAAAGGATGATCCCCAGAAAGGAAAGCTCCTGGACTCAAAACAAACATTTCTAGGGTTTAGCGAACAGAGAATTACCCTGTTACCTGTGAAGAACAGCACATAAATGACCAACGTGTGATTCCTTGTCAGGTGAGAAAATAAGGATATTATCCAATTATACAACCATAAAGTGCCCAATAAAATCAGAGAAAACATCATTCATTAGGTCCTGAAAGACCGCGGGCGCGTTCGTGAAACCAAAGGGCATGACCAAATTTTCAAACAGACCCTCAGAGGTGAGAAATGCCATATCCTGAATACGGATAAGGTTATATGCTCCCCTGAGATCAAGTTTGGAAAACCACTTAGTCCCAGACAATTGGTTATAGAGATCAGGAATGAGTGGGAGAGGGTAGGTATTTCTCACCATAATTTTATTTAGTTCCCGGAATTCGAGGCACGGGTGTAAACCACCATTTTTTTCTTGAAAGAAAAGAATCCCGTGGCCACAGGTGAGACAGAAGGACGGATGTGACCTTTGCATAGACTATCAGAGATATATTTTTTCATAGCAATACGTTCTGGGCCAGAAAAATTGTACAACGGGCTTTGGGCAATTTAGAACCCGGGATAAGATTAATGGTACAATCATAAGGGTGATGGGGTGGTAAGACCTCAGCCTCTTTTTTGGAGAACACATCCCCAAAAACCTTCAGGGACTCCGGAATACCCTCCGGACTAATGGCAGGCACGAAAACAGAAGAAAAACAACCATTGGATCAATTAGGACCCCATTTAACAGTATCACGAGATCCCCAGTCTATAACAGGATTATGCCTCTGCAACCATGGAAACCCCAACACCAGTCCGGCAGGAAGATTATTCATAACTTAACATGAAATTCGTTCCTGGTTCAAGGTACCCACCTTGAGGAGGAACTCCTCAGAGACAAACTTAAGGAAATTTTGAACCAACGGTGTCTTATCAATGGCAACGATATGTATGGGAGTCTCTAGCCTAACTGTCCCTAACTTTATCTTGGAAACCAGACTAGAGTCAATGAAGTTCATGGAAGATCCACAGTCCACAAACGCTGAAGTGGATGCAAAACTCTGCAGCTTGTTACTCAATGAACAAGAGGGGCAGTCCTTCTTCCAATGTCCCGGATCTCCACAATAAAAACATAATTTCCCATCATGTCATCGCTTCCTCTCTTTCTCCTTGAAGTTAGTGGCACCAACTTCCATAGTCTCCTTGAATGACATCACCTCAGACTTGGCAGGCAAAACAGAAATCTCACGCTGGATAATTCCTCTCTCCCGTAACCTCCAGTTACAAATGGCCTGGGTCATGGTCTCCTCCAGGGAACAATGTGGTGTTTGAAGCACCAGCGCGTCCTTGAGATGATCAGAAAGTCCTCTCTCAAACAGGCATCTCAGAGCAGAGTCATCTCAAGACACCTCAACAGACCACCGCATAAACTCAGAACAATACTGTTCAGCAGTGAGTTCATTCTGGGAGAGACCTATGATTATGTCCTCTGCTACAATTACCCTGTCTGGTTCATCATAAATCAGTCCCAAAGCCTCAAAGAATCTGTCCACAGACACACATTCAGGGGCAGAAGCAGGTAGAGAGAAAGCCCATGACTAAGGTACCCTCCCGCAGTAAGGAAATGATTCCTCACCCGCTGACTCTCATCACCAGAAGATAGGGGTCTAAGAGAAAACAATAGCTTGCAACTCTCCCTAAAAGTATAGAATCTCTCCCTCTCATCGGTGAAGATATCTGGGTGCTTGACTGGAAGTTCAGGAGAGTGCAATTAAACATCAACAGTGTTATAGTGCTTACAGTCAGTCTGCAACAATTTCACGGTGTTAGAGAGCTCCCTTTGCAGGTGATTATGAGACGAGGCCAAGGTCCTCTGTTCCACAAACAGGCCTTGTATCATGCTGTCCATTTGATCTGCTAATGTATGGAGCAGATCCATAGCAAACAGTGCAGAGAAAAAAATGCAGAAATCCCTTTAAATCCCAGCTATGATGTCATGCTGCCACAGTGCAGTCTAACAAAACCTCCACCAGAGGGAGCTTGAGAGGGAAGTGAGACTGCATACACAGAGTAGCTCCATAGAGCAGCATCACAGATGCCATAAAGTGGAGAGAGTGGTCAGACAAGCCGAGTCAATAAACATTCAGAGGCAAAGTACAAAAAGGAGTAAGCAATATATGTGGTCAGGAGCAAGCCAGGCGGGGCAGCAATGATCAGAAGGGGATAAATCAAAGACAGAAAGCAGAAGCGAGTCAGACTACAGGCCAAGTCAGAAACCAGATAATCAAACCGAGAAACAGAAAAAATGCTGTGAAAAGGGCAGACAGAGTAAGACAACAGACATGGGGCAAGTCAGGGATCACAGCATGACAAATCAAGGGTTACCAGAGTCAGGTTCACACGCCGAAGGCAGAACTATAACTGACACCACCAGCAGGATAAATAGCAAACCTGAACCAAGAGTGAGGCAGAGCAAAGTTAACCCTTGACATGATCAGCCTGGAAAAAGAGCAGGCAGGACTAAACCCTGGAACGGATCATGACAGTTTCCATATTTATTTATATCTGTCTTTTTGATCGTGTGTTATTCCACTTTTTGTTTGGCGGTATGATGATATAGCATTGTTTTTTACCGTGTTTTTATTATTTTTTTGCTGTTCACTAAAGGAGTTAACTAGTTGGATCGTTTTATAGGTTGGGTCATTGCGGACACGGTGATTCTAAATACATATACTTTTATTGTTTTTTTTTCATTCAAATATTTATTTAGAGACAGAATACAGTGCCTTAAAAAGGTATTCGGCCCCCTGGAACTTTTCAACCTTTTCCCACATATCATGCTTCAAACATAAAGATACCAAATGTAAACTTTTGGTGAAAAATTAGCAACAAGTGGAACACAGTTGTGAAGTTGAAATTTATTGGTTATTTTCATTTTTTGTGGAAATTCAAAAACTGAAAAGTGTGGCGTGCAATATTATTTGGCTCCTTTAACTTAATACTTTGTTGCGCCACCTTTTGCTTTGATTACATTTGCAAGTCACTAGGGGTATGTCTCTATCAGTTTTGTACATCGAGAGACTGAAATTCTTGCCAATTCTTCCTTGGCAAACAGTTCGAGCTCAGTGAGTTTTGATGGAGATCATTTGTGTACAGCAGTTTTCAGCTCTTTCCACAGATTCTTGATTGGATTGAGGTCTTGACTTTGACTTGGCCATTCTTACACCTACATTCCATTGTAGATTTTGCTTTATGTTTGGGATCATTGTCTTGTTGGAAGACAAATCATCTTCCCAGTCTCAGGTTTTTTGCAGACTCCAACAGGTTTTCTTCAAGAATGGTCCTGTATTTGGCTCCATCCAACTTCCCATCAAGTTTAACCATCTTCCCTGTCCCTGCTGAAGAAAAGCAGGCCCAAAACATGATGCTGCCACCACCATGTTTGACAGTGGTGATAGTGTGTTCAGGGTGATGAGCTGTGTTGCTTTTATGCCAAACATATCTTTTGGCATTGTTGCCAAAATGTTTGATTTTGGTTTCATCTGACCAGAGCACCTTCTTTCACATGTTTGGTGTGTCTCCCAGGTGGCTTGTTGCAAACTTTAAACTACACTTTTTATGGATATCTTTGAGAAATGGCTTTGTTCTTGCCATTCTTCCATAAAGGTCAGATTTGTGCAGTGTACAGCTGATTGTTGTCCTATGGACAGACTGTCCCACCTCAGCTGTAGATCTTTGCAGTTCATCAAGAGTGATCATGAGCCTCTTGGCTGCATCTCTAATCAGTCTTCTCATTGTTTGAGATGAAAGTTTAGAGGGACAGCTGGGTCTTGGTAGATTTGCAGTGGTATGATACTCCTTCCATTTCAATATGATCGCTTATGATCCACAGAATAAAATCTTCTTTATTGGTGAATACATTTCAGTTACAAAGTGACATTAAAAACACCTCATAACCAAATTACAAGACATATGCATAGTCCATGACTGACCCAGCTATCGACACATTTCTGGTGTTTCCACACTTGTTCATGATTAAGGGTGGAAAACCAGAAACATGTTGACAGACGGGCCGATCTCAGACCACTCTCATGGAATATGTATATCTACTATATAATTGTCTAAGGGTCACTTCCGTCTGTCTGTCTCTCCTTCTGTCACGGTTATTCATTCGCTGATTGGTCTCGGCAGCTGCCTGTCATGGCTGCCACGACCAATCAGTGACGGGCACAATCTGGAAGTAAATGGCCGCTCCTTACTCCCCGCAGTCAGTGCCTGTCGCCCGCATACTCCCTGTTAGGGCTAGCGGAACACACCAAATATTAAGACAGATAGAGTATGGTGCGTTCGCAGCCCGGGGTCCACCGTGCAGAGATGGAACCTGCTGCCAAGTAACGACGGACTATATGGCGGTACTCATAAGTATACACACGTGGGTTAAACTTCACCCAACGTGAAGGAAGCGATCCTGTTGCGTCACAGGACCGCGGTACCGCACATAGAGCGCGAGCAAGTAGTCAGCGAACTCAACCCCAACTAGGATTGAAGTCCGATTAGACCCTTGCTGGCATAACACCGCAACTGGGTGTGTAAGGAAACTAAATAACGATTTTAAGGCACAAGAGTGCATGCGGTGCCGCACTGACGAACGCCACTAACCACCCAGGCTTGGGTAAGGAAAGCACAGAGGAAGTGCACGGCGCCGTACTGGTGGTCACAGCAACTGGACGCTGTAATGTGTGATTCGTGCTGTAGGCTAAGTCGGGCGCTAGATAGCAACCATACACCTTCCGCGAACAGACATTCAATAGGGTAGGGGTATCCAAGGACGACTTGCACTCACAACATACACACATTAACAATTGTACACTAGCGCATGGCCGTGCGGTCCTGCGCAGTTTATATAGTTGCAGCACAGGAAGTGGCCACAGAAACTTTGCCCTTCCAAGACCTGCCAAGAGGACCAATGGAATGTGCTGCAGGGCCTGAGCACATGACCCTCGATCTCCAACGGGAGATCTTGCCCTGGGCATGCTCAGTGTGTGCAGACAAGGACTTAGTCCCAGAGAAGTCCGCTCGCTGCTGACCAGCACTGACTTTAATGGCAGAAACTGAAGAAGCAGCAGTAACTCTCTGTACAGCGTGAGACTGAGCAAGACGCTGGGACCGACGTCCCTGCTGAGCAGACTCCACTGCGGTTGGATAAGAATGGGAGACCGCAGTGAAGATGGCTCGAGATTCCCCCTGTGCAGAAGTGGGAACTCGAGACCTAACATTACCCCCCCTCCTAGGGCCCCCCCTCCTTGGGCCTCGCTACGCTCGAAGGCAGCAATGAGCTGTGGGGCCCGAATGTTTTCAGCAGGCTCCCATGACCTGTCCTCTGGGCCATAACCCTTCCAATCCACCAGATAGAACTTTTTGCCGCGTACCATCTTGCACCCCAAAATAGCGTTCACCTCGTAATCGTCCGTAGACGAACCCGATGTCCCGGCAGATGACTCGGAAAACCGGGACATGTATACGGGTTTCATGAGGGACACATGAAAGGTGTCGGTGATACCCAAGCGTGGAGGAAGAGCCAAACGGTAGACCACAGGATTAACCTGTTCGAGAACCTTGAAGGGACCCAAGTAGCGAGGAGCAAACTTAGTGGACTCAACTCGCAGCCTGATGTTATGGGTGGAGAGCCACACCAAGTCGCCAGGAGCAAAGGTCGGAGCGGGACGCCGATGAACATCGGCGGAGGACCTCATTCTCTCCTTGGAGGCCTGAATGGCATCCTGCGTGCGGTCCCAAATGTCCCGTGCCTCCACAGCCCAGTCTGCCACCCTGGAGTCAGCAGAAGACACAGGCATGGGCACAGGAACACGCGGATGCTGGCCGTAATTTAGGAGGAATGGAGTCTGACCGGTGGAGTCGGCTACAGCATTGTTAAGTGCAAACTCTGCCCACGGTAGCAAAGATGCCCAGTCATCCTGCCTGGCAGAAACAAAATGTCGTAAATATGTGACCAAGGTCTGGTTGGCGCTCTCTACCAACCCATTCGTCTCGGGATGATATGCCGAAGAGAGATTCAACTCAATACTGAGTAGACGACAAAGCTCTCTCCAGAATCGAGACGCAAACTGGGGACCCCGGTCACTAACAATTTTGTCTGGCATACCGTGTAGGCGAAAGATATGCTTGACGAACAAGACAGCCAACGCCCGTGCAGAAGGTAGCCGTGGAAGTGGCACCAAGTGCACCATTTTGGAAAAATGGTCGGTGATCACCCAGATAATGGTGCAGTTACGAGACTTGGGTAAGCCCACCACAAAGTCCATCCCGACCATCTCCCAGGGCCTGTCCGCCACCGGCAGAGGATAAAGCAAACCAGCTGGCCGTTGCCGAGGAGTCTTGTTCTTGGCGCAAGAGACACACGCCCGAACATACTCTGCGACATCACGAGCCATATGCGGCCACCAGTACGTCCTCGCCAGTAACTGAGATGTCCTTTTGGTACCAAAATGTCCACCCACCCTGGACGAGTGTGCCCAAGAGAGAACCTCCGGTCGCAAATTGGATGGAACAAAAGTCTTGCCCGGGGGCACAGACTCTAGCGAAACCGGGGCCACAGTTCTCAAGCTCTCGGTGGGGACAATAAGCCGAGGCTCCTCCTCCTCCTCCGCAGATGACACAACGGAGCGAGAGAGAGCGTCGGCCCGAATGTTCTTCTACCCAGAAAGAAAATGGAGGGTGAAATGAAACCGGGAGAAGAATAAGGACCATCTGGCCTGGCGAGAATTCAACCGCTGGGCTGTCTGCAGGTACACCAAATTTTTATGGTCTGTGAAGACTTGGAAGGGAAAACGTGCACCCTCCAAGAGATGTCTCCACTCCGAGAAAGCCAACTTCATGGCTAGCAACTCCCTGTCCCCGATGGAATAATTCCTCTCTGCTGGTGAGAAGGTCTTGGAGAAAAAGAAGCAAGGATGCTTCCGACCTTGAGCATCCTTTTGGAAGAGGACTGCTCCAGCACCAACAGAAGTGGCATCCACCTCCATGATAAATGGCTTATCAACATCGGGGTGATGTAGGATGGGAGCGCTAGCGAAGTGTGACTTTATAGAGTTAAAGGCCTTGGAGACCTCCTCAGACCACAATTTGGGATTCGCCCCCTTCTTGGTGAGGGCAACCAAGGGAGCTACCAAAGTTGAGAAGTGCGGAATGAACTGGCGATAATAATTAATGAACCCCATAAAGCGCTGCACCGCTTTAAGAGAATGGGGTTCCTGCCAGTCCATCACAGCCTGCAGTTTGGCAGGATCCATAGCCAATCCCTGGGCAGAGATGATGTAGCCTAGGAAAGGTAAGGACTCCTGCTCGAACATACACTTCTCCAACTTGGCATAGAGGGAGTTTGCCCGTAGGAGGTCAAAGACTTTGCAAACATCTCTCCGGTGGGAGTCAATATCTGGAGAGTAGATGAGAATATCATCCAGATAGACTACGACCGAGGTGGAAAGCATATCCCGGAAGATATCGTTCACAAAGTCTTGGAAAACGGCTGGGGCATTCCAGAGCCCGAAGGGCATCACCAGATATTCATAGTGCCCATCCCTGGTGTTAAAAGCCGTCTTCCATTCGTCTCCCTCACGGATGCGAATCAGGTTGTAAGCACCCCGCAGATCTAGTTTAGTAAATACCCTTGCTCCCCGAAGCCTATCGAAGAGCTCAGATATCAAAGGCAAAGGATACTTGTTCTTAACGGTGATGGCGTTAAGACCCCTGTAGTCTATGCATGGACGCAATTCTCCATTCTTCTTCTGCACGAAGAAGAACCCTGCCCCAGCAGGTGACACTGACTTCCTAATGAATCCTCTTGCCAGATTTTCCTGGATGTACTGTGACATTGCCTCCGTCTCCGGGAGAGATAGCGGATAGACTCGACCCCAGGGAGGCTCAGCACCAGGCAAGAGATCAATAGGACAGTCATAGGGGCGATGGGGCGGAAGGATCTCCGCCGCCTTTTTGGAGAACACGTCTGCATAAGACCAATACTGCTTGGGGAGAGGAAAGATCTGCGGGTACCTCTGTAGTAGCAACCTGAACGCACTCCCTCTGACACCTACCCCCACAAGATTCGCCCCATCCCAGGATTCTGCCAGAGGACCACTCGATATGAGAGTGGTACCATAACCAAGGTATTCCCAACAGGACCTCATCAATTCCCTCAGGAATGACGAGCAGAGATATAATCTCCTGATGAGATGGCGACATGGACAGAGTAAAAGGGATGGTCTGGTGTGTTATCTGTGAGGGCAGTGCCGACCCATTCACCACTCGTACCGTTACTGGTTGAGCTAGCATAACCAGGGGTATTGCGTGACGTTGGGCGAAGGCAGAAGACATAAAATTGCCCTCCGCCCCAGAATCCACGCAGAGCTCTACTGAGTGGGAGAATGAGCCTATAGTAATTGTCCCCTTAAAGGACAATTTAGAGGCAAACGTCGCCGTGTTTAGTGTACCTCCACCTACTACCACTAAACGCTGACGTTTCCTCGATCGCTGAGAACATCTGGTGGCTAGATGTCCTGACTGCTGGCAAACATGACAGACCTTGAGTGCACAAGCGGTCCGGGACTTAGATCCCGCTTGTGACACTTCCCTGGCCTCATGTGACTCAGGAACCAGGACCAGAGATTCCAGAGGTTTGGCGAAGGTAGGAGCCAGCCGAAACCTCTGCCTACACTGGGCTCGCTCTAACCTCCGCTCGTTAAAACGGAGGTCAATTCGAGTGGAGACAGTTATTAACTCCTCCAGTGTGGCAGGAATCTCCCTAGTGGCCAGAGCGTCCTTAACGTGGTCAGCCAGGCCCCTCCAAAATATGGGGATAAGAGCTTTATCCGACCAATCCAGCTCAGAAGCTAAAGTGCGGAATTGGACGGCGAAATGACTGACCAAGGACTCACCCTGAGTTAATGCCAGCAGTTGGAGCACCGTATAATGGGTGACTTGAGGTCCTAAAAAGACCTGTTTCAGAGTGCTCAGAAACAGCGGAGCACTCTGCACCACATGATCGCCACGCTCCCACAGCGGCGTAGCCCATTCCAACGCCCTGTCCGACAAGAGAGACACTATAAATCCCACCTTAGCCCGCTCTGTGGGAAAACGTGCAGCCAGGAGCTCGAGGTGAATAGAGCACTGACTCACAAATCCCCTACAAAACTTGCTATCACCAGAAAATTTTTCTGGCAGCGGGAGGCGAGAAAATGTCGGAGCAGGGGTGGCAATGGACAGGGTTGCTGCAACCACGCTAGCAGCCTGTACAGCAACCGCGGTAACATCCACAGCTGAGGTTGCGCTCTCAAGAGCCGCCAACCTACCCTCCAGCTGCTGGATATACCGCAAGGATTGCTGTTTGTCCGTCATTACTAGCCAGACCCTGGCGCTAGTGTAATGTTAGGGCTCGCGGAACGCACCAAATATTAAGACAGATAGAGTATGGTGCGTTCGCAGCCCGGGGTCCACCGTGCAGAGATGGAACCTGCTGCCAAGTAACGACGGACTATATGGCGGTACTCATAAGTATACACACGTGGGTTAAACTTCACCCAACGTGAAGGAAGCGATCCTGTTGCGTCACAGGACCGCGGTACCGCACATAGAGCGCGAGCAAGTAGTCAGCGAAATCAAACCCAACTCGGATTGAAGTCCGATTAGACCCTTGCTGGCATAACACCGCAACTGGGTGTGTAAGGAAACTAAATAATGATTTTAAGGCACAAGAGTGCATGCGGTGCCGCACTGACGAATGCCACTAACCACCCAGGCTTGGGTAAGGAAAGCACAGAGGAAGTGCACGGCGCCGTACTGGCGGTCACAGCAACTGGACGCTGTAATGTGTGATTCGTGCTGTAGGCTAAGTCGGGCGCTAGATAGCAACCATACACCTTCCGCGAACAGACATTCAATAGGGTAGGGGTATCCAAGGACGACTTGCACTCACAGCATACACACATTAACAATTGTACACTAGCGTATGGCCGTGCGGTCATGCGCAGTTTATATAGTTGCAGCACAGGAAGTGGCCACAGAAACTTTGCCCTTCCAAGAACTGCCAAGAGGACCAATAGAATGTGCTGCAGGGCCTGAGCACATGACCCTCGATCTCCAACGGGAGATCTTGCCCTGGGCATGCTCAGTGTGTGCAGACAAGGACTTAGTCCCAGAGAAGTCCGCTCGCTGCTGACCAGCACTGACTTTAATGGCAGAAGCTGAAGAAGCAGCAGTTACTCTCTGTACAGCGTGAGACTGAGCAAGACGCTGGGACCGATGTCCCTGCTGAGCAGACTCCACCGCGGCTGGATAAGAATGGGAGACCGCAGCGGAGATGGCTCGAGATTCCCCCTGTGCAGAAGCGGGAACTCGAGACCTAACACTCCCCTCCGGTCACTGCTAACACAGGGTTAATGCTGGCAGTAAAGGACCGCGTTATGCCGCGGGTAACGCACTTCGTTACCGCCGCTATTAACCTTGTGTGTCCCCAACATTTTACTATTGATGCTGCCTGTGCAGCGTCAATAGTAAAACGATCTAATGTTAAAAATAATAATAATAATAATAAAAAAAACCCTTCTTCTCACCTTCAGCCGTCGTGTCCTCTCCTTGGCACTGCAAGTGGCAGGTTCCGCTTCCAAAGATGCTATAGGAGAAGGACCTTCCATGACATCACGGTCATGTGACCGCGATTTCACGGTCATGTGACCGCGACGTCACGGTCATGTGACCGCGACATCATGGAAGGTCCTGCGCTCATACCAATCCTGGGACCGGACACTGCTCACAAGCGCCGAAACTACAACGGGCTCTTCGGATGATCAGTATGTTTCTTTTTTTATTTTTTAACCTGTTACATACGTGACTGGGCAATATACTACCTGGCTGGGCAATATACTACGTGTCTGTGCTGTATACCACGTGACTGGGCAATATACTACGTGGCTGGGCAATATACTACGTGACTGGGCGATATACTACGTGGCTGGGCAATATACTATGTGACTGGGCAATATACTGGGAGGACATGCATATTCTATATTCTAGAATACCCAATGCGTGCCACCATCTAGTGTCTTATAACTTGGTTATGAAATGTTTTTATTCTCACTGTCTAATTGAAATTAATTCACCAATAAAGAAGATTTTATTCCATGGAGTTGGATCCTTCCTCATGCTGTTTCAACTGCCTCCAGGCAAAGATGTTTTTCCATGCTCCAGAACAATTGGGACATAGATGGTGGTGAGCTGGTCTTTTGCTTTTACTTATTGACTGTAGTAACCGCCACATTTACATACTATAGTTACACACTTACATAGGTTGAAAGAAGACGTCCATCAAGTTCAACCTTTATCCACCACTTGTACATTTTGTCACTAATTTAACTATAACCCACAGTGTTATGCGTATCGAGAAAATCATCCAGCCCCTTTTAAAAGCTGTTATAGTGTCAGCCATTACTACCTGTTATGGAAAGGCATTGCATTCTGACTGCGCTAACTATTAAAATGCCGGAACCACCCTTTCATCCAAAAGAAAGTAGTGCCCCATGGTCCTGAGTATGGACTTTGGAAGGAATAAGTCATGTGCAAGTCATTTGTACTGACCACACATATAATTACACATATAAATAAGATCTCTTCTGATGCATCTTTTTTCTAAGCTAAACAAGTCCAACTTTTACAGCCTACATGACAGGCCTTTCATCCCTTATAATAATCTATTTCCTACCCTCGAATTGACTCTAACTTCTGAATATATTTTCTAAAATGCGGAGGTCCAAACTGGATCTCATATTCTAGATTTGGCCTGAACAGTGATTTATAAAGGAGTAATAATAATTTTTGATCACAGGATTTTAGCTCTCTTTTTAAACACCCTAAAATCTTGTTTTCTTTTTCGGCTGCTGCTTGACATTGAGTACTGCTGATCAGCTTACTTATAACCAGAATACCTTCTGTTCTGTAGTCCCGAGTATACTCCCATTTAATGTACATATATGCATCAACAGGATTACTCCTTCCTAGGTGCATTACTTTACATTTGACTACATTGAACCTCATTTGCCAAGTGTTTTAACATTCAGTCATGTTATCCAGATCGTTTTGCAATATTGTAATATTAAGGTCAGATTTTAATATCCTACATAGTTTGATGTCAGATAGACAAGTTCGGCAGAACCCAAACTTCCACAGGTCCACTCATCCCCACTTCTCTTTTTGATAGCATGCTTACTTTGCAGCTTTTGTTTACACTTTCCAAAAACTTTTGCATGTTACTGTGTTGTGTCACAAATTAACTGGCCAATATATGGGTTAAATATCTCAATTTTATAAGTATAATTTATTTGGCTTTTCTGCTACTGAAATTCTAATATTTAAGTTGAATTTATCCAAACAACTTGACTCACACAGTGTGAATTTTAATATAATGGATTGTTTTTTTCACAATGTATAGCCAGTGGGGAAAATAAGTATTTGATCCCTTGCTGATTGTGTAAGTTCGCACACTGACAAAGACCTGAACAATCTAAAATTTTAAGGGTAGGTTAATTTTAACATTGACAGATAGAATATCAAAAATGAAATCTAGAAAATCACATTGTATAAATTATATACATTTATTTGCATTTTGCAGAAAGATGCAGAAAGAAATAAGTATTTGATCCCCTACCAACCATTAAGAGTTCTGGCTCCTACAGACCAGTTAGATTCTCCTAATCAACACGATACCTGCATTAAAGACAGCTTTCTTACATAGCCACCTTTGTAAAAGACTTCTGTCTACAGACTCAATTGATCAGTCAGACTTTAACCTCTACCACATGGGCAAGACCACAGAGCATTCTAAGGATGTTAGGGACAAGATCATAGACCTGCACAAGGCTGAAATGGGCTACAAACCCATAAGTAAGATGCTGGGTGAGAAGGAGACAACTGTTAGTGCAATAGTAAGAAAATGGTAGAAATACAAAATGACTGTCAATTAACATCGATCTGAGCCACCATGCAAAAATTTCCCCTCGTGGGGTATCCTTGATCATGAGGAAGTTGAGAGATCAGCTTAAGACTACACGGGGGTAAATTATTAAGGATCTCAAGGCAACTGGGACCACAGTCACCAAGAAAACCATTGGTAACACAATACAGTTAAGGTTTAAAATCCTGCAGTGCCCACAAGGTGCCCTGCTCAAGAAACCACATGTGCAGGCTCATCTGAAGTTTGCCAATGAACAAATGAATGATTCTGTGGGTGATTGGAAGAAGGTGCTGTGGTCAGAAGAGACAAATATTGAAGTATTTGGCATGATTTCAACTCGTCGTGTTTGGAGGAAGAGAAATGCTGCCTATAACCCAAAGAACACTGTCTCCACTGTCAAGAATGGGGGTGGAAACATTATGGTTTGGGGGTGTTTCTCTGCTAAGGGCACAGGACTACTTCACTACATCAATGGGAGAATGGATGGAGCCATGTACCGTAAAATCCTGAGTAACAATCTCCTTCCCTCCACCAAGACATTAAAAATGGGTCGTGGCCAGGTCTTTCAGAAAGACAATGACCCAAAACATACAGCCAAGGCAACAAAGGAGTGGCTCAAAAAGAAAGATATTAATGTCATGGAGTGGCCTTGCCAGTCTCCAGACCTTAATCCCATAGAAAACTTATGGAGGGAGTGGCCAAGCAACAGCCTCAAAATCTTAATGATTTAGAGATGATCTGCAAAGAGGAGTGGACCAAAATTCCTCCTGACATGTTCTCAAACCTCAGCATCAACTACAAAAAACGTCTGACTGCTGTGCTTGCCATCAAGGGTTTTGCCACGAAGTATTAAGTCTTGTTTGCCAGAGGAATCAAATACTGCAAAATGCAAATACATTTATATAATTTATACCGTTACACCAATGCCTCTACCTTGTGCCAGTCATTACACTGGCTACCCATCCACTCCAGAATCCAGCACAAAACTACTACCCTCATCTACAAAGCTCTCCATGGCTCAGCACCACTCTACATCTCCTCTTTGGTCTCAGTCTACCACCCTACCCGTGCCCTCCTATCCGCTAATGACCTCAGGTTAGCATCCTCAATAATCAGATCCTCCCACTCCCGTCTCCAAGACTTTACACGTGCAGCGCCGATTCTTTGGAATACACTACCCAGGTTAATACGATTAATCCCCAATCCCCACAGTTTTAAGCGTGCCCTAAAAACTCATTTGTTCAGATTGGCCTACCGCCTCAATGCATTAAACTAACAATCCCTGTGTGGCCCATTCAAAAAAAAAAAACTTAAACCATAATCAGGTTCCTCACATCATGTTCTCATACACTTTATACAGTTAATAGCCCTTTGTGTCTGTACTGCTACATACTTGGGCAGTGAACTGGTTCATGCAGCTTTACATGAACACCCGAGCCTTACACTATGGCTGGTCCGAATAACTAAAGCAATTGCTACCATCCACCTCTCGTGTCTCCCCTTTTCCTCATAGTTTGTAAGCTTGCGAGCAGGGCCCTCATTCCTCTTGGTATCTATTTTGAACTGTGATTTCTGTTATGCTGTAATGTCTATTGTCTGTACAAGTCTCCTATATAATTTGTAAAGCGATGCGGAATATGTTGGCGCTATATTATATTATTATTATTACAATGTGATTCTATGGATTTTATTTTTTATATTCTCTCAATGATAAAATTAACCTACCCTTAAAATTAAAGACTGTTCATGTCTTTTTCAGTGTGCAAACTTACAAAATCAGCAAGGGATAAAATATTGATTTCCCTCACAGTGTATATATATATATATATATATATATATATATATATATATATATATATATATATATATATATATATATATATATATATATATACATACAGTGGGGCAAAAAAGTATTTAGTCAGTCAGCAATAGTGCAAGTTCCACCACTTAAAAAGATGAGAGGCGTCTGTAATTTACATCATAGGTAGACCTCAACTATGGGAGACAAACTGAGAAAAAAAAATCCAGAAAATCCCATTGTCTGTTTTTTTAACATTTTTTTTGCATATTATGGTGGAAAATAAGTATTTGGTCAGAAACAAACAATCAAGAATTCTGGCTCTCACAGACCTGTAACTTCTTCTTTAAGAGTCTCCTCTTTCCTCCACTCATTACCTGTAGTAATGGCACCTGTTTAAACTTGTTATCAGTATAAAAAGACACCTGTACACACCCTCAAACAGTCTGACTCCAAACTCCACTACGGTGAAGACAAAAGAGCTGTCAAAGGACACCAGAAACAAAATTGTAGCCCTGCACCAGGCTGGGAAGACTGAATCTGCAATAGCCAACCAGTTTGGAGTGAAGAAATCAACAGTGGGAGCAATAATTAGAAAATGGAAGACATACAAGACCACTTATAATCTCCCTCGATCTGGGGCTCCATGCAAAATCCCACCCCGTGGGGTCAGAATGATCACAAGAACGGTGAGCAAAAATCCCAGAACCACGCGGGGGGACCTAGTGAATGAACTGCAGAGAGCTGGGACCAATGTAACAAGGCCTACCATAAGTAACACACTACGCCACCATGGACTCAGATCCTGCAGTGCCAGACGTGTCCCACTGCTTAAGCCAGTACATGTCCGGGCCCGTCTGAAGTTTGCTAGAGAGCATTTGGATGATCCAGAGGAGTTTTGGGAGAATGTCCTATGGTCTGATGAAACCAAACTGGAACTGTTTGGTAGAAACACAACTTGTCGTGTTTGGAGGAAAAAGAATACTGAGTTGCATCCATCAAACACCATACCTACTGTAAAGCATGGTGGTGGAAACATCATGCTTTGGGGCTGTTTCTCTGCAAAGGGGCCAGGACGACTGATCCGGGTACATGAAAGAATGAATGGGGCCATGTATCGTGAGATTTTGAGTGCAAACCTCCTTCCATCAGCAAGGGCATTGAAGATGAAACGTGGCTGGGTCTTTCAACATGACAATGATCCAAAACACACCGCCAGGGCAACGAAGGAGTGGCTTCGTAAGAAGCATTTCAAGGTCCTGGAGTGGCCTAGCCAGTCTCCAGATCTCAATCCTATAGAAAACCTTTGGAGGGAGTTGAAAGTCCGTGTTGCCAAGCGAAAAGCCAAAAACATCACTGCTCTAGAGGAGATCTGCATGGAGGAATGGGCCAACATACCAACAACAGTGTGTGGCAACCTTGTGAAGACTTACAGAAAACGTTTGACCTCTGTCATTGCCAACAAAGTATATATTACAAAGTATTGAGATGAAATTTTGTTTCTGACCAAATACTTATTTTCCACCATAATATGCAAATAAAATGTTAAAAAAACAGACAATGTGATTTTCTGGATTTTTTTTTCTCAGTTTGTCTCCCATAGTTGAGGTCTACCTATGATGTAAATTACAGACGCCTCTCATCTTTTTAAGTGGTGGAACTTGCACTATTGCTGACTGACTAAATACTTTTTTGCCCCACTGTATATATATATATATATATATATATATATATATATATATATATATATATATATATATATATATATATATATATATATATATATATATATATATATATATAGTGCCTACAAGTAGTATTCAACCCCCTGCAGGTTTACACATTTGGAATTAACTTGACATTGTGACATTTGGACTGTAGATCAGCCTGGAAGTGTGAAATGCACTGCAGCAAAAAAGAATGTTATTTCTTTATTTTTTTTTTAAATTGTGAAAAGTCTTTTCAGAGGGTCATTTATTATTCAACCCCTCAACCCACCAGAATTCTGTTTGGTTCCCCTAAAGTATTAAGAAGTAGTTGAGGCACAAAGAACAATGAGCTTCACATGTTTGGATTAATTATCTCTTTTTCCAGCCTTTTCTGACTATTTAAGACCCTTCCCAAACTTGTGAACAGCACTCATACATGGTCAACATGCGAAAGACAAAGGAGCATTCCAAGGCCATCAGAGACAAGATCGTGAAGGGTCACAAGGCTGGCAAGGGGAACAAAACCCTTTCCAAGGAGTTGGGCCTACCTGTCTCCACTGTTGGGAGCATCATCCGGAAGTGGAAGGCTTATGGAACTACTGTTAGCCTTCCACGGCCTGGACAGCCTTTGAAAGCTTCCTCCCGTGCCGAGGCCAGGCTTGTCCGAAGAGACAAGGCTAACCCAAGGACAACAAGGAAGGAGCTCCGGGAAGATCTCATGGCAGTGGGGACATTGGTTTCAGTCAATACCATAAGTAACGTACTCCACCGCAATGGTCTCCGTTCCAGACGAGCCCGTAAGGTACCTTTACTTTCAAAGCGTCATGTCAAGGCTCGTCTACAGTTTGCTCATGATCACTTGGAGGACTCTGAGACTGACTGGTTCAAGGTTCTCTGATCTGATGAGACCAAGATCGAGATCTTTGGTGCCAACCACACACGTGACGTTTGGAGACTGGATGGCACTGCATACGACCCCAAGAATACCATCCCTACAGTCAAGCATGGTGGTGGCAGCATCATGCTGTGGGGCTGTTTCTCAGCCAAGAGGCCTGGCCATCTGGTCCGCATCCATGGGAAGATGGATAGCATGGCCTACCTGGAGATTTTGGCCAAGAACCTCCGCTCCTCCATCAAGGATCTTAAGATGGATCGTCATTTCATCTTCCAACAAGACAATGACCCAAAGCACACCGCCAAACAAACCAAGGCCTGGTTCAAGAGGCAAAAAATCAAGGTGTTGCAGTGGCCTAGTCAGTCTCCTGACCTTAACCCAATTGAAAACTTGTGGAAGGAGCTCAAGATTAAAGTCCACATGAGACACCCAAAGAACCCAGATAACTTGGAGAAGATCTGCATGGAGGAGTGGGCCAAGATAACTCCAGAGACCTGTGCCGGCCTGATCAGGTCTTATAAAAGATGATTATTAGCTGTAATTGCAAACAAAGGTTATTCCACAAAATATTAAAGCTAGGGGTTGAATAATAATTGACCCACACTTTTATGTTTAAAATTTATAAAAATTTAACTGAGCAACAAAACTTTTTGGTTTGTAAGATTTATGCATCTGTTAAGAAATCCTGCTCTTGTTTGAAGTTTGAAGGCTCTAACTTATTTGCATCTTATTAAACCTGCTAATTCTGCAGGGGGTTGAATATATATATGGCAGGGAGAGGTTAAAGGGAACCTGTCACCCCGAAAATCACGGGTGAGGTAAGCCCACCGGCATCAGGGGCTTATCTGCAGCATTCTGTAATGCTGTAGATAAGCCCCCGATATTACCTGAAAAAGGAGAAAAAGATGTTAGATTATACTCACCCAGGGGCGGTCCCGCTGCTGGTCAGGTCGGATGGGTGTCTCCGGTCCGCTGCGGCGCCTCCCATCTTCATTCCAAGACGTCCTCTTCTGATCTTCAGCCACGGCTCCGGCGCAGGCGTACTTTGCTCTGCCCTCTTGAGGGCAGAGGATAGTACTGCAGTGTGCAGGTGCCGGAAAGGTCAGAGGCTTGGCGCCTGCGCACTGCAGTACTTTGTCTGCCCTCAACAGGGCAGAGCAAAGTACGCCTGCGCCGGAGCCGTGGCTGAAGATCAGAAGAGGACGTCTTGTAATGAAGATGGGAGGCGCCGCAGCGGACCAGAGACGCCCGTTTGACCTGACCAGCAGCGGTACCGCCCCTGGGTGAGTATAATATAACGTCTTTTTCTCCTTTTTCAGGTAATATCGGGGGCTTATCTACAGCATTACAGAATGCTGTGGATAAGCCCCTGATGCCGGTGGGCTTACCTCACCCGCGATTTTCGGGGTGACAGGTTCCCTTTAAACTATGAAGTTACCTAGTCAGATAAATACTTCTGGTGGACAACATAATTGCTCTTTGTCAATAATCATATGTTATATAGTGAAATAAATTGAGCTATTGAGTCCAATGAAAACAGGAAAGTAATAAAAAAATAAAAGTCTTTGTCTAGAGTAAACTGAGTAAATTCTAAGACCTGATTTCTTTTGTTGTCACATAACCTCTATGTGCAAAAGTAGTTCAAACATATTTGCGATCAATGACTTTTGTCAGCATGAATAATACAAATATAATTGAGAGAACGTGGATGCTGTAAATGATTATTGGAAAAAATAAATGCATTCAAGCCGTGACCAATAATTGCAAGTGCATCAACTATTGTTGTATATATCATCTTCTGAATAGCGATATTGAGTTTCTGTGCTATTTATTGAGTGAAACTAAAGTCTGTAGTGTACATCTAGTAGAACTCCAGCAAAAAGTTATAGCATATAATCAATGCACCAACATTATATGACCATGGTGATTAAATACTGTATATATCATGATTAGTGGAAGTAGAGATGTACTGTGCTTACATCTTGAATATTTTTGCTAGAAAATTTATATTTGTGTTATCTGAAATTATCTGAAATAGTCTTCTTGGTGCAAACGAAAAATAATAAAAACTTTAAGAACATTGGTTTGCCCTAAGAGACCATCCAAAAAATCTCAGTTCAATGGATATGATCTAATGTTTACATGGATCACTTCCTGTCCCCAGGCTTACTGTGTTTAACTCTGCTGTTCTGTTCGGTCTGGGGAGACCTATTTTGAACTTTGGTATTTCTTGGGGTGTTCAAGATGCGGTTCTGAAACTTGTGGTTGATTGACTTAAATGAGGATGGGTCGGTCGGCCACGGGTTTCAGAGCCGCATCTTGAATATTTTAAAGAATATTGAAGTTCAAAGTCGGTCATTTTTGACCAACAGAACAGCAGGGTTAAGACTGCAAGCTCCATCATGCATTGCAGTGGCCTGTGAGCCAGCACTTATCATGCCCCCTCCATTCTCCACCCAAACTTCTCCCTCCTCCATGTCTCCTTTTACTCTGATTGCATGCACCCCTTGTGTTTGTTTTGCAGATTTTGGGCAGCATTCTTAAGCAATAGCCTTACACAGATTAGATTACATAACCCCTTTGCATTTGAAATGCATATGGCAACATTTCACAAGTCAAGGCCCCTGCTCTACTGCTGAATCCAACTGTCTGGCAGCTTGCCTGAGGCAGACTAATATTGTCTTCAGGAGGCATGCTCAGGCAAGCTGTCATTCAATCCAAAACATCTACGCCCACCACCTCGAGCACAGTGACAACTTCCTTTAATTTTGTATGATTCCTGTGTAAGAAAAGGGAAGTATCAGACAAAACAGAGGTGGAAGAAGAATCTCCATAACAATCCAGTACCATATGATCCCTGCTGAGATGTGCTCATAGAAGATATTTTTTTAAAAGCTATAATATATAACAGGGGGTGAAAAAGTAGTGGAAATCTACTTTAAGTGTAGGAAGGGTGTGTGTTCAGATCCTATGAGAAGTTAGGATTTTGAGCAAAATTTTGTATGGCAAAACAGGGATAGTTAGATAAATGAGGTGAGGCATTAAGCCAGTCTGAAGAAATGCATTTTGGGGCATGTTAAAACTGTGGGTATTGGGAATGAATCAATTATCCTGGGTAGTGCATCCAAAGAATTATCCATTAGAAGTCTTGGAGATGGGAATGTGAGGTTCGGATTACTGAGGATTTAAGTTTTAAATAATTAGCAGAACAAAGGGAACTGGTAGTGTGTTATACTGAGTTGAGGGTGGAGATGTATTGGTGTTGAACCATGGGTCAGTTTGCAGGATAGAGTGATAAGTAAGCAAAGGTTGAATTCTAGAAATGTTTTTGAGGTGTAGGTGACATGAGTAGGTGAGTGATCGAATGTGAGAAGTGAAGGAAATATATTAATCAAAGATGACACCAAGGCAGCGGACATGTTGGTGGGGAGTAATGGTGGAACCACACACGGAAATGGCAATATTCGGCATAGGTAGATTAGTGAATAGAGGAACCACAAGAAGTTCATTATTTGACTGATTCAATTTTAGATTGAGGGAGGACATAATGTTAGAGACTGGAG
The DNA here is from genome assembly GCF_032444005.1 of Ranitomeya imitator. NCBI lineage: Eukaryota > Metazoa > Chordata > Amphibia > Anura > Dendrobatidae > Ranitomeya > Ranitomeya imitator. The sequence continues at coordinate 1,076,164,738 of NC_091282.1, read as the reverse complement.
AAAGACAATCATTGGTATTTTGTAGTAATGCAGGGGTAATGTCAGTCGACAATGTATATAATTGGGCATCAGCATATAGATTGCACTGAAAACTGAATCTACTGATTTTTTGTCCATTACGGGCAGTACATAGTGAGGAAGAGCTGCTGATACATAATGTTGAATGCTGCAGAGAGATCCAGGAGAATCAGCAGGGAGTAGTGACAGTTAGATTTAGCTGTTCGTAGATCATTAGAGACTTTAATAAGGGCAGAGAGTAAAAAGCAGAAACCAGGTTGTAAAGCATCAAGAAGAGAGTGAACAGAGAGAAAAAGGATTAGACAGGCGTGGACCAAGCATTCCACGAGTTTAGAGATGAAGTGAGGATTGAAGACAGATCTGTAAATAGCAGCACATTTCTGGTTGATGGTTCTGTGCACCCACCACTACTCCACCACTGTCCTGACCCTGGAGGCAGAGCTACCATGCTTGCAAGGAAAATGTCCCAATCTTGGGAGCATTGCATTCTGGAGTAGTAGGGTGTGTGGGGACTCGAGATGCTGTATCTTCCACAGATTTTACTCTCCACAGAATTTGGGACGCTCTGTTCTGCAGTTGTCAGAGGTAGTGTAGCAGAGCGAGGTTTTGTCAAACTCAATCTGACAGGTGGACACGCCCCTATCAAAGTGTATCAAAGTGTGTAACCCCTCCCCTCCCCTTGTCTGACAGCTGGTAGCCAGCTGTCCCTCCTTGGTTGATTTCCCCTTTTGATATAGTTTGATATTGTTTGATACATTTTGATATTATCAGAGTATTTGATACAGCGATTCTCACTTTCTATCATACCAATTAGATTCTCATTTTATATGAAGTTGTTATGAGTTTGCTGCAGTTATCGGAGCAATGTATTTTATTTGACAGCCACAATGGTCACACAGGCCATAATGATAGTGTATCTGCAGAATGTTATTTGGAAATAAAGAACACATTTTAAGTTAGCTGTAACTAATTTAAAATATTTAATGTCACAGACCGAACACAGGACGACAGACAAAAAAAACAGACGGTCAATTAAAACAGGCAGAATAAGACCTGGGGTAACACATTTTAAGTTAGCTGTAACTAATTTAAATTGTTAGCACATGTAAGGTAACAAAGGGGTAACACATTTTAAGTTAGCTGTAACTAATTTAAAATATTTAATGTCACATGCCAATGGTCATTTAACACAGACAGAATAAGACCTGGGATAACACATTTTAAGTTAGCTGTAACTAATTTAAATTGTTAGCACATGTAAGGTAACAAAGGGGTAAACACATTTTAAGTTAGCTGTAACTAATTTAAAATATTTACTGTCAACGCAGGGAACAGAGCAATATCTAATTGTAGTAAACAAGCCATCCCTTTCAGCATGTTATTTGGAAATAAAGAACACATTATAAGCTAGCAATGCCTCAGAGATCTAAACCACTAACCAGCTGTCCCTGAGTCTGGCTGATTTCCCCTTTTGATATAGTTTGATATATTTTAATTTGCTGCAGTTTGATATTATCCACACGTATTTGTTTTATATTAGATTTTGATAATCCCCTATTAGATGGTCCAGTTATATAATTATAACCTAGTTGTTTGTGAGCGTGGTGCTGTAACACACCGTGCCATTTTATATAATTATATCCTAGGATTATACAAAACCCGCAAATAAGAAGCGGTGTGTTTTATACGATTATAAAAACCAAAGACACGATATTGTAAAAATTTAAAAAGATTTTATTGTTGCAAAATAAATACATCTCAAAGACATTTCAATACTATAAAAATTCTTACAGAATATAAAAAGTAAAAACATTAAATAGTACAATGAACATACATCATTACACTTCTTACAAAATAATTAATATAGCGTTACAAGGCGAGTACAGCATTTATCCAGTACATTCATTACATCGTGAGCCACATGGTTTCTAGTATCGGTAGAGACCATTTTTTAGGTAGCAGAGTTCCGCGTGTGGTACCTAATGACGGGGAATGTAAAGATTGAATTGTATGGGGCGACGGAGCTAACTTCAGCGGTGTAGATACAGAGCGTGTCTCACTGTTGGTAATTTTTAATTCATCTAAAAGCTTCCTAGTAGCGGGGTTACCCACAACTGTAGACGGCATATTTAGCATGGCCATAGCCTGCATAAATGAATCCCAACCCGGCGGTAAATTTCTACTGTTCAGAGCATGGCTCTGCATTGTACTACGTACCAAATCCAATAAGTTAGACCCAGGTATTACGGATCCTTTGAAAATAAGTTCAGCTTTATCATTCCAAGCTGTAACATTTTTATTCTGCAGCAACCTGTTTAGTAAAAATTCAGCATTCTTTTTATATCTTTGGTTTATATGGCTGACAATTTCAGCGATCTCCTGATTTTTATCAGAGTCGGTATTTGGCAATTGTTGCTGACCAGGATCAGGAGTGCTAACGAGATTTAAAGCCGTTACTTCTTTTGAGCTGTGCCACGTATATACCAAGTAGCGTTGTAGCACAGAGCTATACATTTTAATTTTCACATCATCGGGAATGTCACGACGATATAAAATGTCACTAATTTCACCATCAAGGCTTCGAATAACACTGTCGCGTATGTTATCTGTAGTACCGGGTCTTAGTTTGTCTAGCTCCTGTTTGGGGACTAGATACATTTTCGCTGTATGCTTCATTATCTTCCGGCGATCAGGCTTGTTATTATTGGAATTGCAAAAGCTAAAAGAGGGCCGATAAACCCGCCGGCCTGTTTTAGTAGTCGCTTCTTTTTCTTTATGGGCTGAGATCTGTCGCTCAGGGTTATTATAGCTTTACGCCACTTCTTTAATATACCTTTTTGGCGCTCTTTCAGCGGAATCCGGCCTTTTAAGATGTTAAAAGCAATCTCGCCTATGGCTGTAATTAAATCATTGCTTGCATTGCGCAAAATAGACTTTCTGACAGCGGGGGTTGCTTTCACCAGAGTTTTTAAGAGAGCCCAGTTACAACGGAGTCTCTCAGACATCTTTACATCACAACGCACACAGCGTAGAATGTCTGATGTCGGGTAAAATTCACTTTTTAGAAGTGTTTTTCTTTTGAACATAGACAGCGGGCAGCGCGGTCAGAAACAACCCAGTCCTTAAGCGCAGATCCTCAGGGGTATTAGCTCTCAAATCTACAAGCAAATACCCGTAAGGGTCCCGCGTGGCATCCTCAAAAGCTTCTAGGAAAAAACGTGTTTTTCTGGGATACATCTGACGAGCCAGAGTTAAAATTTGTAATTTATCTCAGGGGTTATTAAAAAGCACCATGTACTTTGTGTTTAAATTTATCGTACGGCTTTTCTTACCCCGACAAAATATGTTTTGCACCAGGTAGAAAATGCTGAGATTTCTGTGGTGCACATACTTGGTAAAGGCTTTTTCTATCTCACAATTTTCACTAGCACTCTCCATGAGATCATCAACAATCGCCAAATTCACCTTCTCCGGTGGGAATAATTCGTCATCTACGAATGTATTCGGCAGACCCTCCACAAATCTGGCGTGGGGAAAAGAGAGAGAGATTTCATCATATAGTTTTTGCCAACACGAATAAAACCATACAATATTATGAGGTTTCTGAGAAAAATTAGCTTCAATATTATATAGCAGCTGTTTTACAAAATAGCTCTTTCCAGAATTAGACGGGCCTGCTAGAGTGCATGAGAATGGGTGTTGCAGACGCGTATCCATCACAATACTCGACTAATACCCAAAAGGTAATGTTGTGAAATCGTCTAGTAGTCATCGCTTTGTATAAACGCACTTTTGTGTTTTGCGTAATGGCCTTGTTTCAATATCCCAGTATTTTTTATTTCTCACAATGGACGCCTGCTGTACGACAATACGTTTCTGAGTTTCTGCGGCAGAATTGCGCGGGTAGTCCAGAACTAGATCTTTTAGACTGTTGAAATTAATAGATTGAGTTACCAACATTTAGTGTTATCCCCTTAACTTTTAAGACAGTTTTACCGGTGTTGAGTTTGTATCCGTACGTTTTGGGGCCCGCGGATACAAATTCTGTGATGTGTGTACCATCGGGTATTTCACTGGTCAGTTCCCCCAGGTAATCGCCTAAAGGCGGTTGCCACTCACCATCTCTCTGTACAAAAATAACAGAATCTGTGTCGTGATAAAGGCACCTTTCCTGCAGCCGGTCCAGCAGTGAGTAGAGCTCTAACCGAGCATACGCTGTTGTAAAACACGCTATAAAAATGTTTGTTTTTGTTGAGTGTGTGGTGGCCTTTTGCATATTTCCAGTTAATGGTTGCAGTGTCATCATCAAGGAAATGTAACATCGAAATGTCATAGTAAGGCAGGAACAAATACTTAAAAAGCTCATCTGGATCCCTAACAATGCTGGTACATGATAGATTAGATCTCTGAGCAAACTTTCCCCATAAAGAATTTAAGAAAAGCTTGGAGATCTGTCTCTTAGCAGGATTGACAGCTATATTTTCAGGCCGTTATTGGACACCTTCTTTTTCAAGAAAAGAGTCAATGTACTGTCGTTTCTTGGCGTCATCAGTACACCAGCTAGGATAACCAGAGGCTTCCTGCTTATCCCAAAGATGTAATTTAATGTAGGGAGCAAACAGATCATCAGTGGTTTTAGGAAAATGCCATATTTCGTAGATGTGCGCGATCCGATACCCTTTTTCTATCGCCATCTCGAGCTCTATAGTGCACCAGGTGCCTGTCAGTGCACGTTCGTCATCACTATGGGCACAAATATCTGCCTGGGAATTTGCAGCGCGAGTGTAGCAAAGGGGAAACATTAATTTTTTGTTGAGTTTTACCGGGAGAACTGGAAAAAATAAATCTCTCGGCGGGTAGACCTTGACTTTAGCAATGCCAAAGTATTTTTTAATGAATCCAGAATTATCGTAGATGATGTCTGGATGGCCTACAGGGTATGTTTTAGTTTTGTTTACAAAGGGGTACAGACTGGTGAAATCGTAGTAATGTAAAGTCTCCCCTTCTTCCAGATGGTGATAGAGCTTAATGGCGTTAGTTCGCCCGCCATAAAGCGCATCACGGGGGTCTAAAGGAACGGGGAATTCCATCTGGCGGAGAAATGCTTGAAGGTTAGAATCATTTTCAATCATTTCATTCCACTCATGCTCCCTCATCACTCTTACTGTGTACCCGCAGCACTATAAGTAACGCTTTTTAGCTAAAAAGGTATAATATAACTGGCCGTAGGACATACTTGTGACCTTATTCATGTCATTCTCATTATAGCACACGGGACACCCGTGGTAAAAACAACCCTGAAATTCAAAGGCTATGTGCTGGCCGCTAACATAGGCATAACCATCTAGAAAATATTTCCCGACTTGTTTTTCACCGCCCCTCAATGCGTGCTGTATGTCGATGTTCTCTGAGTGGGCTACATACATGAGCCACTGTATAGCGGGTGTCGAGTAGCGTTTTTTTGCCTTGTGATAATTATCACCAGGTAAAATGGCGATTGTCTTTTTTGGTAGAAATTTAAACCGGTACATTGTCATACACACCGAGGCCAGGGTGATGAGCTGAAAAGGATCAACAGATCTGCTCACTACAATCCTTTGCTTCTGACGCTTACAGTATTTTTTAACATTTTTCTGTGTCATCTGCATAATACGCTCTCTATAGATCTCGCAGGCGTGTCTCAAAATTTCAACATCTTTTTTGCAATAAGATTTTAGCTCGGCCTTGAAGTCAAAAGTTGTATCTACCTGTGTCTCATACCACTCCAGGAACTCTACCTTCTCACCAGGTGACATGTACTCCACCCCATAATATTTTACATCAGGTATGGGACCTACATAGTTTTGGTTTTCTCTGGTATTGAAAAAGTGTGGAAAACGTCCTTTGCCGCCTGAAAAGCCCATGGCCTGTGGTAATTTATTGAGTTTCATGGGGATAAAATTTAGAGAGTCTATGAACCTCATAGACAAATCGGGTAGCGACACACACAAGAGACGACCACCTTGGGTTATCAACTGTACTTGTAGTTTTTCAGAAATCAGTTCCTTAACAATAAAGTATGCGTCGTATCTTCCACCATTGTGGGCAATAAATGTGTGATCTGAAAATTTACCGCTTGTAAAGAACTGTACAAAGTTATGTGTACAGGTATCACCCTCAAACTCCCAGGAGGGGTGGCCATACAGCGTTGTAGCATAAATGTAATTCGGGATGTGCGTGCCTGTCTCCTGCATACATTCAAAATCATAAAAGATATAGCAATCTGACTCATCCTGTGCTACATACTTCCGCATGTAACAAAGATGGCCATCGAATTTATTTACAGTGGGGCAAAAAAGTATTTAGTCAGTCAGCAATAGTGCAAGTTTCACCACTTAAAAAGATGAGAGGCGTCTGTAATTTACATCATAGGTAGACCTCAACTATGGGAGACAAACTGAGAAAATAAAATCCAGAAAATCACATTGTCTGTTTTTTAACAATTTATTTGCATATTATGGTGGAAAATAAGTATTTGGTCAGAAACAAACAATCAAGATTTCTGGCTCTCACAGACCTGTAACTTCTTCCTTAAGAGTCTCCTCTTTCCTCCACTCATTACCTGTAGTAATGGCACCTGTTTAAACTTGTTATCAGTATAAAAAGACACCTGTGCACACCCTCAAACAGTCTGACTCCAAACTCCACTATGGTGAAGACCAAAGAGCTGTCAAAGGACACCAGAAACAAAATTGTAGCCCTGCACCAGGCTGGGAAGACTGAATCTGCAATAGCCAACCAGCTTGGAGTGAAGAAATCAACAGTGGGAGCAATAATTAGAAAATGGAAGACATACAAGACCACTTATAATCTCCCTCGATCTGGGGTTCCACGCAAAATCCCACCCCGTGGGGTCAGAATGATCACAAGAACGGTGAGCAAAAATCCCAGAACCACGCGGGGGGACCTAGTGAATGAACTGCAGAGAGCTGGGACCAATGTAACAAGGCCTACCATAAGTAACACACTACGCCACCATGGACTCAGATCCTGCAGTGCCAGACGTGTCCCACTGCTTAAGCCAGTACATGTCCGGGCCCATCTGAAGTTTGCTAGAGAGCATTTGGATGATCCAGAGGAGTTTTGGGAGAATGTCCTATGGTCTGATGAAACCAAACTGGAACTGTTTGGTAGAAACACAACTTGTCGTGTTTGGAGGAAAAAGAATACTGAGTTGCATCCATCAAACACCATACCTACTGTAAAGCATGGTGGTGGAAACATCATGCTTTGGGGCTGTTTCTCTGCAAAGGGGCCAGGACGACTGATCCGGGTACATGAAAGAATGAATGGGGCCATGTATCGTGAGATTTTGAGTGCAAACCTCCTTCCATCAGCAAGGGCATTGAAGATGAAACATGGCTGGGTCTTTCAACATGACAATGATCCAAAGCACACCGCCAGGGCAACGAAGGAGTGGCTTCGTAAGAAGCATTTCAAGGTCCTGGAGTGGCCTAGCCAGTCTCCAGATCTCAACCCTATAGAAAACCTTTGGAGGGAGTTGAAAGTCCGTGTTGCCAAGCGAAAAGCCAAAAACATCACTGCTCTAGAGGAGATCTGCATGGAGGAATGGGCCAACATACCAACAACAGTGTGTGGCAACCTTGTGAAGACTTACAGAAAACGTTTGACCTCTGTCATTGCCAACAAAGGATATATTACAAAGTTTTGAGATGAAATTTTGTTTCTGACCAAATACTTATTTTCCACCATAATATGCAAATAAAATGTTAAAAAAACAGACAATGTGATTTTCTGGATTTTTTTTTCTCAGTTTGTCTCCCATAGTTGAGGTCTACCTATGATGTAAATTACAGACACCTCTCATCTTTTTAAGTGGTGGAACTTGCACTATTGCTGACTGACTAAATACTTTTTTGCCCCACTGTATATGTCTGCGACATACAGGACAGCGCAAACCACTACATTTATGCTCTGTTTCGCTATTTCTGGGAACAAAACGGTTGCATTTATCACAAAATGTTTTAAGGCTGCAGAATGCCAGCTCGCCTACAGCCAATTGTTTGTGATAATCTAAGCACTCGCTCGAGCGGCAATAAACTCTGCAAGCAGGACACCTGGGCTGCTGGTCGGCAGTGCTTTCTACGCAATTCTCTCTCTGACAGGCTTTACAAAAATACTGGCAGGAGTGTTTGTTTTTGTGGTGAAACACTGAATTGCAGAGCTCACAAAAGTGCCTAGCACCGATAAAACCCTTCATCTTTTTGATACCGTAGTAGTGATTATCATGGAACAATATGAATACGGTTTTACCATTAGGTGTATTACCGCTCTAAAAGTAACGCTAATCACCCTGACTATAGTACAGTACTTTAATGGTGACACCCAAATATTTTTCAAATGCCGGAATGTCGCTAAAACTCACTAATTGCCCATCAGGGATGCCCAGTGCTGTGTGTATGTTTTTAGAGCGGCTCAGTAAAACACCATCAGTGACATCCGTGTCGTCCATCAGGGCGCACACACTAGCAGCCAAACACAGATTTGTCATGTAATTGTTGAAATCATACAGCCATTGTCTCTTTTGTTTAATGATCTGACTGCTCGCTATAGATTTCAAGCGCCTTTTTTGTTTTACACCACCGCGTCGGTTTTTAATGATGGTGACGACTAGCTCTAGCGAATTGGATGATATGCATTCATTGTTACTTTGAAGTGCGCTGGCAACAGCATTTAAAAAAGATTCAGAATTAAAATCTTCACGGGTTTGTTTTGTAGTGAAAATAGGGTCTAAAGTATCGCCAGCATCAAACCTTAACTGTACAGAGTCGCCAGGTTCAATGTCCCTGATGATTCTATCCAGTAATGCCTGAATGCCTTCATGAACAATATTCACACCCTCTTCAAATGATCGTACATGCTCCAAATTTACAAATCTAAAATGATCTGTATGTATATGGCCGTTGAAATTGCGGAGGGCCCTTTCATGATGATGGATGTGTTGCAAAAATACTGTATGATCGGGGATCCGCACATTACCAGCAGCGCCAACGTCTGAGGCTTGTGAATTTTGTGTAGTTGCTGGCGTGGCATCTGCAGAGTTGTCTCGGCTATGTGATTGCCGTTCTGACTCTTGTGACGACGGCTGGGGTGTCTGTAGAGGCATTGCAGGACACATGCCACCACGACGCCTCCTAGCGCATAGCGCCCGTCAAGCGCTGACCAGCAAATTTAGAGTCCTTTTTATAACTCTAGCCCTATTATACCTGGGTAGTGTTAGTTTAGGTGGTTTATGCAGGCCGTAGCCGACCATATTTAGTCATAATGGGGTCGCTGTAGTTGTTATCTCGCCAGCCAGTTGCAGGCTCCGGAGTGTGTATAGTTCGGCCTTATTAGCATGTGTTGGGATTTGTGTTGATAATTTTTCAAAAGTATCACAAAAAAACATTATTTTGGGGGCCCAGAGTTTGTAGCGTAAGTAGTGGCTGAACTGTTCCTGAAACACCTGCATTTCAGCGGGGCCCCAGCCGATGGATTCATGCAGCAGATTTGTAGATGCCGCCTGAATCCGTGGCTTTTTACACACCTTAAGCTCTTTACACACTTTAACATCCACTGGTAAAGACCTCTTTGACCGTTTCTTAACATTAACAGAGTTAGATACACAGACATGAGATGGGCCGCCCAAATTAGAGGCTCCTGAGGGATCGGCCCCAGAGGAATTAGCAGGTACAGTTAGACATGTCGCTGCTAGTTGCATAGTGTGGGGCATACGTATAATGAGCGGTTCTACGGATGATTGCTTACCATCAGCGAGCTGATCAATCTCACGATCAAGCTCTTCACGAGTCATCGTGGCTGTGGCACCCACGGTGCAGGATGTGGTTGGTGGCTCTGTAATATGCTTTGTTTTTTGCTTATGTTTTCGGGGTGCCTCGACCACTTCTGGATATAGTAGCGCGGGGTCATTCACACGGATGGTCGATGGCTGTCCGGTACTTGAATGGAGTATTTCACGATGGTTTGACGGTACAGGGTTTCCTGCACCCTGCACCACACAGATCGGTGATAGCGGAGATGTTCTAACAGCTCTGGTACTGCGCCATTCTCGGAGAGTTGTAGCGGCTGTAGAGGTGCTGGTGGAGTTTTTCTCATGACTTTGCGTTTAGCTGCAGGAAAGATTATACATGTGTCAGATATGTGTGAGACCGTCGCATATCGCTGCGCTTAGCTGCAGGAAAGATCTCATTGGTGAAGCACGTGTATCATTGATTGTACAGAGACTGTGCATGTATATCAAAATATACACTTACGGGCTAGCGATGTGAGGTGAATGATTGCCGTGGCGTCTTCTGGAGCTTCTGTGAGGTTCTCCATTAGCTGCGGTATATTCTCTTTTGTGAAAATTCTTCTAGGCTTCAGTTTACAAGCTATAAATAAAGATATAGGCCTTAGTAGAGGCGTGGTGGATTTTCTCAGAGCGGTTGTGCAAAAACACGTTTTCATATGATTGTCACCTTTACCTTTCCGGACCTCCGCTTTTCCTTTCCGGACCTCCGGACCGCAATGTTTTTTAGGGGCTCTAGAAACAGGGCTGTTTCTTGGTGTGGGGGTCTGGAATTGGTGATTGGTTCTGGAAACATGTCGACATCTGTAAAGAATTAATATATATATATTTACACGTCTAAATACTTAAAAGCTATACACACACACGCACACACGCAGACACACAACGCACCTATGATGTCTTGTGCCAAATCCCACACAGCGCGTCAGCTTCATTAGTGTTACTATACTCAGCCCCAGCTGTATCACACTCCAGAGCAGGTATGCTGAAGCTGTTTAAAAAATCATCACTGATGTTCCTGATAAATTCATCTACATTATCGGGGATGTCCCTGATAAATTCATCTTAAACAAGAAAGAATAAAACAATATAAAGATAATATACAAAACAGTCCTTACTTAGAATGGCACACTAACAGATACATTTATATAAATCTTGAAACATACCTAATACCGAATCCTCAACTTGGTCAGAAAAAGCCGAAAAACTTTTGGATTCCATCTAAAATAAATTATCTGTGTAAATTTTTTGTGCAATCTATATTAACCACACACCACCACAGACAAACTCATTTATATACTCCAACAAATAAAACTGTGCCCCGTGTATAAATATGTATTAAATATGGATTATGCAGTAAAACTATATTATACAGCGCAACTAAATATGCACCTACTGTATAAATATGTCAATGTTTAACAAAACATAGGTAGTAAGTAAGCGCTGAATACGCTAGTTAGGCTGTATTAACAGCTATTAACTACTGTATTACACAAATTATGCCATAATAGCTGCCCGCTTAAATTAACAAAACAAATAATGCAGCTAGCTTTCAGTATAACACTAACTTATTAAACAAATAACACCCTTAATTGTGGTTTTAGAGATGCATAGTTAAATATAATTAAGCATTTGTGAATAATAAGACAACTGTCTTATATACTTACATTTAGAATGGCTCTGCTGTTAGTCTTGTCTGGCTTCTGGTGGATGTCTGGTGTACTGCAGTGGTACAGCCAGCTGTATTTATCCCGAGTGTCAGAAAACAAGCCAGCTGTTAACACCCAGAAACACACCCAGTTACGCCCCGCCACACGCCTTCTGTTAACACCCAGAACACACCCATACATGCAATTATTGCATGTATTAACTCACGCATGATATAGTCGGATTAAAACCGGAAATTTTATACAGCTGAATTTCTGAAAGAAGCAGGCTGTTGATTAACGAGACACAATCATTTTAATCAATCATGACGTCTAAATCGTATGATGACATATTAGAAAAACAATATTTTACAACCAAGGCTCCCGGATCGTTCTGCGGACTTGACAAATTATTTAGAGCGACGAGAGAGTGCGGAATAAAGAAATCTGATGCGATTGCTTGGCTGAATAAGCAAGACGCCTACACGCTACACAAGCCTGCTAGAAAGCGCTTTTTGACAAATAAAATTTACGTCTCAGACCTTGATGCGCAGTGGCAGGCCGATCTCGTAAGTTTAATTGACTATTCAAGGGAAAATGATAATGTCAAATACATCCTGACGGTGATTGATGTTCTATCGAGATACGCCTGGTGCGTGGCCTTGTCAAACAAGACCGGCGCTAGTGTCGCCAGATCGTTCGAATTAATATTTCAAAATGATAAGAGCATACTGAAGAAACTGCAGACGGATCGCGGCAAAGAATTTATACATTCACCACTCAAGCAACTATGTAATATGCATAATATTCATCACTTTTTTGCAAACAATGATGTAAAAGCCGCTATGGTCGAGCGTTTTAATCGCACATTAAAAACCCGTATGTGGCGCTATCTTACGCAGCATAATACCTTTAGGTATATTGATATTTTACCGGATTTGGTGCATAGCTACAACCATACGTACCACTCAACGATCCGCTGTAGTCCCGCATCTGTGTCCGAGAGAAACGTCATGCAAATCTGGTGCAATATTTACAGTTCTACTATTACTAATAAGCCAATTAAACAGACTTTAAAGGTTGGTGATCATATCAGAATATCGTGCTATAAGGGGACCTTCTGTAAGGGCTATGAGAAAACATACAGCGAGGAGATTTTTTTAATTACCGCAGTCTCCAATAAATTTCATAAACCCCTTTATAAAATCAGTGATTTAGCCGGCGAGGCTGTAGAGGGGTCATTTTATAAGGAAGAGCTGCAAAAAATACCTATGGATGAGAATCGTGTCTACAGAGTAGAAAAGATTTTGAGAAAAAAACGTGTCCGGGGTGTGAGTCACTGCTTCGTCAAATGGCTGGGCTACTCGAAAAATTAAATAGTTGGATCCCGGCTTCGGAGTTGACAGATATATAACCATGGAAGCGGGTTTGTTTTTCGTCACATTACCCAGTAATTCTTCAAGTAAAATCTACCCCGATAACACCATATCGGACTACAATACCAAGTTAGCGAGGGCCGTTCATCTTTCAGCAGATTATGAGGTGGCGTTAGCGGAAATACAGTACCCCCATAAGTGGAACACGTTTGATGCTTTTGAAGGGAGCTTCTACGCAGCTAAACACGACGAGCCGTTAGCACAGTATCACATAAAATCAGGATTTTATTCGACCATTCCTAAGCTAGTTTTCGCGGTCAATGCCTGAATAGAAGCGCTGTATTTATCCACGCCTGCCTACAGAATACAGTATGATGAGCTACGCCGAGAGGTGATCCTGCCCGACCCATCCCCTATACAGTTTGATTTGGGTACTAAGCTAAAATTTATTTTCGGCCTGCAGACCGTCGATGACTCCCCCGTTGCTTTAATGCCATGGAATCGCCGCTTTTACCCCGATTCAAAGGCTGGTTTTTATTCGCTTTTTGTATACACTGACATAATTCAACATCAGCTTGTAGGGGACAGTTACGTTCAACTGTTACGAACCATATAAGTTAGCGGCGATGATTATGATATTGTCACGGTGTGCTTCTCACGGCCCGATTACATACCACTGTGCAAGCAACACTTTGACTCCATAAACATTACAGTCATGTCGGACCAGGGTACGCCGGTTAAATTCAGATACGGCAAGTGTATAGTGCGATTACATTTTATACCCCGACAGCATTGACACGATAAAATGGTGTCTCAAAGGGTGTATGGAGATCCTGCTGTTTATGCCCGCTACTATACTGCCCAGTCGGGGCACGGGCTAGAGGGGTTCCGCGGGAGCGAGTACATGTATGGCTCTGGTCTGGCCGGGATATTTAAAGGCTTATTTCGCCGCGCCATGCCGCTTTTCAGAAAAGGCTTAGAATTGGTAAAACCACACGTTAGGACGGCTGCCCGGAACATCGCGGCAGACGCCGTCACATCAGCCTCGACGGCCCTTATGAAAAGGATAAATACACCAAAACAGCAAGATGGCTCTGGGATAATCTATGTCACTAAAAAAGCACAAAAAAGAAAGAGGCGCGTTTGCCCACCTTTACCGCCGATGCTGATGAATAAAACTACATCCAAGAGACGCACCCGTCAGAAACGAGTAAGACGCTCTGCGGACGACGTCTTCTAATCAGTTATCATGGCTTTCCTGCATGACGCTTCTGTAGAGTGCGCAAAATCTGAACTGGATATTTTTGCCATACCACCGACCCAAACAAGTATAGAGAAATCTCTATTTGTAGAAGTACAGCCGGTTGCGGCTCTGTCAGACAATGGCCCATTGGAATTTTACATATCTGGTAGCGGCGATTATTATTATGATCTGAACAACACGCTGCTGTACATAAGCTGTCGCATCGTGAAGCAGGATAATACGGCCATCGCCGATGGTGCGCGTATGGCACTCATAAACTACCCTCTAGCCACTCTTTTTAACCAGGTCGATATTACTCTGGGAGACCGGCTTATCTCACAATCGGACAATCTCTACAGCTATAGAGCGTACATAGAGACCCTTTTAAATTACAGTTCACAGACGCTGGCATCGCAATTTACAGCCGGTTTGTTCTATAAAGACACTGCGGGGCATCATAATGACAGGCGCTTGGATGGTGCAAATGCTGGCTTTATCAAAAGAGCCAGTGCCGCTTCTCGTTCAAAACCCATCGACCTCTTGGGCCCCATTTTTGGGGATATATTTAACCAGCCAAAGTTAATATTGAATGGCCTTAAGGTAAAGCTGTCAAGAAATAAGGATACTTTCTGCCTCATGTCCGCAGAAGCCGAGCCGCTGAAGGTGCAAATCTCGCAGGTGGCTCTCTATGTGAAAAGAGTGCCGGTATCTCCGGCTGTCCGAATCGGTCACAGCCAGGCCCTCCTATCCGCAACAGCCAAGTACGCTGTTGACCGAACATGCCTGAAAGTGTACAGCATCGCCGCAGGGACACGGATCACGAACCACGAGAACCTCTTCCAAGGGCAGATACCAAAAACTGTTATATTGGGGTTTGTAGATAATGAGGCCTTCAGCGGTTCTTATACAAAAAACCCACTGGACTTTCACCACTACCACGTCAACCACGCGGCATTATATCTGGATGGTCAGCAGATACCCGCGAGACCTTATAATCCTAATTTTAATGATGATTTAGCCATCAGAGAGTATATGACGCTTGCCCATATATCTTGCAAGGAAAAGGCTGATTGTGCCATGGCGATAGATCGTGAAGAATTTATGTCTGGATTCACTCTATTTGCTTTTGATTTATCGCCTGATCAAGAGCCTGGAGGCCATTTCTCGCTCATTAAAACAGGTAACCTGCGTGCTGAAGTCCGCTTTGCGCTAGCGACACCCCACTCCATAAATATGATTGTTTTTGCAGTCAACCACACCATTCTGGAAATTAATAATAGGCGAGAGATCTTGTACGATTTTAATTAAGCAACGATGGACAGCCTGCAGCTTACAGCTGTAGTGCGGACCGATAATTATACAGACCGCATATTCGCCGGTGTGTTTCCGTGTGATTTGCTTCTGGAAGAAAGAGTGCCTCAGAGACCCGCGGCATATATTGTGAATACAGACCCGGCGAATAAAGATGGACGCCACTGGATATTAATTGTACTCTACGATGATAAGACGGGCATATTTTTTGATCGTTACGGCTTCCGTGCGGACAATATTATCTTTCCACGCGATTTTGTGACATTCCTGAAGAAGAATTGTGACTCTTATTGTTATCAGAACGCGCAAATCCAGGATTTGTATAGCCGTGTATGCGGCCATTATTGCATATATGTATTACACCATTTAGCGCGAGGCTTACCATTTAAGAAGGTTTTACAACATTTCACGCCTGACTTGCAGAATAATGATCGAATCGTATCAGATTTTGTGACATCAAGATTTTCAGGCTTAACCCTTTGTCAAGACCGTCGTTATCAGATTCCGCAACGATGCACTTGTCAGCATTATGCTGTTAGCTAACTAAGCTATCATGTATTTTTTATCTTCCTGCACATATGCTTGTGGCTAATTTGCTGAGTGCGTAATTGTATATCGTACTGTAATTCACATAAAGTGTATTGTGTCTGATACATGCTTTAATAAAGCCTTTAAACTCATACAATGACTGTCATTTTTTCATAATACTGAGAATTATACCATGTCTAATAGGAGATTATCAAAATCTAATATAAAAACAAATACGGGGATAATATCAAACTGCAGCAAATTAAAGTATATCAAACTATATCAAAAGGGGAAATCAGCCAGACTCAGGGACTGGATAAGGCATTGCTACCTTATAATGTGTTTTTTATTTCCAAATAACATGCTGAAAAGGATGGCTTGTTTACTACAATTAGATACTGCTCTGTTCCCTACATTGCCAGTAAATATTTTAAATTAGTTACAGCTAACTTAAAATGTGTTTACCCCTTTGTTACCTTACATGTGCTAACAATTTAAATTAGTTACAGCTAACTTAAAATGTGTTCTTTATTTCCAAATAACGTGCTGTATATACACCATCATTATGGCCTGTGTGACCGTTGTGGCTGTCAAATAAAATACATTGCTCTGATAACTGCAGCAAACTCATAACAACTTCATATAAAATGAGAATCTAATTGATATGATAGAAAGTGAGAATCGCTGTATCAAATACTCTGATAATATCAAAATGTATCAAACAATATCAAACTATATCAAAAGGGGAAATCAACCAAGGAGGGACAGCTGGCTACCAGCTGTCAGACAAGGGGACGGGAGTGGTTACACACTTTGATACACTTTGATAGGGGCGTGTCCACCTGTCAGATTGAGTTTGACGAAACCTAGCTCTGCTACACTACTGTCAGACAATGCAGGACGTTGCTGTGTGTTGCAATAGGCAGTGATGGAATTGTGTCCATTCAGTGGTGCAAGTTAGCAGGGGGTGGTTGTTTTGAGATGATTGGGAGTTATTCAACACTTGATCATTCCCTTCAACATCAATCGGGCTATTTACTCTTGTTCCCAGCTCAGGTCTGTGCTGTTCCTATGTTTTGTGGTGGTGATTGGTGCTTGTAGTCTTTGTTGCCCTCTTTCAGGGTTGGTCTTAGGGTTTGATTCCCTTTCTCTTTGGGCTAAACTATAAGGGTTTCTAGCAGAGAAATGTACCTATTCTCGACTAGCCTCTGGACTCCTCAGTAGATGCCAGCTGCCCAGTGACATCTGGCCTGGAAAGGGCTCTGCTAATGTCCCCCTCCCACTGACTCGGAGCTGTGTGAGGAATTTTCTGGACCTTAAAGACTCGCTTAGCAGGGGTAGCTTGCAGAATGTGTGTCTATGACTGCATCTTTGCTCTTTTGGTGCCAGTCTTGCTGGGTCTCTCTGGAATTGCGCATAACAGTAAAAAATGTATGCTGGTGTGTTTATCCATGCGCAATAGGCCTGACAGACAAAGCTTACACATTTTGACCATATCCGCGGTCATTAATGGATTGAAAGAATGTCAGAAAAGCCTGTTTTTGGGTTATTTTTGCAGAATTTTTCTATCATCTGAAGTTACAGATTTACAACAATACTTTTTCTTTTGTTCTTTCCTTTGTCTTATATAAAATATTATGGTTCACTCATAAACTGAACTGTGTAAACACACTGGATTTATTTTTACCTTTGTAATACAACTATTATGCACTGAGATGTTTTGGAACCTTTAATAATATCATATAGTTTATTAAGTGAAAGTCACGACAAACATAAATAATATACTATAGTGATAATCATCAGAAAATGAATTATTCGTTCATTGACCCAGCCTGTCATGGTTTGTAACCTTTAGCATTCTTTCTTGTCAAATCACATATGTTCTCTTATGTCTCACTGAATTTGAGATTTGTATATGAACTGACACAATGCATGATGTTCCAGGACTCTCTGATTAGTCTTATATGAATAATACTGTTCCACTATAGTACTGTGCCATAGCCTAACAGTTTTTCCTGCGTTGAGTTTTTTCTGTGCTTTTTAATATGCCTTAAGCAGCTCATAAAGATGCAACTACAAGGCAACAGACCACTAGTTATTACAATGTTAACATCACTGTTATTTCCCCAACAACAAGAATATATGAATTACAGTAAGACATTCTGGTTGATACACAATCTTCTAAACATTATTTTAACCATTTGTGTTCTTTATCAAAATATAATAAAAGGAATTTCCTTCTTAATCAATATAAACATGGGAACATAAAATAGCCCCTGCAGGATTTAACTTATTGATGCACTACACATAACTTATTGATTTCAATGGGTGCTGTAAAGTGCTTAATCGGAATCACTCCTTCATTAAATAAAATGGATGACTTGTAGCAGATTTTTCAAGAAATTTGATTTTGAACCAATCACTTTTTAACACCAATCCTTGCTATAGTTTAGAACTGGAGGTCTACCTGGTTGTCTAACAATATGGAATGGAAGATACAGTAGATATCTACTTATACTATATGGACAAAAATATTGGGCTATCTATAAATGCCAAGAGGAGCTTGTATAAAATAATATTGTATTTCCATGGGTATTGCTAAGTAGTTAGCTGGCATGTAGATACATATTACT
This sequence comes from Ranitomeya imitator, assembly GCF_032444005.1. Taxonomy (NCBI): domain Eukaryota; kingdom Metazoa; phylum Chordata; class Amphibia; order Anura; family Dendrobatidae; genus Ranitomeya; species Ranitomeya imitator. Next base: position 1,076,146,136 of record NC_091282.1, on the reverse strand, counting down.
GATTTAATTTTTCAAGGGAATGTTCCCTACAAGATTTTGAAGTGCCTGTGGGAATTTCTGCCCATTCATCCATAAATTTGTGAGGTCAGACACTGATGTTGAATTTTTAGAATAGGCCAGATTTGTTTGATCAGCAGACTGATAGTCAATGGCAATATTATGTGCCATCAGCAGGCAAATGGTAAATGGAAGAGACTTATGCATTTGATAAACAGTTCACCACAAGACAGAAGTGATAAACAGACAAACTCAGTACTTGCTTGCTGAGAAGATTATACATTCCTGCAGTAGAGTTTTGTCTACATTACCTGTATTAGCAAAGAAGAGTTTTTCATGCTTACAGCAGACAAATGATTAACCAAAAGAAAGCAGTGCTGAACAGGCAAACTACTGTATTTTCTGGTGTATAAGACGACTGGGCATATAAGACGACCCCCAACTTTTCCATATAAAATATGGAGATTGGGATATACTCGCCGTATAAGATGGGGAGTCATCTCATACTCCCAGTCATCTTATACGGAGTGTGCTGTGCGGATGGTTCCCAGGGTCTGGAGGAGATGAGACTCTCCTTCAGGCCCTGGGATCCATATTCATGTAAAAAAAAAGAATAAAAATAAAAAATATGGGATATACCGTATATACTCGAGTATAAGCTGACCCCCCTAATTTTGCCACAAAAATCTGAGAAAACTTAATGACTCGAGTATAAGCTTAGGGTGGGAAATGCAGCAGCTACCAGTAAATGTCAAAGTAAAAATAGATACCAATAAAAGTAATTGAGACATCAGTAGGTTAAGTGTTTTTGAATATCCATATTGAATCAGGAGCCCCATATAATGCTCCATAAAGTTTATGATGGCCCCATAAGATGATCCATATTAAAATCTGCCCCATATAATCCTGCATAAAGGTTAAAATTGGCCCCATAAGATGCTCCATAGACACATTTGCCCAATATAATGCTGCACAAATGTTGATTATGGCCCCATAAGATGCTCCATAAAGATATTTGCCCTATATAGTGCTGCACAAACGTTAATCATGGCCCCATACAGACACTTGCCTCATATAGACACTTGCCCCATATAGTGCTGCACAAACATTATAGCCCCATAGAGACACTTGCCCCATATAGTGCTGCATAAACATTATGGCCCCATACAGTGCTGCACAAAAGTTATGGCCCCATACAGTGCTGCACAAACGTTATGGCCCCATATAATCCTGCACAAACGTTATGGCCCCATACAGTGCTGCACAAACGTTATGGCCCCATACAGTGCTGCACAAACTTTATGGCCCCATACATTGCTGCACAAACGTTATGGCCCCATACAGTGCTGCACAAACGTTATGGCCCCATATAATGCTGCACAAACATTATGGCCCCATATAATGCTGCACAAACGTTATGGCCCCATAGATGCTCCATAAAGACACATGCCCCATTTGCTGTTGCTGCGTTAAAAAAATCACATACTCACCTCTCTGTCGCTCAGGCCCCCGACACTTTCAATATTCACCTGCTCCTCGTTCCGGCGCCGCTCCATCTTCAGCATCTCCAGCACTGACGTTTAGGCAGAGGGCGCGCACTAACCACGTCACCGCGCCCTCTGACCTGAGTGTCGCTGCTGAAGATGGAGCGGCGCCGGAACGAGGAGCAGGTGAATATCGCGCAGCGCTCCCCTCCCCGTTATACACACCTGCTCCTGGCAAGGTCCCTGCACGTCTGTTCACCGGCGCTGGCAGCTTCTTCCTGTACTGAGCGGTCACCGTTATCGCTCATTACAGTAATGAATATGCAGCTCCACCTCTGTAGGAGGTGGAGCTGCATATTCATTACTGTAATGAGCGGTACCATGTGACCGCTCAGTACAGGAAGAAGCTGTCAGCGCTGGGGAAAAGGCGTGCAGGGACCACGCCAGGAGTAGGTGAGTATAATTAGACAGCCCCCGCTCCCCCTCCCCTGCCGACCCCTGGGTATGACTCGAGTGTAAGCCAAGAGGGGGACTTTCAGCCCCCAAAAACGGGCTGAAAATCTTGGCTTATACTCGAGTATATACGGCACTTACCCTCCAACGGCCCACGGCTCTCAGCGATGCAAGCGGCAGCCTCTGTTCCGAAGGATGAATGAGCGAAGGACCTTCGATGACGTCAGGGTCACATGACCGGTCACGTGATATCATCGAAGGTCCTTTGCTCAATGCATCCTTAGGAAAGGAGGTCGCTGCTTGCAAAGCTGAGAGCCGGGGGCCGTCGGAGGATAAGTATATCCCATATTTTTTATTTTTATTCTTTTTTTTACATGAATATGGATCCCAGGGCCTAAAGGAGAGTCTCCTCTCCTCCAGATCATGGGAACCAACCAGGACCGCCCCGTGCACATGCCGTACCCGGTGTATAAGACGACCACTGACTTTTCATATGATTTTCAAGGGTTAAAAAGTCATCTTATACCCCGGAAAATACGGTATATACTTGCTTGCACAGAAGATTACACACTGTTGCAGTAGAATCATGTGAATAGTACCAGGAATAGTGAAAAAGAGTAGTGATGAGCGAGCACTAAAATGCTCGGGTGCTCTTTGCTCAGGTCGAGCAAATTGGAATGATCAGGCGCTCGACCCAAGCAATGAGCCCAATGTCAGTCTATGGGAAAACCGAGCATTTTTGCCCCACCCCCGGGGTCTTTTTGGGGTAAAAAATGTCAGAAATAGATGAAAACAGTGCTCAAATTACATGGGAACATCATTGTGAAGACCCCTGGATGAATTTCTGACTCCCAGGTCATAGCTGTGAATAATGTTGTCTGAGTTATACTGTCACAGTGTGACTCAACCCAATGGACAGTTGATCAGTTAACGGCACATTACCATTACAACGGGGATGGTATAGGTGCCCTCCACTAATGCCCTATGCGGGTCCTTCCCCCCACAGCTGTCAGGACCTCATCCCTATATGTCACCCATTACAGCAAGGAGCATTAGCCTCACCTCTGCAGATAATACACACAAGGGGAAGTGGCAAACACCAAAGGGACAAGGTAACAAAAGCAACACACTTAGATTATGTACACTGCTGCTAAGCTCCACACTGCAGATAGTATCAGCAACTGGACTCCAAACACCAGATGTGGCTGAGAGCAGAGCGCTGCTCCTGCTTGGCTGTTCTCCAGAGAGGAACTGTGTCACCAACAGTTAGCTGATGCATCAGGTGACCTTTTAAAGGATGGTGGGTGTGGTCACCACCTGCATTAGCTATCCCAGCAGCACTGCAGTAACATCAGATTGCCAGCAAGGGGAAAACCAATGGTCCAAATGGAAAAAAGTTTTAAACTGAGTGGAAGCAGAGCTGCCACAAATCCAAAAATGGATCATGACACTTATGCCATTTTAACAGGCACACAATAAAACATAAAAAAATGAAACCAAAATGGATTTTCCTGGGAAATATGTTAAGGAACGTCCTTGGATAGATATTTGTATTGTCCCCTTATATGCTTATACATGGTTATTAGATTGCCACTCAGTCATCATTTTTCTAGACTAAATAATACTAATTTTGCTAAACTCTCTTGGTTTTGTAGTTCCCCATCCCCTTTATTAATTTTGCTGCCCTCCTTTGTACTCACTCTAGTTCCATTATATCCTTCCTGAACACCCTTGGCTAAAACTGTACACAGTACTCCATGTACAGTCTAACCAGGGATTTGTACAGAAGCAGTATAATGCTCTCATTACGTGTATCCAGACCTCTTTTAATGCCCCCCATGACCATGTTTTCCTTGGCAGCCACTGCCTGGCACTGGCTGCTCCAAGTAAGTTTATCATTAACTAGGATCCCCAAGTTCTTCTCCATGTAAGATTTAGCCAGTAGTTCCCCATTCAGTGTGTCCCAACACCGACCCCTATGGTACCCCACTGGTCACAGCGACCCAGTTGGAGAATTTACCATTTATACCCTCCCTCTGCTTTCTATCACTAAACCAGTTATATACCCATTTACACACATTTTCCTCCAGACCCAGCATTCTGATTTTGTGTACCAACCTCTTGTGTGGCATGGTATCAAACGCTTTGGAAAAATCAAGATATACCACATCCAATGATTCACCTTGGTCCAGTCTATAGCTTCATAAAAAAATGATAAGATTGGTTTGACAGGAGCGATTTCTCATAAACCCATACTGATATGGAGTTAAACAGTTATTCTCATTGAGAAAATCCAAAATAATATCCCTCAGAAACCCTTCAAATATTTTGCCAACAATAGACGTTAGACTTACTGGCCTATATTTTCCAGGTTCACTTTTAGAGCCTTTTTATATGTAATGCAAAATAAAAAACCCAAAAGAAAAATGTTCCTTTACCACTTGGGCAATGTTCACATGTAGAGTTTTTGATGCATTTTTCAGCTTTAGCATTGCGTTCAACCAAGACAAATGCATTCACGGGGAAATGTCATTTTAACATTTTGCAACTTTATTTGGCCGTGTGGTATGTGACACCTCATCAGACACATCCTGAAAGTCACAAAAGTCTATTTTTATAGTTCCAGCAGTCGGCCCTCACTATTATTATAGAGCCATCAGCTGGCTATGGTTTATTATTCCCAACAGGTTATTGCATATACGTATGCCCAAAAATTGGAGGCATCCCAATAACCCATTTAACAGACTTCCTGGTTGGCCACGTGCAACCAAAGTTTCCATTAGCCATTTGGTACTCCCATAATGTTTGCCAATGAAGTGAATGCAAGGCCTGCTCCAAATTTGGACGCACCCCAAAAACCCATTGAACAGACGTCTTGGATGGCCACATGCTACCAAAGTTCCCAGTATTCATTTGGTACTCCCATACTGTTTGATTATGCATTGAATGCAAGGCCTGCCCTGCCCCAAAGTTACACGCACCCCAATAAGCATTTGAACTGAGGTACTGGATGGCCACATGAAAACAAGGTTCCCATTATTCATTTGGTACTCACATACTGTTTCATTATGCATTGAATGTGAGGCTTGCACTGCCCCAAAGTTACACGCACCCCAATAAGCCTTTGAACCCACGTCCTGGATGGCCCCATGAAACACTATTATGATTTTTTTAACTCATATAAAGTTTGGCCATGAAGTGAATACAAGACTTGCCCAAAATTTGCTCTCACTCCAATCTCCCTTGGAAGAAATGTGGAGGATGGCCTCCGAAAAATGTTTTCCAAGTTTAAAGGAGCTGGTCTCCTATACTTGTAATGCCCATACACTTATTGTATGGGCTGACAAACATTTTACCCTGGGGGTACTTATCAACCTACAGTGTCAACATTTTTTTTATGTGCATCATAAACACTCTTGCCAACAATAACGTGGCTGTTGCATCATGGAACACGTTCACCCTGGTGATCTAGTGGTGGTGTTGGAAGAGACATGGAGGATGGCCTCCGAAAAATGTTTTCCCAGTTTAAAGGAATGGGTCTCCTATACTTGTAATGCCCAAACATTAAGTGTATGGGCTGAAAAACATTTCACCTTGGGGGTATGCATCAACCTACTGTGTCAACCTTTTATTATAGGCATCATCAACACCCTTGAAAATAATTGCATGGCTGTTGCATCACGGAACACGTTCACTCTGGTGATCTAGTGGTGGTGGATGATGAGGAGAAGGAGGAGGATAACAGCAAATAGCCAATATCTGGAAGCATATAGATGTGTGGGTGTGAAGAGGTGCATGGGAATATACACTGGATTTGAGGTTATGCTTCGCTGTTATCATTCGGTGGTGTACAGAAGTGTGGCCCAATCCAGCCCTTGTTCATCTTTATTAGAGTGAGCCTGTCAGCATTTTCAGTTGACAGGCAGATGTGCTTATCAGTTATAATCCAACCAGCGGCACTTAAAATGCTAGCGACAGGCCAGGCCAGGACCTCCAAGGTGTAGAGAGCCAGTTTATGCTACGTATCTAGCTTTGAGACCGTATAATTATAAGGCACAAAGGAATCACGGAGGATGTTGGTATGGTTGGCAATGTACTCCCTCAGCATCTTCAAAAATGTTGAACTCCTTGTGAGAATACCCCACGCCTCAGGGCCTGTGCAATGGGATGGTCTGACAAAACTGTCCCAGAACTTTGCCAGTTTTCCCCTGCCTCTGCTGGATTGGAGTTGTGTCTCTCTCACCTGTATTCCTTGGTTGTCCAACAAACTCTAAGCTCTGCCGCCAGCGTTTTCAGATGGAAATTTTTTTAATAACTCCGTAACACGGGCCTTCTGGTACTGCACCATTTTAGTAGACCTGTCTGCCTCTGGAATAAGAGATAGAAAGTTCTCCTTGTAGCAAGGGTCTAGAAGTGTCACCAACCAGTAATGACTGTCACCCAAAATTTTGAGAACATGAGAATCACTGGAAAGGCAGCATAACATAAACTCATACATGTGTGCCAGACTGCTAACAGGCAAAAATTCTGTGTCCTCACCAAGTGGATGACTGACCATGCATGCTGTCCTCCTCCTCCTTCTCCTCATCCCTGTCCTCTAGCCATCCATGAAGAACAGATGGTATGACAGTTGTGCTTGTTGTACCGTCTATAGCGCATGAAAGTAGCTCCTGTTCTTCCTTCTTCCTCTTCCTTATTTTCAACAAATCCATGTTGGGATGATATGAGGCTGGGCTGAGTGTAATCACCCTGTATGTAAAAAGAAAAATGTTCAGCTCACCCCATAATGTTCAAGCTCCTTGACTAGTCATCGGCACACAGCGCTGCCCTGGTCCCAGGCGCTGAGGAAATCCAATGTACAAGAAGAGTTGTCTCCAGCGACCACAGGAGATATGGATCTTAAAACTTGACATTTATTTAGACATCATGTTAAAAAACACAGACATGCAGAAATGAGCACTCCCAGTAAAGGAAACAAATTCTACGCAATTCAGCCTACACGGTCTTAATCATAGATCCATGATTAAGACTGTGTAGGTTGAGATTAAGACTGTCTAGGTTGAAACATGCAGGATTTGTTCCCTGCACTGGGATCCTTGTATGATTCCTTGCTCCATCTCATCATGCTCCGCCTGCAATGCATCCTCTTTGATTGTGAGCAGAGAGCATTTCAGAATACAGAAAAGCGGGATGGTGATGCCAATTATGGCATAATCACCACTCACCATCTTGGTGGAATCCTCAAAGATTTGGAGGTCTGACATCCATGTCCACTCCTGAGGTCTTATGTGTGGAGTCTGAGCTAAATACTGAAATACTGATGGCCTTATTGATGCTGGCAGTCAACAACTGCTCTCTTCTGCTCACAAATCCTTTCCAACATCTGCAGTGTAGAGTTTCAGTGTGTGGGGACATCACACACCAGTACGTGAGCTGGAAGCTGCAAACGCTGCTGAAGCATGGCAAGGTCTACTTTCACAAGCAGATCTGTCAGCTCTGGGTAGCTTTTGAAAAACTGTTAAACAACAAGGTTAAGTACATGGGCCAGGCATGTTATGTGTGTGAGCTCGCCTCCCCTCATATCTGTCACCAGGTTCCAGCCATTGTCACACACAACCATGCCTGGGTGTAGGTTCAGCAGTGTCAGCCACAGATCTGCCTGCAATTTCAGAGCTGTCCACAAATCTCCAGCTTTGTTAGGTTTGTCACCTAAGCATATTAGCTTCAGTGCAGACTGTTGACGCTTGGCTGAGTCAGTGTTGCAGTGCTTCCAGCTTGTGACTGATGTGGTGATTTGGAAGATGGAGGCTGAAGAGGAGGAGGAGGTGTAGGAACTATAGACTGTAGGGGCAACCCTGATTGATGTAGGGCCTGCAATCCTTGGCGTCGGGGAGTATATGTTCCATCACAAGGTTCAACTGGGTCCCGGCTTCCACTATAATAACCCAGTGTGCCATCATTGATATGTAGCATCCCTGCCCACAAGCGCTTGGCCACGTGTCCATGGTTAGTAGTGTTGAGCGATACCTTCCGATATCGGAAAGTATCGGTATCGGATTGGATCGGCCGATATTCAAAAAATATCGGATATCGCCGATACCGATACCCGATCCCAATGCAAGTCAATGGGACCAAAATATCGGAATTAAAATAAACCCTTTCCTTGTAGGTTCATTCTACATGAAGGAAAACAACTAATAATAATGCAGGATGTATTTGGGGAGGTGGCGGAGACATTAAAGGCATAGAGGTTTAGCCCAATCAAATAGAATAGCATGATTTTTTTTTTTTTAAAGACGTTCGGAGTGACAAAGATATTGACTATGTAAATTTTTTTTTATTTTGTCAGATATTGATGTTTCACTATTCCACGCCCTTCCCCTTCTTTTTTTTTCTTTTCCCACACTTTCATCTTCATCATCATCAGCATCTTTGACATCAACTTCTTCTTCACCTTATTCATCTTCTTCTTCATCTTCTACCTATTTTTTTTTATTACATTCTTCATATTCATTTTATTCAACTATTATTATTCTTCCTATTCTACATATTCATTTTATTCAACTGTTATTATTCTTCCTATTCTACTTCTTCATCATATTCTCATTTGTGACAGGCATTCCCGTAGTTGTTATCTATAAAAGTTTGAAGATTACACCTTCCGTTCAGCCTGTCACAAAAGTTACATTTGTCCGAGTTCAGTTTGGCCTGCAGCATCAGGCTTTATCCAGGGGCACCACGAGGAGGAACGGGCTCACCCCCATACACTGCTTAGTCTTCTTCTGCATATAATTTAGATAATCTCTTTTGCTCTGATATTAAGTGTTATGCTTAATGTTCTTCTGCGCTTTGTTCTGCAGCCTCTTGTTCTTCTGCTTCTCGGCCTTCCATGTCGTCGTCTCCAGGGTCATCGTCTCCAGGGTCGTCGTCTCCACCGTCGTCGTCTCCAGGGTCGTCGTCGTCATCGGGGTGGTCTTCAGGGTCGTCATCTCCAGGGTCGTTGTCATCTCACTGGTTGTCGTCTCTGGTGTCGTCGTCATCTTAGGGGTGGTCTTCCGGGTCGTCGACTTTAGGGTCTTCAACTTGGAAATGTAGCAGAAGGTACAAGAAGGCTGAGAAAATGCCGAGAACCAGCTGATGGAACTGGAACTCGGATGGCTACCCGAAGGTTCAAGAGCCTATGGAACTACCGAGGACCAGCTGACATTACTGGAACCCGGTTACTAAGCAGGAGGTACCCGTGCTAAAAAGCTCTACCAAGGACCGCCTGACGTTGGCGGAACTCGGATACCCAGAAGGAGGCACCTAAGCCAAAGGCTCTGCCTGGAACCAGCTGACGTTACTGGAACCAGGATGGGGAGCAGAAGGTACAAGAGCAAAAGACACTGCCGAGAACCAGCTGACGGTACTGGAACCCGGATGGGTAGCCGAAGGTCCAAGAGCCAATGGAACTACCGAGGACCAGCTGACGTTACTGGAACCCGGTTACTAAGCAGGAGGTACCCGTGCCTGAAAGCACTACCAAGGACCACCTGACGTTGGTGGAACTTGGATACCCAGAAGGAGGCACCAAAGCCAAAGGCTCTGTCCGGAACCAGCTGACGGAACTGGAACCAGGATGGGGAGCAGAAGGTACAAGAGCACCTGCTGGAACCAGGCTTGGCACTACACTACAGCTGACGGTGCTGGAACCAGGCTTGGCACGAGAGAGTACCTGTGACAAAAACACTGCCGAGAACCAGCTGGCGGTGCTGGAACCCGGATGCGTTGCCCCAGTGTGCAAGAGCCAATGGCACCGAGGACCAGCTGACGGTGCTGGAACCCGGTTACGAAGCTGTAGGTGCCCGCGCTTAAAAGCACTACTAAGGACCGCCTGGCGTTGGCGGAACTCGGATACCCAGGAGGAGGCACCTAAGCCAAAGGCTCGGCCAGGAACCAGCTGACGGTGCTGGAACCAGGTGGTGGACCCGAAGGCCCACAGGAGAGGAGAGATGAGCTAGGCCGCGAGGCAGCCGCAGTTACCGAACCCCAACAGTCCTACAGGGGGAGCTTGGCCTACTGGCACTACAGAACCAGCCTTGACTGCCAATTCACGCAGCCCACATAGGAAGCTCCTAAACTGGAGGCACCCTGGAGTTGGCTAACCCGACCGCAACACGATGGGGCAAGCATAGGCGTCTCAGTGAGCTTGACACTACCCGGAAACAGCTGACGGTGCTGGAACCAGGATGCGTTGCCTATTAAAGATTGTCTTCCTACAGCCTCAACTAGCGGTGTTGGAGCAAAGGGTAAGCAGGGGGAGAAGAGTGTAGGCCGAAGCCTAGTTGAACCAATTTCAAAGGAAACCTTTAACCCCCCTCAGGTGTTACAAAGTACAAGAGCCACACCTTGTGCTGCGTTAATGCTGCACAAGTCAAAGGTTGCTCTATGAATTTTGCAACTTGCACACGCTGAATAAAACACGTACACTATTTAGCCCATTATACTGTCAAACAGTAGTGGAGGCGTGACTTGTCTTTTTAAGGAGACGCAGCACAGGTGTCCCAATTAACGCCTTGGTGCTGGGCGCAGCTTCCAGAGTGTTGTTATTTGCTGTACAGGAGTCTGCGCTCTTGTGTTGTCCCTTAGCAATGCCCTGTTAGCGTTGCCCGTCTTATGACCTCATTTCAAGTTGGCCGGTGCGGTTAACGTTGGCCATGATTCCCAGACCCACAGTGCCTTTTCATAAAGTCACACTGCGGTGCTGGGATTCGTGGCCTTGAGCAGTAAATATTTTCGCCGCTCACACACGTCCTTACACCTGCTTCAGACTGGGCGGCCTCTGCTGATCCCTTCTCGCATGCTGCGGCCATGAGGCCGCACAGTCTGAAAAAGGCGGAAGGAGATGAATGACGACAGGCGAACATATGCACTGCTCGTGCCCATAAACCACACCCTCGCTGTCAAAATAAATAAGACACCGAGGGGCATTGTTTCGAGCAGGGCGGACGCACAGGCGCAGCCAGCTAACCAATGATGTCAAAAGACGGGCAGCGCTACCAAGGGTGGTGCTGTGTATCATTAGAAAGGAAAGTCACAACTCAGGGACAGTGGAATGGTCTCAATGAGATACATTTTGTACGTGTTGAGTTCGACGTGGGCAAGGAGAAAAAGTCAGCCACCTTGTACAAATGCAGCATTACTGCTGTACAAGGTGGCTGTTATACATAAAAACACCTTGGGGTGGGTGGTAGGGTCCCTTTAATTTCAGTTCATGTCCCTGCGTGGCATTTGCAGGTCACGTTGCCGGCTACACAGCAGGGGAACAGCTGGCGGTGCTGAACCCCACTAACACATTGGCTGGTGTTTTTCTCTGTGCAGCTAGCACTTCCAGGCTACAACTGGCGGTGTTATAGCCGAGGGGCAGCAGGAGGAGGAGAGGAGCAGAGTGTAGGCCCGAAGCCTGCACTGGTGGCAGCTTTTGTTCAATTGTGCAAGCGTGGCTTGTGGTGGACACGTTGCCGACTATACAGCAGGGGAACAGCTGGCGGTGCTGAACCCCACTAACACATTGGCTGGTGTTTTTCTCTTTGCAGCCAGCACTTCCGGGCACCAACTGGCGGTGTTAGAGCCCAGGGTCAGCAGGAGGAGGAGAGGAGCAGAGTTTAGGCCGAAGCCTAGTAGAACCAATTTCAAAGGTAACTTTTAACCCACCCTCAGGTGTTGCAAGGTACAAGAGCCACACCTTGTGCAGCATTAATGCTGCACAAGTAAAAGGTTGCTCTATTAATTTTGCTCCTTGCACACGCTGAATAAAACACGTAGACTATTTAACCCATTATACTGTTAAACAGTAGTGGAGGCGTGACTTGTATTTTTAAGGAGACGCAGCACAGGTGCACATAAATAACGCCTTGGTGCTGGGCGCAGCCTCCTGAGCGTTGTTATTTGCTGCACAGGAGTCTGCGCTCTTGTTATCCCTTGGCCAAGTGCTGTGAGCGCTGCCTGTCTTCTGACCTCATTTCATGTTGGCCGGTGCGGTTAGCGATGGCCATGAAACCCAGACCCGCAGTGTCTTTTCTTTAAGTCACACTACGGGGCTGGGATTCGTGGCCTTGCGCAGTAATTTTTTTCACCTGTCACTCATGTCCTTACACCTGCTTCAGACTGGGCGGCCTCAGCTGATCCCTTCTCGCATGCCGCGGCCATGAGGCCGCACAGTCTGAAGAAGGCGGAAGGAGATGAGTAAAGACAGGCGAAGATATGCACTGCTCGTGCCCATCAATCACACCCTCGCAGTCAAAATAAGTAAGACAACGAGGAGCGTTGTTTCAGGCAGGGCAGACGCACAGGCGCAGCCAGCCAACCAATGATGTCAGAAGACGGGCAGCGCTACCAAGGGGGGTGCTGCGTGTCATTAAAAAGGAAAGTCACACCTCAGGGACATTGTAATGGTCTGTAATGAGACACATTTTGTACGTGTTACATTCAACGTGGGGAAGGAGAAAAAGTCAGCCACCTTGTACAAATGCAGCAGTACTGGTGTACAAGGTGGCTGTTATACATAGAAACACCTTGGGGTGGGTGGCAGGGTCCCTTTAATTTCAGTTCATGTGCCTGCGTGGCGTTTGCAGGTCACGTTGCCGGCTACACAGCAGGGGAACAGCTGGCGGGGCTGAACCCTACAGACACATTGGCGGGTGTTTTTCTCTGTGCAGCTAGCACTTACGGGCAAAAACTAGCGGTGTTAGAGCCCAGGGTCAGCAGGAGCAGGTGAGGAGCAGAGTGTAGGCCGAAGCCTAGTAGAACCAATTTCAAAGGTAACTTTTAACCCACCCTCAGGTGTTGCAAGGTACAAGAGCCACACCTTGTGCAGCATTAATGCTGCACAAGTAAAAGGTTGCTCTATTAATTTTGCTCCTTGCACATGCTGAATAAAACACGTAGACTATTTAACCCATTATACTGTTAAACAGTAGTGGAGGCGTGACTTGTATTTTTAAGGAGACGCAGCACAGGTGCACATAAATAACGCCTTGGTGCTGGGCGCAGCCTCCTGAGCGTTGTTATTTGCTGCACAGGAGTCTGCGCTCTTGTTATCCCTTGGCCAAGTGCTGTGAGCGCTGCCTGTCTTCTGACCTCATTTCATGTTGGCCGGTGCGGTTAGCGATGGCCATGAAACCCAGACCCGCAGTGTCTTTTCTTTAAGTCACACTACGGGGCTGGGATTCGTGGCCTTGCGCAGTAATTTTTTTCACCTGTCACTCATGTCCTTACACCTGCTTCAGACTGGGCGGCCTCAGCTGATCCCTTCTCGCATGCCGCGGCCATGAGGCCGCACAGTCTGAAGAAGGCGGAAGGAGATGAGTAAAGACAGGCGAAGATATGCACTGCTCGTGCCCATCAATCACACCCTCGCAGTCAAAATAAGTAAGACAACGAGGAGCGTTGTTTCAGGCAGGGCAGACGCACAGGCGCAGCCAGCCAACCAATGATGTCAGAAGACGGGCAGCGCTACCAAGGGGGATGCTGCGTGTCATTAAAAAGGAAAGTCACACCTCAGGGACATTGTAATGGTCTGTAATGAGACACATTTTGTACGTGTTACATTCAACGTGGGGAAGGAGAAAAAGTCAGCCACCTTGTACAAATGCAGCAGTACTGGTGTACAAGGTGGCTGTTATACATAGAAACACCTTGGGGTGGGTGGCAGGGTCCCTTTAATTTCAGTTCATGTGCCTGCGTGGCGTTTGCAGGTCACGTTGCCGGCTACACAGCAGGGGAACAGCTGGCGGGGCTGAACCCTACAGACACATTGGCGGGTGTTTTTCTCTGTGCAGCTAGCACTTACGGGCAAAAACTAGCGGTGTTAGAGCCCAGGGTTAGCAGGAGGAGGTGAGGAGCAGAGTGTAGGCCGAAGCCTGCACTGGTGGCAGCTTTTGGTCTGTTTTGCCAGCGTGGCTTGTGCTGGCAAGCCGGCTACACAGCAGGGGAACAGCTGGCGGTGCTGAACCCCACTAACACATTGGCTGGTGTTTTTCTCTGTGCAGCTAGCACTTCCAGGCTACAACTGGCGGTGTTATAGCCCTGGGGCAGCAGGAGGAGGTGAGGAGCAGAGTGTAGGCCGAAGCCTGCACGGTGGCAGCTTTTGGTCTGTTGTGCCAGCGTGGCTTGTGCTGGACACGATGCCGGCTACACAGCAGGGGAACAGCTGGCGGTGCTGAACCCCACTGACACAATGGCGGGTGTTTTTCTCTGTGCAGCCAGCACTTCCGGGCCCCAACTGGCGTAGTTAGAGCCCAGGGTCTGCAGGAGGAGCAGAGTGTAGGCCGAAGCCTAATTGAACCAATTTCAAAGGTAACCTTTAACCCACCCTCAGGTGTAAAAATGTTGAAGAGCCACACCTTGTGCAGCAGTAATGCTCCACAAGATAAAGTTTGCTCTTTAAGTTTTGCTCATTGCACACGCAGAATTAAAGACGTACACAATTTAGCCCATTGTACAGTAGAACTGTATTGGAGGCGTGACTTGTCTTTTTAAGGAGATGCAGCACAGGTGCACATAAATAACACCTTGGTGCTGGGCGCAGCCTCCTGAGCGTTATTTGCTGTACAGGAGTCTGCGCTCTTGTTATCCCTTGGCCATGCGCTGTTAGTGTTGCCTGTCTTCTGACCTCATTTCATGTCTGCCGTTGCGGTTAGCGATGGCCATGAATCCCAGGCCCACAGTGTGTTTTCAAAAATTCACACTGCGTGGCTGGGATTCGTGGCCTTGTGCAGTAAATATGTTTGCCGCTCACACATGTCCTTACACCTGCTTCAGACTGGGCGGCCTTATCTGATCCCTTATCGCATGCCGCGGCCATGAGGCCACCCAGTCTGAAGAAGGCGGAAGGAGATGAGTGAACACAGGCGAACATATGCACTGCACATGCCCATCAATCACACCCTCGCAGCCAAAATATATGAGACAACGAGGGGGGTTGTGTCGGGCAGGGCGGACGCACAGGCACTGGCAGCCAACCAATGATGTCAGAAGACGGGCAGCACTACCAAGGGGGGTGCTGCGTGTCATTAAAAAGGAAAGTCACACCTCAGGGACATTGTAATGGTCTGTAATGAGACACATTTTGTACGTGTTGAGTTCCACGTGGACAAGGAGAAAAAGTAAGCCACCTTGTACAAATGCAGCAGTACTGCTGCACAAGGTGACTGTTATACATAGAAACACCTGGGGGTGGGGGTCTCGGTCCCTTTAATTTCAGTTCAGGTGCCTGCGTGGCGTTTGCAGGTCACGTTGCCGGCTACACAGCAGGGGAACAGCTGGCAGTGCTAAACCCCACTAACACATTGGCTGGTGTTTTTCTCTGTGCAGCCAGCACGTCCGGACAAAAACTGGCGGTGTTAGAGCCCAGGGTCAGCAGGAGGAGGAGAGGAGCAGAGTGTAGGCCAAAGCCTGCACTGGTGGCAGCTTTTGTTCTGTTGTGCCAGCGTGGCTTGTGCTGGACACGTTGCCGACTACACAGCAGGGGAACAGCTGGCGGTGCTGAACCCCACTGACACATCAGCTAGTGTTTTTTCTGTGTAGACAACACTTCCAGGTGGCAACTGACAGTGTTGAAACCCAGGGAATCAAAGAGGAGCAGAGTGTAGGCCGAAGCCTGCAGTGGAGCAACTTGAAAGGGAACCTTTAACCCCCCCCCCCCAGGCATTTGTTGCTGAAAGAGCCATCTTGTACAGCAGTAATACTGCACATGGAAAATGGTGGCTCCTAAAATTATGCTCCTTGCAAACGCTGAAGTACACACTCATATAATGTGTCCCCTCACACCGTAAAACCGTCACGGAAGTGGGACTTTCCTTTGTAATGTGACACAGCACAGCCGTCATTCCAACCCCCTTGGTGCCGTGCGCCACCTCCTCAATGTTGTTTGGTTCTGTCACGGAGCCCGCGCTGTAATGTTATCCCTTGGCCATGCACAGTTAGCGGTGCCCGTCTTCTGACATCATTTAGGTGTCAGGCTGGCAGTGCCTGTGCGTCAAAGTTGCCCGAGATCCAACCTCGCAGTGTCATCTAATGTAATCCCACTGCGGGCCAGGGATCCATGGGCATGCGCAGTGCATATCATCGCCTCTCACTCACCTCCTTCCTGCTTCTTCAGACTGTGCGGCGTCACGGCCGTGGCATGCTATTAGGGATCAGCTGACGCCGCCTAGTCTGAAGAAGCGTGAAGAAGGGGAGTGAGAGGCTAGTATATGCACTGCGCATGGCCATGGATACCAGGCCCACTGTGGGATCACATTAGACGACACTGCGAGGTGGCATTTCGGGCAGCGTGGAAGCACAGGCGCAGCCAGGACGACAACAAATGATGTCAGAGGACGGGCAGCGCAAACTGTGCATGGCCAAGGGATAACATAACAATGCAGGGTCCATGACGGAATCAAACAACGATAAGGAGGCAGCGCACGGTGCCAAGGGGGTAGGAATGACGGCTGTGCTGCGTCACATTACAAAGGAAAGTCCCACCTCTGGGACGGTTGGACGGTATGAGGGGACACATTACATGAGTGTGTAGTTCAGCGTTTACAAGGAGCATAATTTCAAGAGCGACCTTTTCCTTGTGCAGTATTAGTGCTGCACAAGGTGGCTCTTTCAGTAACAAACGCCTAGGGGGGGGGACAGGTCCCCTTTCATTTTAGTTGTGCCAGCGTGGCGGTCGCATGACACGTTGCCGGATACACAGCTGGGGATCAGCTGACGTTACTGAACCCCAATAACAGAGGAGCGACTGTTGACTGTGCACACAGCACTTCCAGGCACCAACTGGCAGTGTTAGAGCCCAGGGACAGCAGGAGGAGCAGATTGGAGGTATTGCCGCACACACAGCTGGGGATCAGCTGACGTTACTGAACCCCAATAACAGAGGAGCGACTGTTCACTGTGCAGACAGCACTTCCAGGCACCAACTGGCGGTGTTAGAGCCCAGGGACAGCAGGAGGAGCAGAGGAACAGAGTGTAGGCCGAAGCCTGATTGGAGCAAGTTGATAGGGAACCTTTAACCCCCCCCCCAAGACGTTTGTAGCTGAAAGAGCCATCTTGTGCAGCACTAAGGATGCAAAAGGAAAAGGTTGCTCTTTTAATTATGCTCCTTGCAAACACAGAAGTAAACACTAAAAATGTGTCCCCTTATACCGTAAAACCGTCCCGGAGGTGGGAATTTCCTTCGTAATGAGACGCAGCACAGCTGTCATTCCTATCCCCTTGGTGCCGTGCGCTGCCTCCTCAGCGTTGTTTTAAGCTGTCACGGAGCCTGCGCTGGTCTGTTATCCCTTGGCCATGCTCAATTTGCGCTGCCTGTCTTCTGACATAATTTGGTGTCAGGCTGTCAGTGCCTGTGCGTCCACGCTGCTCCAGATCTCACCTCGCAGTGTCGTCTAATGTAATCCCACTGCGGGCATTGGATCCATGGGCATGCACAGTGCATATCCTCGCCTCTCACTCCCCTCCTTCCGTCTTCTTCAGACTGTGCGGCGTCACGGCCGTGGCATGCTATTAGGGATCAGCTGACAGCGCACAGTCTAAAGAAGGCGGAGGGAGAGGAGCGAGAGCCCGAGGTGAAGATATGCACTGCGCTTGCCCATGGATCCCAGGCTCGCAGTGTGATTCAATCAGAAGACACTGCGAGGCGGGTTCTCGGGCAGCGCGGGCGCACAGGCGCAGCCAGCCTGACACCAAATTATGTCAGAAGACAGGCAGCGCAAATTGGCCATGGCCAAGGGATAACAGAACAGCGCAGGCTCCGTGACAGCTTAAAACAATGCTGAGGAGGCAGCGCATGGCACCAAGGGGGTAGGAATGACGGCTGTGCTGTGTCACATTATGAAGGAAAGTCCCAGCTCCGGGACGATATAACGGTATCAGTGAACACATTTTATAAGTGTTAAGTTCTGCGTGTGCAAGGAGCTAAACTAAAAGAGCTACCTTTTCCTTGTGCAACATTACTGCTGCACAAGATGGCTCTTTCAGTAACAAACGCCGGGGGGGGGGGGACAGATTCCCTTACATTTCGGTTGTTGTGCCAGCGTGGCGGTCGCAGGACACATTGCCGGCTACACAGCTGGGGATCAGCTGACGTTACTGAAACCCAATAACACTGGGTCGTATGTTTTGACTGTGCAGCCTGCACTTCTGAGCCGCAACTGGCGGTGTTGGAGCCCAGAAATAGCAGTTCAGGTGGTAGAAAGATGAACACATCAGGAGACCTGGATGACACCCAATTACTTAATCAGGCAGAGGAGTGGCAAATTCCTGCGAGATCCAGGCCTGGTTCATTTTCAGGAAAGTAAGCCGGTCAACGTTATCGGAGGATAGTCGCATGTGACGGTCTGTTAGTACACCGCCTGCGGCACTAAAGACACGTTCCGATAAGACACTAGCCGCAGGGCAAGCCAGCACCTCCAATGCATACTGGCTTAGCTCTGGCCATGTATCCAGCTTAGAGACCCAAAACTTGAACGGGGAAGAGCCGTCTGGGAGTACAGTAAGAGGGCAAGCCATGTAGTCTGTCACCATCTGATGGAACCGTTGCCTCCTGATGACTGGAGCCGCCGGTGATGGTGTAGACATTTGGGGCGGGCACACAAAAGTTTGCCACAGTTGTGCCATACTGGGCTTGCCTTGGGCAGAGGCACTGCTTCTGCTCCCTCTTTGTGCATAGCCTCCCCCACTGCCTCGACGCACTGAGCTGCTTTGTAAAGCACTAGCAGCACTCCTCTCAGTTGGACTGGAGAAGATGATGGAATTCACCAGTGTGTCGTGGTACTCCCGCATTTTACGCTCCCGGGTCAACGCTGGGATGAGGTTTTGGACGTTGTCCCGGTAGCGAGGATCGAGGAGGGTGAACACCCAATAATCAGGCATGTTGAGAATGTGGTCGATGCGGCGGTCGTTTCTCAGGCACTGCAGCATGAAATCCACCATGTGCTGCAGACTGCCAACTGGCCCAGAAACGCTGTCCCCTGCTTGCGACATGATCTCTGTCCGCTCGTCATCACCCCACCCTCGCTGTACACACTGACCACTGGACAATTGTCTCACTCCCTCCTCTGGACGGAGCTCTTCCTCCTCCATTGACTCCTCCTCATCCTCCTCACAAAGTGGCCCCTTTGTGAGGAACCACGTGGCGCTGACTCTCCAGAAGCTGATGGAAAAGGTGACTCCTCATCCTCCACCTCTTCCACAACATCATCCCTTAACGCTTGCAAAGTTTGCTGAAGCAGGCAGATAAGGGGGACAGTCATGCTGACTAGTCCATGATCTGCACTTGCCATCCGCGTGGAATAATCGAAAGGACGCAAAACCTGGCAGACGTCCTTCATAGTGGCCCATACTGTGGTTGTGAAGTCTGATCGGCGCTGACTGCGACTTTTTAGCGCCTGATGCAGCTGGTACTCCATTACTGCTTGCTGCTGCTCACACAACCGCTCCAACATATGTAACGTGGAATTCCACCTGGCAGGTAGGTCACATAGGTCACATATGATGCGGTGTTCCGGAAGGCGGAATCGGCGCTTCAGAGCAGCAATGCGGGATCTTGCCAAGCTGGAACGCCGCAAGTGAGCACACTCTAGGCGGACTTTGTGCAGCAGTGCATCAAGATCCGGATAGTACCTCAGAAAACTCTGCACAACCAAATTGAGCACATGTGCCAGACATGGGATGTGAGTGAGGTTGCCAAGGGCCAAAGCTGCCACCAGATTTCGGCCATTGTCACACACTACCATGCCTGGCTGGAGATTCGCTGGCACAAACCACACATCGCTCTCCTGCTTGATGGCATTCCAGAGCTCCTGCGCTGTGTGGCTTCGATTCCCCAATGAAACTAGTTTCAAGACGGCCTGCTGACGTTTGGCCACGGCTGTGCTCATGTCGGTCATAGGTAAACGTTCACGGGTCCATGTGGAGGTGGACTGTGACGGCTCCTGCAGCGATGATTCTGAGGAACTTGTGTATGAGGAGGAGTCAATGCGTACAGACTGGATTCCTGCAATCCTTGGAGTGGGCAGGACACGTCCTGCGCCACTCGCACGATCTGTACCGGGCTCAACAACATTAACCCAATGGGCAGTGAGGGAAATGTATCGCCCCTGTCCATGTTGACTGGTCCACGCATCAGTGGTGAGGTGGACCTTGCTACTGACGGCGTTCAGTAGCGCGTGTTTTATTTGTCCCTCCACATGCTTATGCAGGGCAGGGACAGCTTGCCTGCTGAAGTAAAAGCGGCTGGGCACCTTGTACTGTGGGACTGCCAATGCCATCAAGTCACGGAAGCTGTCAGTCTCCACCAGCCTGAATGAGAGCATTTCCAGGGACAGAAGTTTGGCAATGCCTGCATTCAGAGCCTGTGCTCGGGGGTGGTTGGCCGAGAATGCCCGCCTTTTCTCCCATGCCTGTACTACCGATGGCTGTAGAGTAGACTGGGAGTGTGAGGATGACTGGGAATGTGGTGCTGTGGGTGGAATTACACTAGGTCTCTGGACAACAGTGCCAGAGGTTCTTCCATGGCGATCCAGGGAGGACGCCAAACCAGCTGTGCGTGAGCTGGAGGAAGAGGCAACACGAGCTGAAGAGGTGGTAGCTGCCGCTGTTGGTTGGCCTAGGTCTTCAGTGTGTTTTTGGAACTCCACCGCATGACTGGTCCGCACATGTTTCCACATATTTGTGGTATTGAGGTTGCTGACACTTTTACCTCTTTTGACTTTCTGATGACACAGCTTGCATTTGACAAAACAAATGTCATCTGCAACTGTGTCAAAAAAGGACCAGGCACTGCATGTCTTGGGAGCGCCCTTTTTGGCTTTTGAAAGAGACAGGCTCCTAACGGGTGCCAAAGTGGAGGCTACAGGCTCCGCAGTCTTCCCCCTCCCTCTCCCTCTTTGGCCCGTTAGGGGAATCTCTTCCTCTGAGCTGCTCCCACCACCTTCCTGTTCCTCACGCCACGATGGGTCAAGGACCTCATCATCTCCACTACCCTCTGCCACCAACTGCTCCTCCTGGGTAGTCTTGGCAGCACAGTACGCACCAGAAAGTGGCACCTGAGTTTCATCATCAGATGCGTACTGTGCTGTGGTCACCGCAGGCACTGACCCACCCGCCTCTTCAGAGTCAGAGAGACAAAGCTGTTGGGCATCACTGCACACTGCCTTTTCTTCCATTTCTCCAATACTGCTTGGCTGGCCCCCTGTTTCCAAGCCAAGAGATTCAGAGAACAGAAGTAGAGATGGCTCCTGTCCTGGGCTCTCTGACTGCCTGGCCAATTTGGCAGGTGGTGAAGAGACAGATGGCTGCTCTCCAGTGGTCTGTGCCTGAGAGGATGTGGCACTAATTGAAGTCGATGCCGATGCGTTAGCTGCCATCCATGCGACAACGGCTTCAATTTGATCTTCACGCAGCAGCGGTGCACGGCGCTCTCCGACAAAGCTGCGCATGAAGGACTGTTCCCTGCTGAAACTGAGCGATGACGAGTCACCGGTGCCCGCAGCAGGCACAGAATCACCACGTCCTCTCCCTGCTCCTCTCCATGCTCCGCGCCCACGCGCCTTACTCCCTGCCCTCTTCATCTTGGTTGACAGATAAAGATAAGCAGAAAAGTACTAAGGCCTTAGTGTGCTTATTCCTGAAATGCTCCTCCTCACAGGTGTAAGAAACACTAATGTTGTAAAGTGTGGACTAGACTTTATTATTTATACAATGTGGCCTACACAAGTGTTAAGTGGTGTTTGGTGAACTTTACTTTTTTTTTCTGCAGATCGGGCTACAGAGCGACTTTAACTCACACGGGGACCGTGCAGACAGCCGTAAACGGCGCTGCAAGGCCCAAAAACCCTCCTCTAGGTTATCCCATGTAGTGTTTTTCCACTATTTAGCTGGAGACGGGTGGAAAGACACTAATAGGAATTTTTTTTTTAAATTTTTCAACAGGCTGCACTATTTGAAAAAAAGGACAAGTTATTCAACGGTATGAGGCAGTGACGAACCCTGAGCTGAATACAACGGGCTGTGGCTGCACACAGACTACAGGGCGAGCTGCGCTCACACGGAGACCGTGCAGACAGCCGTAAACGGCGCTGCAAGGCCCAAAAACCCTCCTCTAGGTTATCCTATGTAGTGTTTTTCCACAATGTAGCTGGAGACGGGTGGAAAAACACTAATAGGAAATTTGAGAAAAAATGTGCAGCAGGCTGCACTATGAGCAAAAAAGGACAATGGATAGAACTGTGTGAGGCAGTGTGAACCCCCCCCTGAGCTGAATACAACCGGGTATATGGCTACACACAGACTACAGAGTGAGCTGCACACACACACACAGAGACCATGCAAAACGCTGTTAAAACAGCGCTGCAAGGCAAGAGCAAGGTGAACAGTGAACAATACACAGCGTTTTGCTAAAGAGTGAGCGCAAAATGGCGGCAGCGTTTTTTATAGTGCAGAGTGACATCATTTCACAGCCTTGCCAATACTTACATGCCCACCATGCTAAACAGGATGTGCCCACACTTCCATTCATTCCTCATTGGCTGCTGCGTGCAGTTTGAATTCTGGGAACTTCCGATTCCGGTATCCGATACGCGGGAAGTATCGGAATTCGGTATCGGAATTCCGATACCGCAAATATCGGCCGATACCCGATACTTGCGGTATCGGAATGCTCAACACTAGTGGTTAGGTGTACTTTCAAAGTAACAGCATTGTTGAGGGCATGGCTAATGTTGTCGTACACATGCTTGTTTAATGCGAGGACAGCACACTGGGAGAAATAATGGCGGCTGGGGACCGAGTTCCCTGGGACGGTTTCAGCCATCAGGTTGGGGAAAGCTTCCGTCTCCATGAACCTAAAAGGCAACATTTTGAGCGCAAGCAGACGAGAAATGTGCGAATTTAGTAGTGTGGCCTATGGGGCGCTGGCTCCATATTTCTACTTGCAATCCAAGGACTAGGTTATGGACAACTGAATGCTGTGCTGGGACAAGGACATGGACATGGGCAGCACGGTGGCGCAGTGGTTAGCACTACAGCCTTGCAGCGCTGGGGTCCTGGGTTCTAATCCCACCTAGGACAACATCTGCAAAGAGTTTGTATGTTCTCTCCGTGTTTGCGTGGGTTTCCTCCGGGCACTCCGGTTTCCTCCCACATTCCAAAGACATACTGATAGGGATTCTAGATTGTGAGCCCCATCAGGGACAGTGATGATAATGTGTGCAAAACTGTAAAGCGCTGCGGAATATGTTAGCGCTATATAAAAATAAAGATTATTATTATTATTACATGGACATGCTTGCTGATGGTGCTAGTTGAGTGTGTGCAACGACAGGTGCAGGACAGGAGGCATCTTCGCAGCCACTATGGACAGGAGATTGGCTTGCATGTACAACAGTGGAAGAAGCAGACACTGTTCCTGGACTCTTTGGTTCAGCCCACAAAGTTGGGTGCTTTGCTGACATGTGACTGATCATGCTGGTGGTGGTCAGGCTGAGAGTTTTTCTACCCCTGCTGATGCGGGCCTGGCAGGTGGTGCAAATGGCCTGTTGGAGGTTATCGGCGGAGTCTTTAAAAAACAACCAGACTTGGGAAGACATAACAATTGTCCTGGCAACTTCCGTTGTGTTGATGTTATGGGGAACAGTTGCCTATCTTCTGTCTGCTGCCAACACAATGCTTCTTCCTGCCTTTTGGGGTGCTACACCTCCCTCCCCCTGTGTGCTGCAGTCCTCGCTCTGCATGTCCTCCAGCCAGGTTGGGTCAGTTACTTCCACACCCTGGTCCTACTCCTGACTTTCTGTCTATTGTGTCTCATCATCATCCACCTCTTGTGACACATTCCCATCGTCGCCTTAGTGTTAACGTGGCTGCTCAAATATTTGGGTATTACTGCATGCGATCTCCTCTTGTCCCGCTTCAACTGCTTCGTGAGAGAGGCACAAATCTTTAAATGGAAAAGTCAACTATGGGTTGAACTAGATGGACTTAAAGTCTTCCTTCAACCTTAATAACTATGTAACTATGTAACAGCTCTCCATAGTGTTCAAGTGTGGGATGACTTGTTTCACAGCACTCGACATTGTGGGAGGAAGGAGGATCATGGTGAGGAATATGCAGTCCACACTCACGGCTACTCAGACTTGACCATGTGGAAGACAGGGTTGGTGATGGTGGTGGCAAAGTGACTGCAAGCCTTATTCGCTATCCAACCAACAACTTTTTGACACTGCTCTGGTTTCAATAGTGGTGTGCTGCTGCTGTCCCATAGTAATTGTGACAGGAAGGTCGAGCGAGAAGATGTGGGTGTTTGTTGTGGGTCACTATCAGCTTGCCCACATCCTCGGCCTCGCCCTCTGCATGCACCATCATCATCATGTCTACTTCCCCGTCCATTTGCATGAGCTATGCCAATTTTCCCAACTTTCACACCCTCCCAGGAATCTTAAACATCTTGACCTACATTCATTCTCTGAATCCCTCCTCCCTCTCACAGATATAAGTTCCTTACACAATGCGGATGACGCTGCTGCTCTATATAACACCACAATAGCTGTAGCTTTGGAATCTGCTGCCCCACTTACACATACCAAAGCTTGCAAAATCAACAGACAGCCCTGGCACACCAGCCTGACCAAAGAACTGAAGCTAGCTTCCAGTGCTGCTGAGCGCAGATGGAAAAGATCCCACTCCAACGAGCACTTCATCGCATTCAAACAGTCCCTCATTACTTTCAAGACCACACTCGCCACAGCTAAACAAACCTACTTCTCATCTCTCATATCCTCCCTGTCTCACAACCCTAAACAGTTATTCAACACCTTCAATTCTCTCCTCCATCCCCCAGTACCTCCTCCCTCCCCACTTATCTCATCTGAAGACTTTGCCTCATTTTTCAAGCAGAAGTTTGATAACATCAGAGACAGTTTTGGTCGACAACTCCCAGAGCCCTTCCTCCCAACTTCCCAGCCCTCCGCCTCCAAAACCAACTTCTCCACCATTACACATGATCAACTCTCCACTCTAGTCACAAGATCGCATCTCACCACCTGTGCACTTGACACACTCCCATCCCACTTCATCCCAAACCTCACCACAGTCTTCATCCCAACACTAACCCATCTCTTCAACCTATCACTAACAACTGGTGTTTTCCCTTCAAGCTTTAAACATGCCTCCATCACAACTATCCTCAAAAAGCCTTCTCTTGACCCACCCTCTGTATCTAGTAATCGCCCTATATCACTTCTCCCCTATGGCTCCAAACTACTGGAACAACACGTCTACCTTGAACTGTCCTCCCATCTCTCTTCTTGCTCCCTCTTTGACCGCTTACAATCTGGCTTCCGGTCACACCATTCCACTGAAACTGCCCTAACTAAGGTCACCAATGACCTCTTAACTGCCAAGAGCAAGCGACACTACTCTGTCCTCCTCCTCCTCGACCTGTCGGCTGCCTTTGACACAGTGGACCATTCCCTATTATTACAGACCCTCTCATCCCTTGGCATAACAGACTTGGCCCTATCCTGGATCTCATCATACCTAACAGACCGGACATTCAGTGTCTCCCACTCACACATCACCTCCTCACATCGCCCACTATCTGTCGGAGTCCAACAAGGTTCAGTCCTAGGACCCCTGCTCTTCTCCATTTACACCTTTGGCCTGGGACAGATCATAGAATCTCATGGCTTTCAGTATCACCTCTATGCTGATGACACACAGATCTACATCTCTGGACCAGATATCACCTCCCTACTAACCAGAATCCCTCAATGTCTGTCCACTCTTTCATCCTTCTTCTCTGCTAGATTTCTGAAACTTAACATGGACAAAACAGAATTCATCATCTTTCCCTCATCTCACGCGACATCCCCAACGAACCTATCCATTACAGTAAATGGCTGCCCACTCTCCCCAGTCCCACAAGCTCGCTGCCTCGGAGTAATCCTTGACGCTGATCTCTGATTCAAACAACATATCCAAGCCCTTTCCACTTCCTGCCGACTTCAACTCAAAAATGTTTCACGAATCCATTCATTCTTCAACCAAAAATCTGCAAAAACCTTAGTGCATGCCCTCATCATCTCTCGCCTTGACTACTGCAACCTCCTGCTCTGTGGCCTCCCCTCTAACACTCTCGCACCCCTCCAATCTATTCTAAACTCTGCTGCCCAACTAATCCACCTGTCCCCTCGCTATTCCCCGGCCTCTCCCCTCTGTCAATCCCTTCACTGGCTCCCCATTGCCCAGAAACTCCAGTACAAAACCCTAACTATGACGTACAAAGCCATCTACAACCTGTCTCCTCCAAACATCTGTGACCTCTTCTCCCAGTACTTACCTACACGCAACCTCCAATCCTCACAAGATCTCCTTCTCTACTCCCCTCTTATCTCCTCTTCCCACAATCGTATACAAGATTTCTCTCGCGTATCACCCCTACTCTGGAACCCTCTACCATAGCACATCAGACTCTCGTCTACCATCGTAACCTTCAAAAAGAGCCTGAAGACCCACCTCTTCCGACAAGCCTACAACCTGCAGTAACCACTGATCGACCAAACCGCTGTATGACCAGCTCTATCCTTGCCTACTGTATTCTCACCCATCCCTTGTAGATTGTGAGCCTTCGCGGGCAGGGTCCTCTCTCCTCCTGTACCAGTTATGACTTGTATTGTTTAAGATTATTGTACTTGTTTTTATTATGTATACCCCTCCTCAAATGTAAAGTGCCATGGAATAAATGGCGCTATAACAATAAATAATAATAATAATTTTAAACGCACTGCAATATTTTCCAAGTTCACTGCAAATGCCTGACTTTGGAGTAAACTTATAAGTGATCCATGCACGGGAAAACCACAGTTTAAAATATCTGGCCTGTAGGTAACACCTTTTTTGTTAAGCAAACAGGTGTCAATAAATAGACTAAGACACAACAAAAAAATTTCAATGGAGCACCAAAACATAGTAACATAGTAACATAGTTAGTAAGGCCGAAAAAAGACATTTGTCCATCCAGTTCAGCCCATATTCCATCATAATAAATCCCCATATCTACGTCCTTCTACAGAACCTAATAATTGTATGATACAATATTGTTCTGCTCCAGGAAGACATCCAGTTCTCTCTTGAACCCCTCGACTGAGTTCGCCATCACCACCTCCTCAGGCAAGCAATTCCAGATTCTCACTGCCCTAAGAGTAAAGAATCCTCTTCTATGTTGGTGGAAAAACCTTCTCTCCTCCAGACGCAAAGAATGCCACCTTGTGCCCATCACCTTCCTTGGTATAAACAGATCCTCAGCGAGATATTTGTATTGTCCTTCTATATACTTATACATGGTTATTAGATCGCCCCTCAGTCATCTTTTTTCTAGACTAAATAATCCCAATTTTGCTAATCTATCTGGGTATTGTAGTTCCCCAATCCCCTTTATTAATTTTGTTGCCCTCCTTTGTACTCTCTCTAGTTCCATTATATCCTTCCTGAGCACCGGTGCCCAAAACTGGACACAGTACTCCATGTGCGGTCTAACTAGGGATTTGTACAGAGGCAGTATAATGCTCTCATCATGTGTATCCAGACCTCTTTTAATGCACCCCATGATCCTGTTTGCCTTGGCAGCTGCTGCCTGGCACTGGCTGCTCCAGGTAAGTTTATCATTAACTCGGATCCCCAAGTGCTTCTCACTGTCAGATTTACCCAGTGGTTTCCCTTTCAGTGTGTAATGGTGATATTGATTCCTTCTTCGCATGTGTATAACCTTACATTTATCATTGTTAAGCCTCATCTGCCACCTTTCAGCCCAATTTTTTCCCCACTCATAGCTGATGCGTGTGATGTAGATACCATACTTAGAATTATCTGGCCTGTATTTTTTTGTTTTTAAAAACAGAAAAAGAGCATAAATAACTAAGCAAAAACACTGCAAAAAAGGGCAATGGAGCACAAAAAATGCCCCAATTTTATCGTCACAGATAGCAGCTGCATGTGACGGAGATACCAGACTTGAAATTATCTGGCCTGTATTTTTTCGTTTAAAGCACAATTGTTTCAATAAGTTGGCTAAAGAAGAAACAGATGGCTGGCACACGACTTGTATTTGAATGTGCGGTGCTAGTGAACGGAATCTGAGATCCCATAAACAGATAAAGTCAATAATCACTGCACTCATACCCGGAAGAATTTTTGCTTCAAGTGAAAATATTTATTTATAAGTGATAAGCGTCAGGCAAATAGATGTTTCGGCCACGTCATGGCCTTGATCACAATGTTGTGTTATATCAGTGTATCAACAATCGTACTTGTAGATGTCCGTCAGGGAAAAAGGCATATTGTTTGGTATGTCCACATAGGAGGAGGCATATGCTGAGGTTATGGTATGCCCAAAATTGGTTGTACACATTAAATGGGAAGCCGTAGTATAGAAAGTTCAGTATGCTCCTATAGGTCCGGAAAGAGGGCCCCGTGCTTGGATCCGTGGCTGTACAAGCCGACGTTGGTGGTGAAGTGGGAGGGCTGGCAGGTCTGCCTCTTCCTATGTGGACATACCTATCAATATGCCTTTTTCCCAAATGTCTATTGCCTGTCGCTCATCACTTATACATAAATATTTTCACTTGAAGCAAAAATTCTTCCGGGTATGAGTGCAGTGATTATTGACTTTAATAAGTTGGCTAAGACACAGCAAAAAAATTAAATGGAGGGATGAAGGCACTATTTTGAGTAGAATGTTATGTGATTTTTTTGGGGGGGCGGGGGGCAGCAAAATAGTGTAACTATAACTAGGCTGACACACAACAACAAAAATTCACTGGAGGCCTGAAATGGCACAATTTTTAGCACAATGATAGGCGATTCGTGTGGCGGACAAAACACAGTGTAAAATATTTGCCCTGTAGGTAAATATTCTTTTTCAGCAAACTGGTGTCAAGAATAGGGTTGAGCGACTTTTCTTTTTATAGGATCGGGTCGGAATTCACGAAACCTTACTTTTTCAAAAGTCGGGTCGAGTGAAAACGGCCGATCCTATAGAAAAGTCGGGGTCGGCCGAAACACGAAACCCAATGCAGTGCATTGGGTTTCTAATGGTTCCCAGGGTCTGAAGTAGAGGAAACTCTCCTTCAGGCCCTGGGATCCATATTTAAGTGTAAAATAAAGAATCAAAATAAAAAATATTGCTATACTCACCCTCGCGCCCTGGTTCTTACCGTCAGCCTTCCTTCCTAAGAATGAGCGCATGAGGGATCTTCGATGACGTCACGGCTTGTGATTGGTCGCGTGACCGGTCACATGGGCATCACGCGACCAATCACAAGCCGCGACGTCATCTAAGGTCCTTCAGGCGCTGATTCTTATGAAGGAAGGCTGCGGGTTAGAACCAGGGCACGTCCGAGGGTGAGTATATACCTATTAGGAATATACTCACCCTCGGACGCGCCCTCAGACGCTTCCTTCCTAAGAATTAGCACCTGAAGGACCTTAGATGACGTTGCAGCTTGTGATTGGCCGCGTGACCGCCCATGTGACCGCTCACGCGACCAATCACAAGCCGTGACGTCATCGAAGGCCCTTCAGGCGCTCATTCTTAGGAAGGAAGGCTGCCAGTGAGAACCAGGGCGCGTCCGAGGGTGAGTATAGCAATATTTTTTTATTTTTATTCTTTATTTTACACTTAAATGTGAATTCCGATACCGATTCCCGATATCTTAAACATATCGGGAATCGGTATCGGAATTCCGATTCCATATCAGAAGATCGCCGACCTCATGGCCGACCCCACACAGGGGTCGGGTCGGGTTTCATGAAACCCGACTTTGCCAAAAGTCGGCGACTTCTGAATCTGGCCGACCCGTTTCGCTCAACCCTAGTCAAGAACTTGTATAAGACACTCCAAAAAATTTAACACTACCACAAAAATGCCAGAATTTTATGCGCACTCAGATATGATCAGTGTGATGGCTAAACCCCGGTTTAAAATAGCTGTATTTTAACGCTGTACTATGGAAAGGATCTGGTTGTATTCAAAAGTGCCAACAGGCAAAAGAAAAAAAAAGTTGCTTTTAAATCCAAAAAGCAGGATTAAGTTGGAAAAACAAAATATTCCTGGCCACTGATACCTGGGGCTATGTGTAAACGGTCAATATCTTTAATAGGCAGCAGCAGACAGTAATGGAATGGCCCCTCTTGCTGTATGCAATGAAGTAAGCCACATAAAATGACAGCCTACCTAGCACTGATATCTATAGACCCACATATGCTGCCTGCATTCCTAGCACTAATATACAACCCCTGGCAAAAATTATGGAATCACCAACCTTGGAAGATGTTCATTCAGTTGTTTTATTTTGTAGAAAAAAAGCAGATCACAGACATGGCACAAAACTAC
The DNA here is from genome assembly GCF_032444005.1 of Ranitomeya imitator. Classification (NCBI taxonomy): domain Eukaryota; kingdom Metazoa; phylum Chordata; class Amphibia; order Anura; family Dendrobatidae; genus Ranitomeya; species Ranitomeya imitator. The sequence continues at coordinate 1,076,115,788 of NC_091282.1, read as the reverse complement.
AGTCATTTCAAATGGTAACTTTCTGGCTTTAAGAATCACTAAAAGAAATCAAGAACAAATAATGTGGTAGTCAGTAATGGTTACTTTTTTAACCAAGCATAGGGGAAACATTATGGAATCACTCAATTGTGAGGAAAAATTATGGAATCACGAAAATCAAACAAGCAAAACAACACTCCTAAACATCACCAGTATTCTGCTGCACCACCTCTGGCTTTTATAACAGCTTGCAGTCTCTGAGGCGTGGACTTAATGAGTGTCAAACAGTACTCTTCAACAATTTGGCTCCAACTTTCTCTGATTGCTGTTGCCAGATCAGCTTTGCAGGTTGGAGCCTTGTCATGGACCATTTTCTTCAACTTCCACCAAATATTTTCAATTGGCTTGAGATCCGGACCATTTGCAGGCCATCACATTGACCTTAAGTGCTTTCTTTCAAGGAATGTTTTCACAGTTTTTGTTCTTTGGCAGGATACATTATCGTCTTGAAAAATGATTTTGTCATCCCCAAACATCCTTTCAATTGATGGGATAAGAAAAGTGTCCAAAATATCAGCATAAACTTGTGCATTTATTGAAGATGTAATGACAGCCATCTCCCCAGTGCCTTTACCTGACATGTTTTTTGTAATTGGTCCAGATTTTAGACACAGCTGACTGTGAACAACCAACATATTTTGCAACATTGCATGATAATTTACGCTCTTTTAAGAGTTTGATAATCCTCTCCTTTGTTTCAATTGACATCTCTCGTGTTGGAGCCATGATTCATGTCAGTCCACTTGGTGCAACAGCTCTCCAAGATGTGATCACTCCTTTTTAGATGCAGACTAACAAGCAGATCTAAATTGATGCAGTGTTATTTTTGGGTATGAAAATTTACACGGTGATTCCATAATTTTTTCTTCAGAATTGAGTGATTCCATAATTTTTCCCCTATGCTTGGTTAAAAAAATTATCCATTACTGACTACCACATTATTTGTTCTTGATTTCTTTTAGTTTTTCATAAAGCCAGAAAGTTGCCATTTGAAATTACTTTAGTTTGGTGTCATGGCTGTGCTCTGCTTTTTTTCTACAAAATTAAACAACTGAATGAACATCCTCCAAGGCCGGTGATTCCATAATTTTTGCCAGGGGTTGTATATATAGCTACATACACTGCCTGCCTACCTAGCACTGATATATATATATATATATATATATATATATATAAATAATATATTATATGTATTATATATAGATATATATATATATATATAATCAGTGTTAGGTAGGCAGGCAGTGTATGTAACTATATATACAACCCCTGGCAAAAATTATGGAATCACCGGCCTATATATATACCCCGTAATTAGTGCTTGGAAGGACTGCTGCTTTAGCTGGATATGTGGATTCAACAATGGTATACACACACTAACTAATAAAATGACAAATCTCTCTCTATCTCAGCAGAAACTCTCCCTACACTGCCTGAGTCTAGAGCTGACTATGCCGAGCAGAGCGGTGCCAGGTCTGATATAGATGATGCTGTGCTGCAAGCCAATCACTGTAATGCCACAACCAACATGGCTGCGGCATTACAGTGTATGGCAGACATTCCCTGCATGTTGATTGGCACTCTAAAGAGTGCCAAAACATGCAGCGCAGTGACCCGAGCTCCCGTCGAACAATCAAACAAATGTTCAATGCTCGCCGAGCAAGGCGAGCACCACGATGCTCAGGTAAGCACTGAGCATTGCCAAGCATGCTTGCTCATCGCTAAAAAAGAGTTTATATTTACAGCGTACAAAAGGTTAACGGGAACCTGTCATCCCCAAAATCGACGATGAGCTAAGCCCACCAGCATCAGAGGCTTATCTACAGCATTCTGGAATGCTATAGATAAGCCCCCGATGTATCCTGAAAGATAAGAAAAAAGGTTAGATTATACTCACCCAGGGGAGGTCCCGCTGCGGTGGGCATCGCGGTTCGGTCTGGGGTCTTCCATCTTCTTACGATGACATTCTCTTCTTGTTTTCACGCTGTAGCTCTGGCGCAGGCGCACTTTGTCTGCACTGTTGAGGGCAGAGAAAAGTACTGCAGTGCACAGGTGCCGTGAAGGTCAGAGAGACCCGGCACCTGCGCACTGCAGTACTTTGCTCTGTCCTCAACAGGGCAGACAAAGTACGCATGCGCCAGAGCCGCAACGTGAAGACAAGAAGATGACATCATCTAAGAAGATGGGAGACTCCGGACCGGACCGCGATGCCCATCGGACCGGACCACAGCGGGAACGCCCCTGGGTGAGTATAATATAACCTCTTTTTCTCATCTTATAGGTTATATCGGGGACTTATCTACAGCATTCCAGAATGCTGTAGATAAGCCCCTGATGCTGGTGGGCTTAGCTCTTCGTCGTTTTTGGGAGAGACCGGCTCCCTTTCACTGCAGCTTTGAACTTGGAAGTAGAGATGAGCCGATATTATACCTGAAAAATTCTTAATGAAACATCTGTAAAAATTGACAAAGCCTACACGACATTGGACCTCTTGCACATTTTTCAGGGTTGGCCACTCAATGATACCTTGAATCTTGCTAGAGTCCATTTGTAATCCTTAAGTAGTGATTATATAGACCAAGAACTAGATGTTTGATTTAATTCACATTTCTCCATCTTAAATGGTGGGTTCATAGACACTTCACCACAGTTTTCACATGATTCTGACGTTCTTCTGCAGAAATAGAAAAGTTTAGAATATGATTCAGATAAATGACCAAAAATTGATAAAGCAAGTCTGTGAAAATGACATTAACGAAATGTTGAAATATTGCAGGAATATTGTATTTTGTGTTACATTGTCCTGTTTGACCAGGGTAATTTAATACGTCAGCATCTGTGTTGACTTTCCTAGGTTGGAGTTTGGTGCAAATTGGTGCAAAAAATTGTCTGGCTACAATTTTCCTTATGTCTCTGCTTCACCACTACTTTTACTGTAAATCAAAATGTCTTAGGGGCAGTATCTGAGGAAAATTCCCTAGGTAGGACAATGCTCAAGATTGTATATCTGTGCAGGGATGGCCATAAAGGGCAAAAATGTTGCAACTTTGTGAAAAAAAAGCACCTTATGGTATTCCACTATTTCATTTTTCTTCAGCAAAGTTTTCTATAAATATCTAATGTTTTAAATGGTTCAAGTGTATTTGTCCAGTAGAACCTGAACAGGATTGGACTCCTGCATAGGGATGAACATAAATGTCAATATTTGCTATTCCAAAAAAAAGTTTGGCTTCAATAACACCCAACTTTTTTGGGCTGGATGTAGCTCACTTGTGTAGGATTTGGCTCCTGCCCATGACTGGAAACATAAAGTCTCAGATAGAGTTCCTTTACTTGCACTCCCTGTATTAACTAGTCAAACAAACATTAAGTAGCTCAGGAGACAGCTGTCAAATGAATCTTCAAAATATGGTGATATTTAACAGTTATCTTGAGAAGTGAACAGTTATTTTCGCCCCTTAGTGACCACCAATACGTCTTTTTACTGACCATTTTACTGACTGATATAAGAGAATAGCATCCTTCAATGGGTGACAATCCAGCAGCTATCAGCTTTACACTATATCTGACAACTTGTTGCATCAGCCACAATCACAATGCTGTTGCCAGTTGTGACTATGGCATCTTTATGGTTAACAGAGTGTGGGGGCTTCTTCTTTAACCCCATTGGCACCCTGAGATCTTGATTGTGTGGTCCTAATGTTTGCCATGGCAATTCATTGCCAGTGACCTTAGAGTCTGCCAGCTATAGGGGTCTGTTCCAAAGTTATCAAAATTTAGGTTTTAAAAATAAACTTTTTCAAAGTTATCAAAATTTAGGTTTTAAAAATAAACTTTTTCATTCCTGTCATGTCTCTTTGCATCAATTCATGAAAAACACCTGAGGGGGTTAGTGAGCTAGCCGGAAGCAATTTTGAATATGTAGAAGGGTGTGGTTTTGAAATGGTATCACTTTTAGAGGATTCCAATATATAGAACCCTCAGAATCACTTCTAAACTGAACAGGTCCTTAAAAATATACGTTTTGTAAATTTCCTTGAAAAAATGAAAAATTTCTGCTACAAAATAAAACATTTTACAAATGGTGCTGATGTAAAGGAGACATGAGGAAAATATTATATACTATTTTTTTGTGTAGTATGACTACCTGGATTAAAGGGATAATCATTAAAAGTTTGAAAATTGCGAATTTACATTTTTGTAAAGTTTCTGATATTTTTAGAAACAAATGCAAAACATATTAACCTAAATTTACCATTATCATAAAGTTTGATGTGTGATGAAAAAAACCTTCTCAAAATCAATGGGATATGTTGAAGCATTCTAGAGTTATTACTACATAAATTGACACTGGTCAGATTTAAAAAAAAAATTGGCCTGATCACTAAGGGGCTAAAATGCATTCATTTTTCAAGAGTTTCAGGTTCAACAGAAGTTAAGTATGAATTGTCGGTTCTTCAGCTTTAATACTACAATTTCTCAGTTCACATTCTTCAATTAGCACTGTCATTTGTTTGTACTGTCACATGGATGGAGAGGTTGATCACTTTTCCCGTGATCTGGATACTATGACACCCATGGAAGTACCATCCAAATTTGAAAAGACACAGACAATATATCAGTGCCACAACTAAGTATGGCCATCATCATCTCCTGGACCCCATGTGCATGGTTTATAAATTCATGGTTAAATAGGTTCAACATAAACCTCAGGCATAGGTGGGTGAATTCTGAGTTGGCCACTGAGTAGTGACATAATTGTATTTGTAATAACAAGATATAGGAGTTCACTCATTAAAGCTGACATTACGCAGGCCACTAAATTAATTTGCCGCATTTTCTCAGTTTGCACGTTTGCGTCTCTTACTAGAACGGTTACTCCAGGCAGGAACTGTTGTAACATTTCTGGCATAAGAAACACTGGCACTTTTTCTGAATTTGATGGATGGAAGGAAAGACATAACCAAGCCTCGGATCCCTCAACTTCTCCACATCTCTTCCAATTTTTGTGAAGAAGCGTCAAATTGGTGAGAAAATGGTAAAAGTCATGAAAGTTTTGCCCAATTAGTTTTGGTGCAAAAATGTTGTAACTTTCAAAAGTGTTTTATTTCAGCTTTTTGGCATGAAAGCTATGATGAATTGATGTCTAAAACAAATATTATTAAAAACGCATGAACAAGCAGTGCAGTGTGTTATTAATCATGATGTTGGTTATAAATTGTTTACCCATGACCAGATATGTTGAGTTTACGGTCCTGGCAATACTGTTAACTTATTTTGAATATATCAGAGGTCAGGTCTTCGAAATCCTTCTGTTTTGAAATATTGGTTAACATGGAAAACAGTCAATATTGTGCTCAAACAGAAGTTTGTTTCTTCCCATATGCATATTCTGCATTTAGAACAATGAGACTTTTTTCTGCTGCGGAAAATCTGCTTCATTTAACTGTCCAAGCAAAGTATACATGATTTCATGAAAACTAATTCAAATTGTATGGTTAAAGACGCTGTTAAACTGCGGGGGGGGGTGGGGTTGCAATTTTTCTTTATAGGTTTCTATCAGAAGCCTGAAAAAAACGCATGTGTAAAAAGCAGTTGGTTATTTTTTTTTAACATAGTCAAAGATTTTCTGAACTAAAAAATGCATTATGAAATGCTGCACAAAATATTACATCTGGTAAAATTGTTGCATATGTGTGGCAAGTGACGGTCTTCTTAAACAAATGTGCCCATTTTCTGTCTCCTTTTATGCTTTTTGAAGATTAACACTATATTTCACATCTCTTTGTCTAATTATTTCCAACTCTATATCAACTTCACGTTTTAGTAATCTTTTCCCATTTTTCTCTGCCTATTATAGACTTTACCGATAGTGGGTTCTCCCTCCATTTAGTTTTTGCTAATGTTAAATATGAGGTTATTTTATACCCAATTTTTGCATGAAACAAAGACGGAAATATGCTCTAGTCATAAACTAGAGTACAATTCAAGCCATAATTTACACCATTTAAGTGGCTTAAATTATTATAAATTTGGGGGGGCTTTCTAGGCCACATCCCCATCCACAAAACTTCACCCACTTTTAACAAAAATGTCAGAGCTTGCATAAAAATGCCAAAAGTTGCAGCTTTTTTGAACACATATGTATGGAGTAAAAATATTATGACATTTGCAAGATTCCAGTTTGCTGAAGAATAAAGCACGAAGTTTACCTGACTTTGGGATAGTCAGTTTTATGGGCATCCATTGGACACTCACTTTTACTGTACTTAATTCACCTTTTTAATTAATTACTCCAAAACACAACATTGATAATAGTGTGTGAATTTAACTTCAGTAATGCAAGGCAAATATGAAGTGGACTAGTTATCAAGGAAATTACTTACGAATTTTGGTCATAATTTCAGTCTGTCTTTTCAATCATATTGCATGACATTTTCCATCAGATACAGTATCTTTTATGTTTTTCCCCAACCTTGCTTCATAATGATAGATGTATTATTGCAAGATTCTCTGATAACAGCTATTTTCACGGAACATCTCTGTCTCCTTTCCGCATGCCGTTGAAGTCATAATAAATAATGCATACTCAATTTCCTACAAGTCTAGAAGAGCTACTGATTATTTTTCAGGTCATTTTGTTATATATTGGATTATTCCTAAACAAACAATACAATGTTCATCTTGTAAGAAAGACCAATGTTCATTTTCTCTGTAAAATCACATTAACTGTTTAACATATGAGAACAACAAACTATAAATTATAAAGACTGTAGCTTCTTACTTTTGAATGTGCATTTTTCCAACTATATTAGGGAGTGCAAAACAATTCAGTTTTAATTCACTTTTGAAATTACAGACTCAATATTGGATTTAAAGAAGTATTCCCACAATCTTAAGTGTACTAATATATTAACTATCAAAATGCATGTTTGCTATAGGATAAGAAAGTACCCAATAGTATGCTGACGTGTGATTCCTGTGATTCTATGCATACTTATAAGCCCCTACATTTCCCTGCTGTGTAATTTCTCAGTATCTCTTGTGACTTCAATCTCCTCTTTCTACGTGGTCATATAGTACACCATATACACATTTGCATTATTAGGCCATAAAGTATAGACAATAGTTTTGTACTTTATTTATTATTTTTAACTTTTACTTTGATTCACTGCATAATTTCTGAGATATTTATCACTAATACTGTTATATTTTTACATGCAGATATATCTTGAAAAATTTGATGATATGCTGAAACGTCGATCAATTGAACATATATGTATTCATGTGGGTCTGAATATTTGGATTTGCCTACCATTTAAATAATGTTTCCAGTATTTGAGTTCCAAAGTACGCCATTTTTTGAACTAACTTTCTTCAGAGCACCAACATATACAATGAGGACACCATAGTCTATTCTATAGCTAATAGAGTAATAAAATTCACCGCACTCTCTATAGATCAATTATGCAAAGGTGCTGAAATTTATTGACATAAACTAGGAGCGTAACAGAATATTGCAGTATATGCGATTAACAACGTTTCGGCTCAACCAGAGCCTTTATCACGTATCGCTGTGGAAAAAGGAATACGCAGAGAAACAAAAAACAAAATAAATATAAATAAAATCAACATAATAAAATAAAATAACATAACAATGATGGGTCATCCTTGAGATCAAGAGACACATGTCCACCAACAGACATATGTGGACGTCTGAAGAAGTGAAGAATCAGGGATCAAGTGTCAGGGTAGGGTGCAAAAAGATCCTGCGTATCCTGCGGGTAGGGATAGTATAGTGAGTATACTATGATGCCAGAGAGAAAGGAGATAATCCAGATCGAAAACACACAACACATGTAAACCCCATAACAATAGTATAAATCAAATGATCTAGAGCCCATGGTTAGAGACAGTAGCATAGTTGGTTACCTTGTTCCAGTAATGGAATAGAGTGTAGAGAGGGGAGGGGAAAGAATCCCAGCAATAAAATGTAAGCTCTGTAGAAGATACTAAACAAGGATTAACTTAGATAAGTAAGGAAGAACGTGCCCATAGAGTCTGATCAAGTACCTTAAGCAATGCCCTGAGTACACTTATAGAGGCTCCCTTCAGGAAATGTGGACCTGTGTGGGGTAAATGATATGTTTGTATTGCCCCTGAAGAGATAGTGTACACGGGTTAATAAGTGCAGGAGGACGTGCCCATAGGAACTGACTAAATACCTTGCAGCAATATGATAGCTACTCCTGCAGAAGCTTATTAGTGAACGATGTGGACCTGTTTAAAGAAAACAGTATGCATGTATCTCTAATGAATTAGTCTGATGTAATCCGAGAAGAATGCCAGTGGTATATGAAGTTTAAACTGACCTAATCCATCTAGATCAGTGTTCCCCAACTCCGGTCCTCAAGAGCCACCAACAGGTCATATTTTCAGGATTTCCTTAGTATTGCACAGGTCACTGAATGCTTGCCTGTCCAGGTGATGCAATTATCACCTGGTCAATACTAAGGAAATCCTGAAAACATGACCTGTTGGTGGCTCTTGAGGACCGGACTTGGGGAACACTGATCTAGATTGTAGGAGCAGGAGCTTTAACCCCGCATGTTAATTTACAATAGTAAATGGAAAAAGTACCGAGTGGCATAAAGTTTTAGAAGATATAGAGTGCTCTCAGTGGGAGAAACAAAATAGGAATCTTGTGGGTGTGATACCTTTGAATGGCTAACAAAATATAGTGAATGATGTTACAAAGCCTGATGAAGAGATGTAAGCAGTCTCGAAAGTCTGTAAAGCTTGCTTTATAAAATCATTCTCTATATTTTGTTAGCCATTAAAAGGTATCACACCCACAAGATTCCTATTTTGTTTCTCCCATAGAGAGCACTCTATATCTTCTTTTTTTTCTACTGGCTAAAACGGTATCAAACCACTTATTTTCGTTTAGCATTAATTTATAGCACATGATATTTTTTAGGTTAACAACAATTCTGGTTACTGAGTTGATTTAGTAAAAAAATATTTAAAATAGTCTAACATCAGTGTAGTATTGTCCAGCTCAATAAAATCATCAGAAAACGTGTAAAAGTAGACAATGTTACACTTATGAAAAAATGTCTTACAAAGATTTTAAAATGAAAAGATTTGAATGCATTCTGTTCCAAGTAAGACAAAAACAAATACTGAAAAGCCAAGATATTTTGTTTATCTATTGGTTCTTAGCATATACATTTAGGCATTCGAGAAAGATCCTTTCAAAGAAGTTTAAAAAAAAGGAGGAAAAAGAAAAAGGTGTGAAGCTGAGCTTCCAGAAAAAGAAAATAATTGCCCTCACACACTTTTCAGGAAATCTCTGTTGGGATGCATTTGGCTCCATTTATCCCTTTTGATTCATGCTGATTTTACAGTAACATAACATTTCCTTGTGCCTGGAATATAATGCTGTGAATCTACTTAGGTTCACTTAGAGAAATTAAGAAAGCTTCTTGATTGTTTTTAACCTAAACAATGTGTTGAATGCTGCCTCACCGCTCTGTTCTTTTTAATTAAAAGGAAGCAAAATTGCGTAATTAAAGCACAATTCTAATTTTATTTTAAAAGGCAAATGAACATCAATGCCCCCTAGACATTGTACATAGGTGATCATTAAAGGCACTAATTGCTCATGCAGAACTTTTATATTGTAAGTCTGCACCGTATTTAACTGAAGCTGAACATTCTTGTTAGCATAAAAAAGTTATATGAGCAGAGCAGTCCAATTAATTAATTTTTTGCCAGTAGTGTGAACAATTATTTCATAACATAAACCAGTCCCTGTGACATTAACATTGAAAAATTAGCATCTTGATCTTTCTAGTAAAAAAAAACAGCACTAAATAAAAAGATGAAGATTATTAGGGGTTGAGTTTCCGCCTCTGAACAGGGGGAATATCGAGCCACCTCTGCTGCAGTCTCCCATTCTTCTCCTGCCGCAGTGGAGCCTGTTCAGCTGAGGCATCGCATTACTGCACAGCCATGCGCTAGTATCAATCTATGTTATGTGCTTTGCGCCAGTGTGGTCTTGTGTGCATGTATTTAGGGCCCCGGCTGAAATAAGCCCCTAGAATACCGGCACCTCCGGTGAGCAGTTTTGTGTGTATGTATTCAGGGTCCTGGCTGAAATAAGCCCCTAGTATACCGGCACCTCCGGTGAGGAGTTTGTGTGTGTGCAAGACCACTGACTGCTATTAGCTCGGCAGTTAGCTGTGTACTCCTGTGAGTCTAACAGGGCACAGTGATTTCTTTTGTCAGAGACTGTGTGAAGTAACAGAGTTTGCTTATACCGCCATATAGTGCCATTTGCTAGCAGCAGGTTCCTCCTGCACAGTGGACCCCGGGCTGCGAACGCACCAATAACTTCATCTATTTACTCGGTGCGTTCCGCTAGCCCTAACAAAGAGTTTAAGGGAATCTGTCAGCAAATGTTTGCTATTTATTCCTATGATGTAGGGGCAGAGACTTTGATTTCTATGATATTTTATTTACTATTCTGTGTTTTACTGTTTCAATAAAATTAGTATTTCATCAGCAGGACATTTATAGTACAAGACTAGGTGTTGGGTGCGTCCTTTTCAACTGCTGTGTGTAACCACACCCCAACCAACCTGTTAGCAGATTTTAGTCAATATGTAGTGTAAACTGAAAAAAGGCCAATCAGTGTTGTGGGCGGGGTTATACACAGCTTAGCATTCTGAGCACTGCTATATCTATAGAAAGAAAGCTGATTCTCTCACAACCGATGCACTCAATAAAGTAATATATGCAATTAGATATCTGTCTCTGTATAATGATGATGTCAGATTAGATATAAAAGCATGCTGTCATATTCCCTTTAAGCCACCCATTTAAAATAGAAATGGATTGCAAAGTTCACAGCTATCTCTCCCAAATACTCCATACACATAAATGTTCTGCTTAGCTGAGTACTCTTCTTGTGTCTAAAGGTACCGTCACATTAAGCGATGCTGCAGCGATATAGACAACGATGCAGATCGCTGCAACGTCGCTGTTTAGGTCGCTAGGAGACGTCAAACACTGTAACAGCAGAATGATGCAGGAGCGATCCAGTGACGTACTTATCGTTCTCGCTGGTTGTTTGCTCCATGGAAAAACATTGCAGGCATCGTTGCTTTTGCTGTCAAACAGGATGAATCACGCCGACCTGACGACCAAATAAAGTTCCGGACTTTCAGCGACGACCAGCGATGTCACAGCGGGATACTGATCGCTGCTGCGTGTCAAACACAACGAGATCACTATCCAGGATGCTGCAACGTCACGGATCGTTGTCGTTCTCGTTGGTAAGTTGCTTAATGTGACGGTACCATAAGAGAAAGTCTGGAAGCAGCTTATCTCCTGGAGAACAAAAGGATCAGCCATCAAAAGACCTGTCATACCGAATCCTTCTGTCTTAGTCATCTGTCAGGGGAGGCGAGAGACACCCAACTACATTTAACTGACAGATGGTCACACTGCTATCAGATAGCTTCACCAACATATAGGTCATTGCTATGTCAATAGTCTTATAAAAAGCATGGGAGGTCTGCAAAAAATTGATTTGAACCTTGTGATAAGGTTACTTTTTGGAGACAGAATTTTAATCTATATTTTAATCTATATTTATCTAATCTAATTTATCTAATCTAATCTAATCTAAATCTATATTTATATTTAGTACAAAGAAGACCCAGGAAAACATACTCAGAAGGGAGGTAAGAACATTTCTAAAACAATCCACAGCGAGGAGATTGGAACTAAACAAAATCCTCTAAACTGCATGCTCGCAAATGCCAGAAGCCTGACAAACAAGATGGAAGAACTAGAAGCAGAAATATCTACAGGTAACTTTGACATAGTGGGAATAACCGAGACATGGTTAGATGAAAGCTATGACTGGGCAGTTAACTTACAGGGTTACAGTCTGTTTAGAAAGGATCGTAAAAATCGGAGAGGAGGAGGGGTTTGTCTCTATGTAAAGTCTTGTCTAAAGTCCACTTTAAGGGAGGATATTAGCGAAGGGAATGAGGATGTCGAGTCCATATGGGTCGAAATTCATGGAGGGAAAAATGGTAACAAAATTCTCATTGGGGTCTGTTACAAACCCCCAAATATAACAGAAATATTGGAAAGTCTACTTCTAAAGCAGATAGATGAAGCTGCAACCCATAATGAGGTCCTGGTTATGGGGGACTTTAACTACCCGGATATTAACTGGGAAACAGAAACCTGTGAAACCCATAAAGGCAACAGGTTTCTGCTAATAACCAAGAAAAATTATCTTTCACAATTGGTGCAGAATCCAACCAGAGGAGCAGCACTTTTAGAACTAATACTATCTAATAGACCTGACAGAATAACAAATCTGCAGGTGGTCGGGCATCTAGGAAATAGCGACCACAATATTGTACAGTTTCACCTGTCTTTCACTAGGGGGACTTGTCAGGGAGTCACAAAAACACTGAACTTTAGGAAGGCAAAGTTTGACCAGCTTAGAGATGCCCTTAATCTGGTAGACTGGGACAATATCCTCAGAAATAGGAATACAGATAATAAATGGAAAATGTTTAAGAACATCCTAAATAGGCAATGTAAGCGGTTTATACCTTGTGGGAATAAAAGGACTAGAAATAGGAAAAACCCAATGTGGCTAAACAAAGAAGTAAGACAGGCAATTAACCCCTTCATGACCCAGCCTATTTTGACCTTAAAGACCTTGCCATTTTTTGCAATTCTGACCAGTGTCCATTTATGAGGTAATAACTCGGGAACGCTTCAACGGATCCTAGCAATTCTGAGATTGTTTTCTAGTGACATATTGGGCTTCATGTTAGTGGTAAATTTAGGTCAATAAATTCTGTGTTTATTTGTGATAAAAACGGAAATTTGGCGAAAATTTTGAAAATTTTGCAATTTTCACATTTTGAATTTTTATTCTGTTAAACCAGAGAGTTATG